>NC_082664.1:95505406-95808928 GCF_025265405.1 Mesoplodon densirostris | reverse complement strand
CAACCACACCAAAGCCCAGGCTTCATCCAAAGAAGGTGATGTTGTGTATATTGTGGGACTGGAAGGGAGTCCTCTATTATGAGCTCCTTCCAGAAAACCAAACGATTAATTCCAACAAGCACTGCTCCCAATAAGACCAACTGAAAGCAGCATTCGATGAAAAGCAACCAGAATTAGTCAACAGAAAATGCATAATCTTCCGTCAGGATTATGCAAGACCGCACGTTTCTTCGATGACCGGGCAAAAACTGTTTCAGCTTGTCTAGGAAGTTCTGATTCATCCGCTGTATTCAGCAGACAGTGCACCTTCAGATTTCTATTTATTTTGGTCTTTACAAAATTCTCTTAATGGAAAAAATTTCAATTCCCTGGAAGACTATAAAAGGCACCTGGAACAGTTCTTTACTCAAAAAGATAAAAAGTTTTGGGAAGATGGAATCATGAAGTTGCCTGAAAAATGGCAGAAGGTAGTGGAACAAAGTGGTGAATACGTTGTTCAACAAAGTTCTTGGTGAAAATGAAAAATGTGTCTTTTATTTTTACTTTAAAACCGAAAGGGGCTTCCCTGGTGGCGCAGTGGTTGAGAGTCCACCTGCCGATGCAGGGGATATGGGTTCGTGCCCCGGTTCGGGAAGATCCCACATGCTGCGGAGCGGCTAGGCCCGTGAGCCATGGCCACTGAGCCTGCGCGTCCGGAGCCTGTGCTCCGCAACGGGAGAGGCCACAACAGTGAGAGGCCCGCGTACCACACACACATACAAAAAAAACCGAAGGAACTTTTTGGCCGACCCAGTAATAATACTTATGTCATAGATAGCTATGAGGTTTAAATAATGTAATACATATATCAAACATAACAGTGACTGGCACATAGTAAGGGCTCATAAATATTAGCTGTTGTTGATATAAATATTATTAGGGAGGGAGAGAGCACAAAATCTGGATACATATGTAGCAAAAGGTCAATCTAGGCACAGGGATTATGGGTGATTTTAATGTTCTTTTGTTTGTTTGTTTAAATAACTATATTTTCTAATATTTTTAACAGTGAATATGGATTATTTGTATAATAAAAATTAAGCTTGAATGCTGCCTCAAATCCTTTCATGAATGAAATGGAACTACCTAATGAAAGTTTAATCAACATGAAATTGAATTAATCATTAATTGAAAATTGTCAAGGATCAAGGGAAGAAGTCACAGGAAGGAAGGTGGGGCCAGGTCCAGGGGAGTGAACAAAGCTGGAAGTGGCAGCAAGCCCTCTGGAGAGGAAAGAGGCCTCCATAAGCTCTCCAAGGACAGCCTGCCCCGCACAGCAGTCCTTTCTGCTTAGTTGTTCTTTTCCTCCACTATAAAAATTGGGTCCTTGCCTTTTTACTGTCAATATATTTTCTCCTTAGAAGAAAGCAGCCTTCAAACAACCTCAATTATCACTCTCCCAAGGACAACTCTCAAACCCACATCACCAATTCTCACTGACTCTGAGCTGCCTGCCAAGCAATTTCAACTTGGTATGCTCATTTTCACCTTAAATCTCAATATTTCAATAATGGCACAAATCCTGTCCCACTCCCACAATATGACACTTATTATGACACTTAGTACTGCCTTTCCAATTCCACTAGGACTCCAGTCCCCAGAGGAAAAACCTCCCTCTCTGCCCTCATAATTCATTCTATTTGACAACATCATAGTATTCTATTATGTGCCAGGCACTAGGGTTAGAAAGATGAAAATATGTGGATTCTGCTCTCAGGAGTCAGTGCTTATGCCAGTGTCCCTGTCTGGAGTGTCCTTTGATCATTTTTCACTCCGTAAACTCCTATTCACCCTTCAATGCCCAGTCAAATGTTACCTCTTTTGTGATATCTTTCTGGCTTCTTCCTCTGAGGTCTCAGTTTGGCACCTGTTGCCTTGTATCATGATTACTTGTTGTGGAAGAGGCTGAGAACTGTCTTCAAATATTTAATATCTCCTCTTCTCTCATAGCAATAGATTCCCTAAGTTTTAGCCCAACAAGTGACCTCCCAGAATAAAGACTGCATTTTGCATCCTCCCTTGCAGTTAGTTGTGGCCACATGACAAAATTCTACACAATGGGATGTGAAAGAAAGTGAGGCAGACAACTTCCAGGGAGAAACTTTGAAAGGAGGGATTATGGTCTTCTTTCCCACTCCCTCCATCCTTCTGACTGGAGCAGAGATGGACTGTAAGCCGTCTTGGTTCAGGCAGATAAGGGCAACACCTGATGAAGCACAGCCACAACACCAAACCTGGGATGCCTACCTCCAGCCTATCAAGTAAAAGAGAAGTAAACCATTTTATTTAAGCCACTGTTAGTCCACGTCTCTGAAATAGGCAAGTAAACCTATTTCTTAAATAATATACTTGCCTACAACCCCCCGCCAAAGTTGTATAATTCTTGACGGTATTACACACATGTAATTGGAGTCTCCAAACAAGAGGAAGAAAAGCATGAGGCAGAAGGAATATCCGAAGACATAATGGCTGAGAATTTTCCAAAACTGATGAAAAACCCCAAGCCACAGATTTAAGAAGATGTATGAACTATGTACATCTATACAAGCAGAGTAAATACAAAGAAAACCATACCTACCATGCCATATTTTTTAAACTGGTAAAAATAAAGACAAAGAGAAAAATCTTGAAAGCAGTCAGAAAAAAAGACACATTTATTTGCCCAGTGCTTGGAACAGATCTAGCTCCTGAAAAATATCTGTTGAATGAATGAATGATGACTTGGGTGAGTGTTTGATTGACTCAGATCACATTGTTGCCCAGCATGTTGTGGTAGAAACACTGGAATGGGTATGAGGAGACCCGAGTTCTAATTCCAGCTCTGTCTTAATTAGCAGTACGAAACTAGACAACCATTTACTTCCTCCAGACTTCTGTTTCCTTGCTACAAAATGAAAAAGCCAGATTTCTGACTCTGATAATGGCAGAGTAGCTTGTGGCAGACCAACCCTCCCACTGAGAACATCTCAAAAAGCTAGACAAGATATAAAAGGCAAAAAACATTTCATAGTATTGGAGAGAAACCTTGGCAGCCAGTACTTGAAGAGACAGGATCTCAGAGAGAAGGGAACCGAATGAAGTGAGTTCAACAATCTGCTAGCACTTTGCCTCACAATGTTCTTTCTGATTCATCAGGAGTTCAGGATGAGTGAATAAAAACTCCAGCAGAAAAAAGAGCCTAAGAGTTTGGGAATCTAACCTTAGCTCTCAGCAGCTGCACAGGGTTGAGGAGACAAAAACATTTCCCTTGTCCTGGAAGCTATAGAAGTTCTAATTTAAAACAAAATCTAGTAAGTCATGGATGTGTGTTATGATCTATGAGGTAACCACTAAAAGAAGAGTAAAAGAACTATAATAACAAGCAAGTAGAAGAGGAAATTCAATGATAAATATATTTCATTTATCCATAATCCATAGAGACAGAATGTACATTTGTGGTTACCAGGGACAAGGAGGGGAGGGGGAAATGGGGAGCAACTGCTTAATGGATGCAGGGTTTCCTTTCGGGGTGATGAGAATATTTTGGAACTAGATAGAGGTGGTAGTTGTGCAACAACTGTGAATGTATTACATGCCACTGTGTTGTCCACTTCAAAATTGTTAAATTTTATGTTATATGAATTTCATTTCAATAAACATTTTAAAATTTCAATAAAAATGACAAAAATGAATAAAATACTTGATTTATACAAAAGAAGGCAAGGAAAAAAATTTAAAAAGGAATACAGAACAGGTGAGACAATAGAAAATAAGAGGGCTTCCCTGGTGGCGCAGTGGTTGAGAGTCCGCCTGCCAATGCAGGGGACACGGGTTTGTGCCCCAGTCCAGGAAGGTCCCACATGCCGTGGAGCGGCTGGGCCCGTGAGCCATGGCCGCTGAGCCTGTGCGTCCGGAGCCTGTGCTCCGCAACGGGAGAGGCCACAACAGTGAGAGGCCCGCGTACGGCAAAAAAAAAAAAAAAAGAAAAGATGATAAAATTTAACTCAATGTATCAATAACTACATCAAATGTAAATGGTCCTAATATATTGATCAAAAGACAGAAATTATCACAAAACTCAACTACACTGCTTATAAAAAACACACTTTAAATATTAGAATACAGGAAGGTGAACTGAAGGAAGAAGATATACCATATAAGCATAAACCTGAGGAAAACAGTGGAGCTGACTAATACCAGACAAAGCAGACTCTGAGGCAAGAAGCATTACTAAAGATAAAGAGGAACAACTCATAATTAAAAAAACTCAGTCCACCAGGAAGCAATAGCAATTCTAAATTCAATTGTACCTCATAGCACGACTTCAAAAATATGAAGCAAAACTTGACAGAATTAAAGAGAAATAGGCACTCCAAAAGTCATAACGGAAGATTTAATACGCCTCTCAGTAACTGATAGAACAAGCAGGGGGAAAAAAAATGACAAAAATATCCAAGATTTGAACACCACAATATACAGACTTGATCTTATTAACTCATAAAGAATGTTGTACCCAACAACTGTAGGATACACACTTTTCTCCAAGTGTACCAAAATTTTACATATACCAAAACTGATCACTCTCAGGGCCATAAAGCAAGTCTCAACACAATTCAAAGGATTGAAATCCCACAAAGAATGGTCTCTGACAACAGTAGAATTAAGTAGAATCAATAACAAAAAGATAACAAGAAAATCCCTAACTGTTTGGAAACTGAGCAACACACTTCTAAAATGAGGAGACCAGAACACATGCTCTCCAGGATCCCTTCAAGGTCTGACAGTCTCTGAGTCTGAGCGCCTCATTTGCCAGCTTTCCACTTCACGCCGAGCAGTGCAGGCCACAACAAATTTTCCTCATGTCTTTGGAGGCTAATGGGATTGTCAGCTTTTGCTCCATTCTCTTTGCGAGAGAGAGAGAGAGAGAGAGAGAGAGAGAGGGGGGGGGGGGGGGGAGAGAGAGAGAGAGAGAGAGAGAGAGAGAGAGAGAGAGAGAGAGAGAGAGAGAGAGAGATTGAGATTGAGATTGAGATTGATTGATTCCCTGGGCAAAGTGAGACAAACTCCTATTTACTCTCCTTCCTCCCTCTGCCTCCTGCGGTTCTGCAGGAGACATTTATGTTCCCCAATGACCATTTTTCCCAACTAGAGGATATACCTTCCAGATTCCCATGAGGCTCTCCCAGTCTAATGACAGCAGCCACTGCATTTCCAAGGCTGCTCACAGGAGGGGCAGCAGCAGCCACCCAGAAAGTGATGTCTGGTCTACGTACAGACTCCTCAGACAGAAGCCAGGGAGACTGGCAGACCAACAGCTTGGGGACATCATTCTGCCCTGAACTCTCAGAGCTGGGCCACTTGTGGCTACCTTATTTGGGCTCCTGAAGGTGGCTGAAAGCAAGTCATATAAACCTAGCATCCCTTGATTGGAGGAGTAAGTAAGGCCTGGTGTAGACCAATACCCAAACGGCCAAGAGGTCTCTTCAGTTATCCTGTCCAGACTTGCCATGTGCTTATTTGTTGGGAAAGATTGAATACTCCTTTACACTAGGGTAAACATGATTGATAACCTTTAACAGGCATCCAAACCTCATTTGCTCAATATACTTTTATTAAGCTCCTACAACATGACAGGTACTCTGCTAGACACTAGTGTTACAAAGAGGAATCAAATGGATTCACAAGTAAGAGAATTAAGCTCTAAAGTGTTGGGGAGAGTATTTTCAGGAATATCCGTGGGGACTATCCCATGGATGAGTCTAAACTCCAGCATCTTCCTGAAATCAGAACCTGGACCATAGCCAATCCTGGAGCCTAGAATGGTACAGGTCTTATTGCTCCACAGTAAAAGCCAAGAGTGGCCTTCCCCCAACACCAATCTCAGCACCAGTGCTCTTGCATCATACATTACTGGGTTAAGAGATTTTTGGAGATGGTGACAAAGTAGACATATGGATACGGGGCACATAAATTTGGTTACAGCAGGCAAAGCCACTATTACCCACAACCTTGTATGACTGGTATTGTAGCAGAGCCTCTTGGTCCCAGGGGTTGTACTGAGGCACTGAGAGGACTCACATGTCATGCTCAGGCAGCACTGTACTTGTATTTTCACAAATGGACAAAAAGAGCAGAAGACATGTTCCTGTGGGAAAATGGGAAGGAGGGCTGGTGCTTTGAGTGATGGCTATACGGACTGGTGTAGGGAGAGGGTGTAGCTGAGCCCAGATGGCCTAGCTGAGATAGGCAGTGAGCACCCACCAGTCCTCCCTGGAGGCCTGCTGGGCCAGCTCTGGGCTTCCCTGCCGGCAGCTGTGATGTCTGGTGCACCTCACTCAGCTACCCCTCAGTAGCTCTCTACCCTAACTCCTGCCTCCCAGTGCACCTGTGACTCTGTGCTCAGAGACAGGGGCCTGCACAGATCACTGTCAGCTTACCTCCTCAGTTCTGGGGCCAGGCCACCCTCGAGGCCACAGAGCTGACCCACAGTCCCAGGGTTCAGGTAAAGTGACTGGCAGCCAGCTGAGAGCAGGTCCCATGGGCATCACAGAATCAAAGTAGAAGAGGTTATTCGGCTAATCCCTCATGGCTGGGTGAGGAAGCAGGGACAGAGGTCTCCTGGCTTCCCAGACCTAGAATAAATCCTTCCTCCATTTCTTCCCTGTCCTCCACCTAGCAGGTTCCTGTGGAGCTGTGAGAAGACACACACACACAAGCACACATACACAGGGAGACCCACACATGTGCACACACGCACACACATCAGGTGCAGACCTGAGCCCTGACCCCTGGCTGGTGGTTCTGGGTGTCGCCCATGTGACAGTACTCACTTCCTATTTGGCTTCCGTGAGGCTTGGAATGGACAGAGAGGGGTCACAAACAACCTCTCCTGCAGGGTGGGGGCAGAGGCTCCCGGAGAGACCCGCAGCCAGTCCACACAGGCAGGGGGAGGTCACCAGCTCCTTCCCAGTGCCCTCCAGTCCCTGTGGAGTCCCTCAACACTATTTCCCAATCAGACAAATGTGAGCCAAACCTGGCTTTTCAGTGACAACCCCCACTCCCAGCATGAAGGGTGAGTGACAACATTCTAAAACAGAAAAAAGAAGATGCATGCCTCCCTCTATGAGAAGAAATCCTTTGGGGACAGCCAAAGGGGAAAGAAATGAACATTTACCATGCACTTGCCATGCATTTTCACATATGGTCTCAGCAACCATTGGAGGAGGATTATAGTTTCCAGTTTTACACAAAGGGAAACTGAGGCCCACAAATGCTAGTTATGCAATTTGCCCAAAGTCACAGCACTACTGAGTGGTGGGACAGCATTCAAACTCAGGTCTCCTTAATGGGCAAGAAAAAAAGCCTCGAAGGCCAAGGTGGTGATACGAGAAAGAAACAGTGTGCGGAAAGGGCAGAGCTGAGTATGAAAGCAAAACACGTGCATTTGAGTTTATTTTTAAAAGCCCAAATTTCTAAAAGAAAGGAATTTATATATGGGATATGTTACATTTCTGGTAGATTTTCAAAAAATAATAGACCCTTCACCTCTGAGAGAATTTATATCCAGTCTGAGTCCAAAGACTTGAGCCATGTAACCTTGGACGAGCCACTTAATCCTTTGGAGAGAGGCAGATTGGAGACAGCCCAGAAATGAGTTGGCAGAAGGAGGAAACTGAAGGCTGCTGATGTGAATGACAAGTGCTAGAAATGTGGATGTGGAAGGGCAGGGAGAAACAGACATCTGGGAAGCGGGGTGAGGGCTGATGGCAGTGGGCAAGCAGAGAGAGCATGTCTGAGGCCAACCATCTGAGGGCCTACAGACAGGGGAGGGCACACAACTATAATCTCCGTGTAGCTAAGAGCTCGTCTGATTCTGCCACTGCCCCAAGGCCTGAGGCCTAGGTGGTATCCAATGACGAGCTAAGAAAAGAGCAAAGAAGAAATTCAATCCTGTGCTCAAATGGAGAAGGTAGGATTCTAAGAGGTTCCTGAAAGGATAGTGTCCAGGGGCCCAGAACAGTGCTGGCACAAAGTAAAAGATCAATATCTGTTTATCAGATGAATTAATAAATCAGGATATCTAGTTTTTGACCCAACTCTGCTTCTCCATCAAGCTAAAGAAATCAATTTAACCTCTCAGGATCTAATTTCCATCAAATGTAAACTGAAGAGCTTATACTGGACAACCTCCAGTTCAGGTGCTCTATGGACCTAAGGCTGAAGACCCCCCTGGCCAAAGCACACCCTCTCACAGAGGAGAGTGGGATGAATGCCAATAGACCATAGAGTCCATGGATGCCAGCCCAGGGGTCAAGAATCCTCTTTGAGGAAGAGGTAGTAAGTAACCTCTGGGCTGGAACACAGGAGATAGTACAGAAAATTTATCCAATCTCTCTCTCTCACGCCTTCTCTCTCTCTCTCTCTCTCTCTCTCTCTCTCTCTCTCTCTCTCTCTCACACACACACACACACACACACACACACAGAGTCCCTCTTACCTCCCAGATCACACTTACCAACCTAGCAAAGGTTTCGGCCAAATGTGTCAGCTCAGAAAGGTCTAATCCTCGGCCCCCAACAACTCCTCAGACTCCCATGCATGTGGCTCTGTGGTATTTCAAATGTGAGATCCATTCCCCATCTTTTCTCCTGCATCCCTATCCTTCAGCCATGCCTGCCGCTCATCAAGCCTCCCACAGTGCCAGGGGGCATGGGCACAGGCTCCAGCCTCAAAGCACCTCTCGAGCACTGACTCCCCAACTGACTTCGGGTAGTCATTTTAACCACTCTGACTCCAGTTCCTCATCTGTGAAATTAGGAAATAATGCCTACCTTCAGGTTTTTTGCAAAAGTTAAATAAGAGAGTGGACATAAAGAACCCTGCACACTGCAATAGGGGTATTGCAGTAGGGGAGACAGGTGAAGTTCAACTCCAAATTCAACAAGGACAAGTGGGGATTCACAACCAACAAACAGAGTGAGGGGTCAGTGGATGGAAAATTACTAAGAGGAGACATAAATGGTAGGGGGATTCTTGCTAAACTGACTTAACAGGATTCATGCTGAAGGCAGGCCAGGATAGTCAAATACCAAAGGTGGGAGATAAGGAATTTGATCATAGAGGGTGATCAGATATCAAAGGTGGGGGATTCTGTCTAAACTGACTTAGGATTCTTACTAAAACTAGGCTTAGCAAAAACAGACATGGACGCCCAAGGTCAAAGCCTAATCAAAAAGAGGGTTCAAAGGAGCCTAACAAATGTTTGGTCAAGGAGAGAGTCTTGATAACCTGCCACAACTGTCCAACTAACAATTATCAAGCCAAACACAGGGCCTTAGTGTTCTGAGTCCTCAAAAGAACCCTGGAAGGAGGATCAAGAATCATCATCCCAGTTTCATCAATAAGAAAATAAGGGCACCAACAGCCCAAAGTCACACTGCTGGTGAATGATTTCAGCAAATTTGGGGCACAGAGACCCAAAGAGATAGGGCTCTCATGCCATCCTGCTTTACAATGGGCCATCCCGCTTTACAATGGGCCATCCCTTCACATCCTAATCATTACTTTGGGGCCTAGAAAGATAAGACATCGTAATGGACGCTCCATAATGTGATTTGACCAACAAAAACATTGGTACACAAAAGAAGAAACCAGAGCAGATTTCTGCGTTAGTTTCTATTTTTGTTGTGTTCTGCTTTTGTTTGATAAAAAGGGGGAGGAGACTGAGCTTGAACACTCATCTGCAGCAAAAAATTTTTTATCACCAGGGCCTGGAAAACAAAATGAGTTTTAATTTCTTCCAATTTTATTTCAACTTTGCCAGTGAACATCTGTTCTCATGGGCTTGGAAGCCATAATACACGGCTAACACTTTCCAATAATTTTCTTTTGATAATTCCTCTGACAGTGTGAATAAAAGGGCCTGAATATGGATTAAACATCACATGATAGTACTTTCCCAATTCTGTGTGACAAACTGATACTTTTCTTTTTCTACCAAGATAATAAGAGGGAAAAAAATGATTTATCAGAAGGGAAAAGCATTGGACTAGGCATCAGGAAAGTCAGGCTCTCATTCAGGCTCTGCTACCTACTCTTTAGCTGTGTGACCTGGTATGGGCAACTTCACATCTCTGGGTGTCTTTTTCAACACTGGGAAGTGACAATCTTATTCTACCTTATCCCCAAGTCCCTCCCAGCTCTGAAATTTCCTGCATCAATAATACAATAAAGTGCCAGGAGACCCTCACAGCATCAGTATTTTGGCTTTGGACCTAGTTTGAGTTAACCTGGCTTGCTGGCTAACATAGGGGGAAATCCACAATTAATTGTATACATTTATGAGCATAAAAAGGGCAACGTTTATGTCAGGGATCCCACATGACAGGTGACATAAGGGAGGGCATCAGAGTGAGCAAGTAAACAATAGGGAGAAGTAGGAACAGTGGTGGACAGTGTCTCTGAAGGTGGCAGCGGTGGAAATGCAGGCCCAGTGTGACCAGAGTCTGAGTTTTCAAGAGAAGACAGAAGTCTAGATTTTTATGTGAGACTTCCCAATTTTTAAAATACTACTGGAGGCAAAGAAAACATACTCAGGGTCCCAGTCAGCAAATACTGGGTCATGTTTACTGGGTCTCCATACCCTTCTCTTTGCTCCCAGAGCTCCAAGTATGAACAGCATTCATTCTGTTTACTCATCTATCTCCTTGCTGGGCCTAGAACATCTTGAGGGTCCTGGATTCTATGTCAATCTTGAGTAAGCACATTGTGAATAGTTAATGGAATAAAGGAATCTTATTATTTATAACTAAAACCTCACAAAGACCACAGATTGGGTGGCTTAAACAAGAGAAATGTATTTTCTAACAGTTCTGGTGGCTGTAAACTCCAAGATCAAGGTTCCTGCAGGATTCAGTGTCTAGTGAGGCCTCTCTTCCTGGCTTACAGGCAGCGACCTTCTTGCTGTGTCTTCACGTGGCCCTTCCATGGCGTGTGAGCACAGAGAGACAGAGAGCTCTCTGGGGTCTCTTTTTAGAAGGCAATAAACCTATCAGGTCAAGCTCCACCGCCCTATGACCTCTTTTAAACTTAATTACTCCCTTGGAGGCCTCATCTCCAAATACAGTCATACTGGAGGTTGGAGCTTCAACATATTAATCTGGTGGGCACACAAAAATTCAGTCAAGGGGGGAAATTCTCTGGCTGTCCAGTGGTTAGGACTCCATGCTTTCACTGCCAAGGGCCCGCATTCAATCCCTGGTCAGGGAACTAAGATCCTGCAAGCCGCTTAGTGTGGCCAAAACAAATTTCTTTTTAATTTAAAAATTGAAACAAAAATTCAGTCCATCACAGTCACCTAATTCCAATCCACAAGAATTTACTAAAGGGATGGAGGAGGGAAAGTATAAGAAACTGAGTCTGGAGGGCAAGTCAAGAGGGGCAGAAGATGCAGAGGCCCTCGGCCAGGTTTTCCTGAGCCTCTTTCCTTTCCCAGTGGCCTGCATTTTCTCAAGCCTTACTGATGCTCCTCGCCCCTCCATTACCCCACTGAGCTAAGCAATGGGCTCTCTCAGGACCATGGCCTTGAGCTTTCCTACAAGCTAATACACATACAGTATTGGCTGGGCCACCTCCAGCACCCACAGAGTCTCCCTTCCTCACAGCAGACCTGCCACGGAGGCATCATTATCCTCACTTTCCTAACGAGAAAACTCAGGCCCAGGTAGGTGGAGTAACAGGTCCAAGTTCATATGTCTAGTGAGTGGCAGGGCCCAGTCTGCTTGGCAATAAGGCCTTTGCCCCACCCCCTGAGCATCACAGCTCTCCTGCCATCCACCTCTCCACTAGCTGCCCGGTCCCCAACCTAGAACCTTCAGATATCAAAAGCCAGCACCTGAACCACAAATTGATGTTTACCAGGAGTCAATCCTCATATTCCCCAGATACCTCACGCCTCATCTGATCATCATTTTCCCTCAGAGGCAGTCTTAGCATGTTACAAGTAAGAAATGATCCATGGTGAGTGGCTTCTGGTGTCCCAACAAGGTCCCCCTCACTTCTTAAGCAAGTTAAGAAGTGCTTTCTTAACACTCTGCTTTCTGGTACTTGAAATTCCATTTTTTGAGGTTCCTAAATCAAACCCTGATGATGAAGCCTGGTTAAACATCAGATCATTCAGGAAGCTTTTTATTTTTTATATAATGAAAAAGCTCACTGGTCCCCCCCATTTATATCAGTAATAAATGTTTATTGTAAAATGTTAAACAATACATAAAGATATAAGAAAATAAAACTCACCCGCAATTATACCCTGAGATAACCATCACTAACACATCAATGACCTTACATATATATATATATATAGGTTTTATGAGGTCTTATCACACATGCTACTTTTATTGCTAACTCTTTAAATGTGGTTTGGGGAGGGGAGGTTACTTTTTTACTCTACTTCTGTCCCCTATCACCCATAGTCTTTGGCCCAGGTCACCAATGTTAACAACCTTTCTCTATGCTCATCAATCATACGTACATACACAGACAGGCATAGACTGATAACGATGATGATAATGATAGGTTTAAAAGGGAGATCTGGATTATCCTTTGACTTATCCTGTAAAAAAAAAAAAAGAAATCGGGACTTCCCTGGTGGCACAGTGGTTAAGATCTGCCTGCAAATGTGAGGGACACGGGTTCGATCCCTGGTCTGGGACAATCCCAAATGCCGCAGAGCAACTAAGCCCATGCACCACAACTACTGAGCCTGCACTCTAGAGCCCGTGGGCCACAACTACTGAAGCCCGCATGCCTAGAGCCCATGCTCCACAACAAGAGAAGCCACTGCAATGAGAAGCCCACTCACGGCAGCTAGAGAAAGCCCACGTGCAGCAACGAAGACGCAATGCAGCCAAAAACAAACAATAAATTAAATAAATAAATAAAATAAAAATTTTAAAAAAGAATTCATATACATTTCTCTGTCTTGGTTTTCTCGTTTAATAATAGCTCATGGGAATACCTTAGTCATCTTTTTTAAAACTTCAAAGTATTCCATGATATTGATAATCACAATGCATTGAACTATTCCCCTATTGATGGAAACTTTATGTCCTATTTTTGTCACTATGCAACAAATATTCTAGGACATATCTATCCATACACACTGCCTCTATTCTATGAAAGAGATTGTCTGGAATGGAATTGCTAGGTTGAAATGACGTGTGTTTTTAATTTTAACTGCTAATGCCAGATTTCTTTCCAAAATGTAGCAATCTACCTCTCTACCAACACTCTCCTGCTTCCCACCAGTAGTAGGTGTTATCATTCTCTAATTCTGTCAATCTGATGGGTGGAGAGTGATAACCCATTGTTACTTTTTTTTTTTTCCATTTCTCTGTCTACCAGAGAGCTTGAGCATCTTTTTAATGTTCATTAGTCATTTGGGTTTGTGTTTCTGTGAATAGTCTGTCCTTATCCTCTGCCCATTTTTAACTGGATTGGTTGCCTTTTTAAATTTTTTATTTTATACTGGAGTATAGTTGATTAACAATGTTGTTTTAGTTTCAGGTGTACAGCAAAGTGATTCAGTTATACATATACACGTATCTATTCTTTTTCAAGTTCTTTTCCCATTTAGGTTATTTCAGAATATTGAGCAGAGTTCCCTGTGCTATACAGTAGTTCCTTGTTGGTTACTGGTTGCCTTTTGACTATCAATTTGTAAGATATTAATCCTTTGGAATAGAGACAGGCTAACAGTTCACCTAAGCTGTTTCTTCATCCTCCTAAGAACAGCCAGATTACATGCCCCAGCCTCCCTAGTGCTTAGACATATCCATAGACTTGGTTTCAGCTGCTGAATCATGGTGGAAGTGTGTGTTCCACTCCCAGACCCAGCCCATAAAACTGCCCACTTGTGAGTGTCCCTCCTAACCGTCCTTCCCCAACAACCTCAGAGGCCACATATTAACGATGGAGCTGCAACAAAATGGAAAGAGCCTGGGTTCCTGAAGCCCTCCCTGGAAGAGAGCTGAATCCAAACAGGTCACCTACTGTGGACTTCATATGTGTGAGAAACTCATTTCTATTGTGCTAAACCATAGGGAGTAATGGGTTGATACGTATAGCAGTTAGTCTGCCCTAACTAATACACCTACCACCTGCCATATGTTTTACAATTCTGTTCCCCAAACTACCACTGTGTATCAACTTTGCTTGTAGTAAAATTTAAATTTTAAAATGCCTATATTTTCTTGTACTCCTTCATTTTATAGTTTCTATATTCTCTATCTAAAATTATCTCTTGGAAGATTTTCAGGAATACAGATTCTAAAATCCATCCTAAAAAATTCTGCTATAAGAGACTGTAGTGGAGCCAGGAAATCTAGATATTTTTAAGCTCCCTGGGTGATTCTGTTACTTTCCCAGGATTGAGGGTATTGCTTAGGCCATTAAAGTAGCAGCCCCTACCAAAACAGAAGTAACTTGGGGTAATGACCCCCTTATTACTCATTGATGCCTCTGAGAATAATTTACCTGTCTTCTAAAAGTAGACTCCTGGAGGCATCTGGAGAGATCCTAACCTGAAGCTATGTGTTAGCCCATCACTGTAGGAGGCTACAGTGGCTTCATATCCTGACTCCTCTACCTGTGTGTCCTTGCGTAAGTGACTTACCTTCTCTGGGCCTCCTTTTTCCTCCTCTACAAAGTGGAGGGTGATTATAATTTCTACTTTGTGATATGAATACTGACTTAATTTCAGGGTCAAGCCAAAGATAAAGATACACATAAATATATTTAATTCAAAACCTGGCACATGAGAGCAGCCCAAGAAATTGTTATTATTAATTCTAACTTAGAGAGACACTAAATACAACCTTGCCTAATATATAATTTGGCCTGTGGACAGTTCCACTGTACATCTTCAGGCACTAAGCCCTTTCAGTTAAAGAAATGCAAATTAGAAACATCAGATATAGATAAATAAATATTTAAAGAGCAATTAGCTTTACAAGCATAAAAATATCCCAGAAATTCTCTGAATCTCTCAAAACTTGCTTAGTTTGGTCTGTATTGTATTAGCGTATTTCTGTATGTGTGTGGGGGGGGGGTTTGGTGTGTTGCAGAGCAGGGGATGTTTAAAACGTTAGGTTAAGTATAAGGACTGCAAGCTCTTAAGAAAAATAATTGCTATCAGAATGACTATCATCAAAAAGTCTAAAAATAACAAATCCTGGAGAGAGTGTGGAGAAAAGGAAACCATGATACACTGCTGGTGGGAATGTAAATTGGTACAGCCACTACAGAAAACAGTATGGAGGTTCCTTAAAAAACAAAAATAGGACTACCACATGATCCAGCAATTCTACTCCTGGGTATATATATGGAAAAAATAATTTGAAAAGACACATGCATCCCAGTGTTCATAGCATTATTTATAATAATAGCCAAGACATGGAAACAACCCAAGTGCTCAGAAAACTGGATTAAGAAGATGTGGTGTAATAAAACTCCTAGAAGAGAAAAGAGTCAAAACATTCTCTGACATAAATTGTACCAGTATTTTCTCAGGTCAGTCTTCCAAGGCAATAGAAATAAAAATAAATAAATAAACAAATGGGACCTAATCAAACTTACAAGCTTTTGCACAGCAAAGGAAACCATAAAAAAAAACCAAAAAGGCAACCTATGGAATGTGGGAAAATATTTGCAAATGATGCAACCTACAAGGGCTTAATCTCTAAAATATACAACAGCTCATATAGCTCATAAACAAAAAAACAACCCAATTGAAAAATGGGCAGAAGACCTTAATAGACATTTCTCTAAAGAAGACATTACAAATGAACAGTAGGCACGTGAAAAGATGCTCAACATCACTAATCATTACAGAAATGCAAATCAAAACTACAGTGAGGTACCACCTCACACCAGTCAGAATGGCCATCATTAAAAAGTCTACAAATGGGGCTTCCCTGGTGATGCAGTGGTTAAGAATCCGCCTGCCAGTGCAGGGGACTCATGTTCGAGCCCTGGTCCAGGAAGATCCCACATGCCATGGAACAACTAAGCCTCTGTGCCACAACTACTGAGCTTGTGCTCTAGAGCCTGCAAGCTACAACTACTGAGCCCACCTGCCACAACTACTGAAGCCTGTGCACCTAGAACCCATGCTCCGCAACAAGAGAAGCCACCTCAATGAGAAGTCTGTGCACCACACGAAGAGTAGCCCCTGCTCGCGGCAACTAGAGAAAGCCCACGTGCAGCAACGAAGACCCAATGCAGCCAAAAATAAATAAATAAATAAATAAATTTTATTTTTTAAAAAAATCTACAAATAACAAATCCTGGAGAGGATGTGGAGAAAAGGGAACCCTCTCCTGCACTGTTGGTGGGAATGTAAGTTGGTGCAGCCACTATGGAAAACA
Source organism: Mesoplodon densirostris (assembly GCF_025265405.1). Classification (NCBI taxonomy): domain Eukaryota; kingdom Metazoa; phylum Chordata; class Mammalia; order Artiodactyla; family Ziphiidae; genus Mesoplodon; species Mesoplodon densirostris. The sequence goes on along the minus strand of NC_082664.1, from coordinate 95,792,483 downwards.
GTATGCAGATTCCTCAGAAAACTAAAAATAGAACTACCATATGATCCAGCAATCCCACTCCTGGGCATATACCTGGACAAAACTATAATTCAAAAAGATATATGCACCCCTATGTTCATAGCAGCATTATTCACAATAGTCAAGACATGGAAACAACCTAAATGTCCATAAAGAAGATGTGGTACATATATATAATGGAATACTACTCAGCCATAAAAAAGAACAAAATAATGCCATTTGCAGCAACATGGATGCAACTAGAGATTATCATACTAAGTGAAGAAAGTCAGAAAGAGAAAGACACAATACCATATGATATCACTTATATGTGGAATCTAAGATATGGCACAAAAGAACCTGTCTACAAAACAGAAACAGACTCAGACACAGAGATCAGACTTGTGGTTGCCAAAGGGGAGTGGAGGAGGGAGAGGGATGGACTGGGAGTATGGGGTTAGTAGATACAAACTATTACATTTAGAATGGATAAACAACAAGGTCCTACTGTATAGCACAGGGAACTATATCCAATCTCCTGGGATAAACCATAATGGAAAAGAATATAAAAAAAGAATGTATGTATGTGTATAATGAGTCACTTTGCTCTACAACAGAAATTAGCACAACACTGCAAATCAACTATACTTCAATTAAAAAAAAAGATGTGGTATATACACACACACACACACACACACACACACACACACACACACAATAGAGTATTACTAAGCCATAAAAAAGGAATGAAATATTGCCATGTCAATGTGGATGGACCTAGAGAATATTATGCTTAGTAAAAATAAGTCAGAGAAAGACAAATACTATATGATATCACTCATATTTGGAATCTAAAAAATAATGCAAATGAATGTATATACAAAACAGAAACAGATTCACAGACGTAGAAAACAAATTTATGGTTACCAAAGGGGAGAGGGAGGGTGGGAGGGACAAATTATGGGTATGGGATTAACAGATACAAACTACTATACATAAAATAGATAAGCAAAAGCAATTTACTGTATACCGCAGGGAATTATACCCAACAATCTTATAATAACTGATAATGGAATATAATCTGAAAAAAAGAAAACTGAATCACCACGCTGTACACCTAAAACTAACACAATATTGTAAATCAACTATACTTCAATCTTTTAAAAATGGATGCTGGGACAATGATTCATGAATAACTGCTCAGGGTTAAGTCCAGATTAAATCCCAGAAAAACAACTGCCAACATTAATTAAGGGAACCCGAATTTATTGAGGGCCTACCCTGTGCCAGACTGTGTGCTAAGGATGTTATTTACCATCTCCTTCATCCCTTGAATAGGTCCATGAAATTGCATGTTACTATTCCCACCTAGGAGGTGAAGAAACAGGGGCTCAGAGAGGTTAAATAAGTTGTCCACAGCTACACAGCTATTAAAGAGTGGAGTCAGGATGTGCACTCGGGTACAAGGTTGCTTTTGGGGATGGTGAAAATGTTCTAAAATTAGATCATGATAATGCTTGCACAACTCTGTGAGTATACAAAAAAATCACTGAACTACACACTTCAAATCAGTGAACTTTATGGTATATAAAGTATATCCCAATAGAGCTGTTTAAAAAAAAAAAGTGCACCAGGTCTGTCTGACTCCCACACCAGACTCGTGTAAAATGCTTTCTGGCTTAAAAAGTGCTTTCACGAGCATCACCTTGTTAATGTCCAAACCGCCCCCCTTCCCCCTCCCAACACCACACTGTAGCTGTGGAAATCCCACACGCCTACAGAGACGTGAGGGATGGATAAACAAAACCAAAACTTTTACATGGCCTCTCAGGCCAGATGGTCAGCAAAATCACAGGGGTCAGAGTGGGTATGGAAGTCAGGTATCAGAGTCTGAATGTGTGGGAGAGCAGGGCAGCCAGTGCAGCTGGTGCCTTCCCATGCTCACCAAAACCGTCACAAAAACCTCTTCAGTCCACTTACAACGCTGGCTTGCTAACATTTAAAAATCAAATCTGGGGCTTCCCTGGTGGCACAGTGGTTGGGAGTCCGCCTGCCGATGCGGGGGACGCGGGTTCATGCCCCGGTCCGGGAGGATCCCACGTGCTGCGGAGTGGCTGGGCCCGTGGGCCATGGCCGCTGGGCCTGCACGTCCGGAGCCTGTGCTCCATGGCGGGGGAGGCCGCGGGCAGTGAGGGACCCACGTACCGCAAAAAAAACAAAAAAACAAAAAAAAAACAAATCTGATCTCATGGATCCCACTAGAAGCCCTCAGCAGCTCGCCTTTGCCTTAGCGTTACACGCAAAGATTTTAATGCAAAACCCAAATCCCTCAAGATCTAAGGCCTCATGACACCCTCCACTCTAGCCACACCAAAGATGGCATGGCCAGTCCCTGGCTGCCAGAGAGTGCTCAAGTCTTCATGCTTCTGCCATCATTGCTCCTTATCTGCCTGAAGGATCCCAAGCAGCATCGGAGTCAATTTTAACTCTGCTCTGTGGGCCCTGCTGCCCTCCCTCACCCACAGCCCGCACCTTCTAGTTCTCCACTTACATTTTCTTCATATCTTTTTTTTTAGCATTTTCACACTTCATTGGCACTATTTGTTCCTTGCCATCTTCCCCTCTCTCCACAGCCTCATCACTACAAATCCACACACCCAACTGCCCACTTGCCCACTTACCCTCTCCACGTGGAAGGAGCACAGGCACTGTTCTTGACTGAATTGTGTTCCCCCAAAAGGGAGAAGTCCTAACCCCATGTTCCTGTGAGTATGATGTTATTTAGAAATAAGGTCTTTGTAGATGTAATTAGTTAAGATGAGGTTGTACTGATTAGAGTGGGCCAACTTCAGTATGACTGATGTCCTTATAAAAAGAGAAGACACAGATACACAGACATTCAGGAATAATGCTGTGTAATGATGGAGGCAGAGATTGAAGTGATGAAGCTACAAGCCAAGGAATGCCAAGCATTACCAGCAACCACCAGAAGCTAGGAAGAGGCAAAGAAGGACCCTCCCCTAGAGATTTCAGAGGGAGCATGGCCCCACCAACACCTTGATTTCAAACTTCTAGCCTCCAGAACTGTGAGAGAATACATTTCTGTTGTTTTAAGCCACCCATTTCTGTGGTTTTAAGTGAATCACCCAGGTTCTTTATTACCATAGCCCTAGCAAACTCATACAAAAACTTTATACCCATTAAGGTGAAGGGTAGCAGAATATGTCACCCCAAATATGGCACTTGAACATAAGGATTTATGAGCTGGAGGCAACTGAGAAGGAGCAAGTAAAAGAAAAGCTTTCTGTCCTCCCTCTATTTGCCTAAAAGCAGGATATAAATCTGTAAAGGTGTCCCTTCCTCCCCTCTCTAACAGGAAGGACAGAAGTTAATCATCAGAGACAACTCTAGACCCTTATTGGTCCAGAGAACCACCAGAGGAGTCTACAAAACAAAGTTTACTAACTAGCCCTTATCTTCCGTAAGTCCCCCATATATTTGCCTTTCTCGGAAGGAAGATAACCCAAAACAATGTCTTCCTCTCTCTTTAAAAAGACCTTCTAAACATTCTTTAACACCATACACAAAAATAAACTCAAAATGGATCAAAGACCTAAATGCAAGGCTGGACACTATAAAACTCTTAGAGAAAAACATAGGCAGAACACTCTTTGACATAAATCGCAGCAATATCTTTTTTGATCCACCTCTTAGAGTAATGAAAATAAAAACAAAAATAAACAAGTGGGATCTAATTAAACTTAAAAGCTTTTGCACAGCAAAGCAAACCATCAACAAAACAAAAAGACAACCCTCACAATGGGAGAAAATTTGCAAATGATGCAACCGACAGGGGATTAATTTCCAAAATTTACAAACAGCTCATGCAGCTCTATGTCAAAAAAACTAACCCAATCAAAAAATGGGCAGAAGATCTAAACAGACATTTCTCCAAAGAAGACATATAGATGGCCAAAAAACACATGAAAAGATGTTCAACGTCGCTAATTATCAGAGAAATGCAAATTAAAACTACAATGAGGTATCACCCCACACCAGTCAGAATGGCCATCATCAAAAGGTCTACAAACAATAAATGCTAGAGAGGGTGTGGAGAAAAGGGAACCCTTCTACACTGTTGGTGGAAATGTAAATTGGTACAACCACTGTGGAGAACAGTATGAAGGTTCCTTAAAAAACTAAAAACAGAACTACCGTATGTTCCAGCAATCCCACTCCTGGGCATATATCTGGGAAAAAAAACATAATTCAAAAAGATACATGCACCCCATAGTTCATTGCAGCACTATTTACAATAGCCAAGACATGGAAGCAACCTAAATGTCCGCCGACAGAGGGATGGATAAAGAAGATGTGGTACATATATACAATGGAATATTACTCAGCCATAAAAAAGAACAAAAGAGGCCTGGCACAAACGAACGAGAGGGAGGAACCCCCACAGTGGAGCCCACTGGCACCGGCTTGTCGCGGTAGAACAAGCGCCTAAATATTTCTGCCCCAGCATGAGCCGAAGCTGCCCTCCGCCTCTTTAGGAGACTCTCCAAGACCAGCAGGTTTCCTGAATGAAGAGTTGGTGGGTGAGCTGTGTGACATCTACGGGGGAAGTGGAAAGACTGAAGGGCTTCCCTGTATTGCTCTCTTTCCTGAATTACTATCTACTTAGAGTCCCTCTCAAAGCCAGAGTCCAAGGGAAAGATATCGAAGAATGAGAACTAGAACCTGGATTTTGGTGAATTTAACAAGTGCAGAGAGAAGGAAGTTGATGCTCTTATATGCAAATTTTGGAGAATTCTCTGACTAGGAATCAGAAAAACTGATTTTAAATATTTCTTATTTTTCTATCAACCAACTGGATGACCTGAGATCTGCCACGTATACACTGAATCACTGAACAAGCCATAAGATCTTACTTGAATAGCTTCTCATGTGGTCACTGTAGCCAACAGACAAGAAAGTATGTACAAATTACTTGTAATAACTCAAAATTCACTATATGCTACTTGCTATATTTTCATGACACATGGTAGAATTATAAGTGTTACAAGAGATACTGAGAAGGTGTTCTGAAAATTCAGCTGAGTCACAAGATTTGATATCATTCAAATCTTATTTAATTGGGTATAATGGGGGATAAATGTTAGTCAAACTTCTACTGTTACGATATACTCCTTTATCTTTCAGTCTTCCATATGCTTGGGTAGATTTCTACTGATTATAAACAAATAAAAAAAGGAAAGAGAAAGTGAAAGTCTGGAAAGGGGAAAGAAAGAAGTAGGCAAAATTGAAAAATGACAAATAAAAGACCAAAAAATTTGGAAAGGAGACTAAAATAAGAGTATTAGAAGGATGCAGAATACTAGGGAGAGAAGGATAATGTTAAAAAAAATTCAAGTGAGCATATTTTAAAGATCTTAATAGCTTTATTCAATGATTCATAAATTGAACAGCATCCAATCTAGCAGATAGAGAGCTCTGAGGAGCTGTACAAAATGCAAAATACTTAATATGCAGAAAGGAATGGGAACAAGGGAGTTAACACTAGGCAAAAAGCAGAATGGTTACGGCAAGGTCACTTTCCTTTAGGGGATGGCAGATTACCTAACTAGTGCTGATTAGATGATTCCTGACTGACTGGTTTAAGATTCCATTTTTGGGAGAGCAGACACTGTAATTAAGTCTCCTCTCAGTTTTGTGACATGAGGCTTAGCATAAGTGACTCCATTTGAGGCCTATTGTCTTGTTTTTAACAATAGAAAGAGGACAAGAGTGTTACAGATGAAAACAGATTACAGAAGTTATTATTAATTCAACCCTAATAAACTTGCCTAAAACTAAGAAAGGAGTCTGCATTATTTGGCAAAAAGTTTAGATAATAATCAGCATTTTCAGATTTTTTGTAGTGACAAAATAGCTTCAATATCTCTTATTCATAAAACCACATCTATACATATTCATATATCATTTATTTTTAAGGACAGAATCATCAACAGCAGGAGGGAGAAGCATATATAAAAATAAAAGACTATAATGAATATAAGTGACAATCACATCTGGTTACGTACCTTTTTTTTTTTTTTCAGAACCCAATTTTTTGGGATATGAGTGGCACTATTTTCAGGGTATGTCAGCCCTTAGACAATCCATTTCTCCCCTGGTTTCTAAACGTGGGCAAATAACCTGTTAGGACTAATGAGACCTGAGGGGAATTTTCTGAGAAAGACTTTCCTCCTTAATAAAAAGAAAGAGATGGGCATAAAGAACTTCAGACTTGCACCTTTCCCCTTGTTCCTGGTTTGGATTGCAATTGTTAGAGGAATTACTATAGTTATTCATGTGATCGTAAAACTCAAAAGAATCACTGAGAAGGTAAGTCAGGGTTTTAAAATCATTGGGTCACTGAACCAATTTTGTAATAACTACTTACCTTTGAAATTAATACTACCCAAGACAATAAACTTTCATTTTAGGCTAAAAAAAAAAAAGAACGGAACAATGCCATTTGTAGCAACATGGATGAAGCTAGAGATTATCACACTAAGTGAAGTAAGTCAGAGAAAGCCAAATAGCATAGAATATCACTCATATTTGTAATCTAATTTTAAAAAATGATACAAATGAACTTATATACAAAACAGAAACAGACTCACAGATTTCAAAAACAAACTTATGGTTACCAAAGAAGGAATGTTGCAGGGAGGGATAAATTAGGAGCCTGGGGTTAATATACACACACTACTATATATAAGATAGGTAACCAACAAGGACCTACTGTAGAGCACAGGGAACTCTACTCAATTTTCTGTAATAATCTATATGGGAAAAGAATCTGAAAAAGAATGAATATATGTATAACTGAATCACTTTGCTGTACACCTGAAACTAACACAACATTGTAAATCAACTAAACTCCAATAAAATTTTAAAAATTTAAAAAAAGAGAGACTTCCTAGACACAGGACACTTCCATTTATAGCTCATTGGCCAGAACATAATCATATGGTCATACCTAGCTGCAAGGAACGCAGGGAAATGTATCTTTCACCCAGGTGAAAATGTGGCCAACTGAAGAGTAGTAGATGAGGAATGGCCTCTTATAAAATTATTCCAATAAATAAATGAAAATGAAATTATAGAATATCACCATCTTGCATCCTGCAACAAATTAATGGATAAAAGCATTGAGCATCAACGACTGCTAATATAAGAGAAAAAGACTGAAAAGCAGACATTACATGCCTCCTGATAAAAGAACACATAACACTAACAATCCAGTTAAAACGATCAGTTATGAGTTTGATCAAACCTCTGGTAATCAGTAAAACCAAAACTGTGAGAAACTCTATAGGTCAAATAGATCAGGTTCTTCAAAAGATAAACTGTAAGAAGAAGAAAGGGATGGACAGGAACGTGCAGTTTAAGAGATTTAAGAGACAGATCAGTGTTGTTAAAGAGCAAAATTAAACTTTGTTGTCTAGAGATGCACAATGGGGGTAATCAAACTGTGAAGATATGCAAGAAAGTGATTACCATAAAAGTTATGATCGTAGTTACTTTTGGAGGGATGGAGGAGTTTGTCATTGGGGCAGAGTTCATGGAAGGGCTTCTGAGGTAGCTGGCAGAACTCTATGCCTTCACCTGGGTGGCGGTTAGAAGGATGTTCGCCTTATAACAATCCACTGATCTATAATTTGTTTTGTGTGTTTTTTTCTGTTTGCATTTTGTCTTACAATGAAAGGGTTAAAATGAGCAAAAGAAATGTTTCTCATTAAAAGGCACTGTAGCCTTCAATTAAAAAGGATGCCAGGAGCTTCCCTGGTGGCGCAGTGGTTAAGAATCTGCCTGCCAATGCAGGGGCACAGGTTCGAGCCCTGGTCCGAGAAGATCCCACATGCCGCGGAGCAACTAAGCCCGTGCGCCACAACTACTGAGCCTGTGCTCTAGAGCCTGTGAGCCACAACTACTGAAGCCTGTGCGCTTAGAGCCCGTGCTCCGCAACAAGAGAAGCCACGACAATGAGAAGCCCGCGCACCACAACGAAGAGTAGCCCCCACTCACTGCAACTAGAGAAAGCCCGTGCACAGCAACAAAGACCCAACACAGCCAAAAAATTTTAAATAATTAATTAATTTTAAAATAAAGGATGCCAGAACAAAATTTAAAAGGGCAAGATACCCACTATAATCAAAGAAATAACTGAATAAATTTTTCCTAAGCTGAAGATGCTCTCAACAAGGCAATGGAAAGGATGTATAAGCTGCTATACAAGAGTATTCCTTACAGAAAACAATTTCTAGAAGACCTTTTGACTAAGAAGTCTGAGCCCTTAATTCATTGCCAAGGAGTTGCTCAGGGCAACCTCAACTCGAGCCAGGAAAGGCTCCGTTTCCTAATAAAGAGGAGGTGGCCGCCTGGCATAGCCACTCACACTGTGAGTCTGGGAACATAAGTTCCCGCTTTAGCTCAGCCACTGCCTCCCTACATGACCTCGGGTGAGTCACCTAAACTCAGTGTCTCTATCACCCAAATGGGGAGTGAGTGTTTAATGAGGTAATCAAGAGGCCCTTCCAGCTCTACCTTCATATAATCTTATGATTCTAAAGCAGGATCTCTCAGAGGGTAGTCTGTCAACCACCTGTGTTAGAATCACTGGTTATTGAAAAGGCAGATTCCTTGGCCCCATCCAGACCTAGTGAGTCAGACACTCTGGGGCACTGGAAGCTGTTTTTTTTCCAAGGACCCCAGGTGTTTCTTATATTAATTAGTTTGAGGGTCCCTGTTCTAAGGTACTGTTCAGGTAGAAAGAGGGTGGAAAGGGCTTCACATCTCTTAAACTCCTCCTATATGCCAAAATGTTAGGGCAGTTTGATTATATATATATGGTGGTACTCCCCCATCCTACAGATGAAGAAAAGGAGACTCAGAGACTTTCAGTCACAGAGCAGTAAGTAAGAGATCTGTCTGAATTGGAGCGCTTCTTCACAAAAAGTTAGGGAGGGAGGGAACTAAATTCAAACTGAGAAAGTGTCCCAGGATTGGAAAGATCCTAGTTGAGAGGCCCTGTTATGCATTTGTCACTGGCAAAGCCCATTAACAATTCCCAGGAAAGAAAAATAGAATAAAGTCTAACCTTTTTTCGTCCTTTGTGCTTAGTTTCACTCGCTCGTATGCGGAGGTACTGCACCGGGCACTTCAGACGAGAGTTCCTAGTGCGAAATGACTGCGCCAGCACCTCGGCTTAAACGCTGCAGACGCCTCTGTAATTCAAAATGGCGGCAGCAGTGAGCCGTGTGTAGAGAAGCTGCACCTGGCACCTCAGCTCGGCGGGCCGTGCGCAGAAGCTCTGCGCACGACACTTCAATTCAAGATGGCGGCGGCAGCGTGCTGTGTGCGGAGACGCTGAGCCTGCAGTTCAAGCTGGAGCATCTTTGAGCAGCACAGCTGTGCCCTACCGGGAAGAACTCTGCCCCCTCCCCGCTGACAAGAAACCTACAAAGCAGCCCTGCTGTTGGCCATTGCCGAGGGCTCTTTGGGAGAGCGTGTGCTCTAGGGCGAGAGTTCCTTTTTTTTTTTTTTTTTTGGTACGCAGGCCTCTCACTATCGTGGCCTCTCCCGTTGCAGAGCACGGGCTCCGGACGCGCAGGCTCAGCGGCCATGGCTCACGGGCCCAGCCGCTCCGCGGCATGTGGGATCCTCCCGGACCGGGGCACGAACCCGGTCCCCTGCATCGGCAGGCGGACTCCCAACCATTGCGCCACCAGGGAAGCCCCGAGAGTTCCATTATTTGATGAAAGAATAAAGCTTTCCCTTGCTTCTGAGTCGACAGCGGTCTCGTTAGATTGGCACGAGTGACAGGGGGCAGAGGGACCCTTGTTGGGGACTGACTCGAGGGGGTCAGTAACGCTTTCAGCACAGGCACACACCATACAAAACTATCTTTAGCTTAATATTGTAAAGAGGAGGTGGGTGGGGAGTAACGGGAGGGATGACGTGGGAAGACAGAGTAAGGTCTCTCCTTTGACCAACATGGAAGCCAGAGGAAGATACGTAAACACTTGAAGTCTCTGGAGTAGAAAAATAAGTAGCCAGAAAGACCTTAAAGTTAAGTGGCCGAGAGAACAAAACAGCCAGGAATAGCTTTTGACTCCTGCATGTTAAAGAAGAATTTATAATAAAACAATATTCTGGCATATTGATTTCTTTAAAAGTTGCTATAAAATATGATCCTTAAGTATATGGATTATTTAATATATCTTAAATGTCTTAATAAAGAAAAATTGCTATAAAAAAAGGGCTGAAGATGCCATTACTGGAGGTAGATCTCAAGCAGCCTTTGCCTTGTAGGACAGATCAGGTGTTTGAGTTCCCATTGCCTGGGGTCAGCACACCCAATATTTGGGGAGAGAAGATGATAACCTTCTTAAAGGTGAAACCTGCAAGTATAAAATGATCAAAGTCCTAGCCAGAGGCATAGCCATGTGGAAGAGGGGGTAGAAAGTGCTTTCAAATATCTGTTAAACATTTTTTAAGTAAGTCAAAGGATGGAAGGGGCTGCAGTAAGTAACATCCAGTTCTCTGGACAGGGAGAAAGAGAGCTCAGAGAGCCTCTGGCTACAAAAGTCAGGCTGTGGGAAGTAGTTGAATCGAATGGGGCAGCCACAAAGATCACGGAAAGGTTTGTAACCTACTAGTGTCAGCCACTGAGGTAGACGCTGTGGGGGAGGCACTTCTGCCCTGGGAGGCCAGTCACACACAGGAAAAGGTAACTAACAAGAAGAGATGGTAGAATGAGAACTACAGAGCAAGATGAGCCAAGAAGTGCTGTGGGCATACAGAGGTGTGAGATACCCTCTCAGCCTAGGGTTTCCAGGGGAGCCAGTTTTCAAAATGAGAGACTTGTAAGTCAGACTCCAAATGGGGAATGGTGAGAAAAGGCACAGAGTGTGCACACCACACGGCATAGTTGGGGATCAGTGAGTCAGTCAGTTTAGTTGGAGAGGAGGGTTCCTACAAGGGATGTAAGATTGCAAAGGGCCAGACCGGGGATGGAGTACGGGGCTCGAATGACAAGATTAAAGAGTTTAGAAGTTATCTTATAGGCAATAGGGAGCTAATGAAAGGTTAGGAATAGCATAACCCTTATAAATCCCAGATCCATATGTCCAATCCCTATATGGAGTTACAATAAAAAAGCACAGTCCTGGGCTTCCCTGGTGGCGCAGTGGTTGAGAGTCCGCCTGCTGATGCAGGGGACACGGGTTCGTGCCCCAGTCCGAGAAGATCCCACATGCCGCGGAGCGGCTGGGCCCGTGAGCCATGGTCGCTGAGCCTGCGCATCCGGAGCCTGTGCTCCGCGATGGGAGAGGCCACAACAGTGAGAGGCCCGCGTACAGGGAAAAAAAAAAAAAGCACAGTCCCAACAGTTAACAACAAAAAGAATTCCAGTCTTTTCCTTCCATCTCTCCCATTCATAACTCCCAGGAACATTTCTTGAATACTTTTTTTTCCCTCTCTTCCTCCATACATACTACTCCAGAGTTCAACTTTCTAGCTAAGTTCTTCCCCTTTCCCTCCAACCTCTCTGCTCCAGTCTTTCTATATTGCAAAAGTCTTGGAACACTTCTGACAAATGGAAACTCTCTTAAGCATGGGAGTGGGGAGGGAAAGAGTGAGGATGTAATACAAGGAACAAAGTTGAGGTGTAAAGGCAGCATTCTCCAAATCAAGAGGAGAGAAGGGAATATTCAAGTCTACATATATTTTACACCATCACTGTAGTGATGATGAATATGGAGTTTTAGAAAAATGTCTATAATTATTGATCTGACCCTGAAATATTACAGATAGATTGGATACACACAGCTTTTTTATGTTTGGGAAGTCAATGGATGGATGGACATATTCAATGAGAGGAGAGTAAGCATAGGAGAGTGGTGAGCTGATTGTGTGTCACCGGAACTGGGCACGAAAGATAGTAAGTGATCAGCAACACTGACAAAGAAAGCTAAATTTTTGTGATTTTTCTGAAGGTTAATGAGTCATGAGTCAACCACTTCCAAGTAAACATTTCAAGCTGCATATCTAGGTCTTTTGGCGGTAATAAAAATGAGAGAATTACATTTATAATTTCATTCAAATTTATTTTGTTTTATTTTTTTAGACATCATTTCAGACTCACAGAAAAGTTGCAAGAGTAGCTAGTTATTTTGTAGAATGTCCTCAGTTGGGTTTGTCTGATGTTTTGTCATCATTAAATTCAGATTATGCCCTTTCGATAGGAATGCCACATAAGTAATACTGAGTTCTACTAAATGTCTCGTATGAGGAGGCAGTATGTTTTCATTTAAAAATAAAATATAACATATTATAAGGAGTGATTTTTCTGAGAATGATTATGCCAAAACTATGTTTAACTATAAAAATGAGAACAAACAGCTCCTAAAGGAACCATAGTAGGAACAATTGTAGACAATGGAGTTGTTTTCCAAGATGACACCAGAGCCTGTGGCTGTTTTCTTTCTGTCTTCAGAAATTTTTCTGGGTGTCTCATCCTGAGTCCATGTAACCCCAGGTGGCCTTTAAAACTTTTTAAATCATGTAATTTAAGGAACAGAAGTCTTTATGATATATCCACAAAATGGAATGCTATGCAGCCATTAAGATGATGAAAAGGTAGGAATCACATGAATAGACATGAAAAGATGCCCAGAATTGGCTTTTTAAAGCAGGGTACAAAGCAGTAGGCATAATCCCATTTTTGTAACAAAACCGCAAGAGAGAGAAATGGAGATGGAGAGAAAGAGAGAGAAACAGAGTTAGAGAGAGAGGAATCTGGAAAGATCCATACCTGGTTATTTCTGGGATGTGAGATCATAGGCAAATTTCGATTTCCACTGTCATCTGTCTATATTTCTGAATAATTAGAATTTTATAAGTATTATTACTCATGATTAATACAAGCAATAAAGATGCTTCCATTTTGGAAAAAAAAATCTGATGTAAAACAAGTCCTGGGAGCTTGGTGGCGTCTCCTCAGAAGCACCTCTCTTACACATCCCTTCTTCCTTTTCTGTCTCCTAACAGAAGCCCTCACAGTCTACAGCCCTAAAAAGAAAGGGAACCTCCTCCATTTTCCTGCCTTGCCTGATGCCCTCCTCTCAGAGGAAGGGGCTTCCTTTCCCCTCTCCCAGGCCCCTTTTCTCTGGTACCTTGTCTCCCCCTTATTCCTGGCTTCCTTCCCAACACAGAGGTTCAGAAATCTCCCCTAAAACCCTTCCCCTCTTCCCTCCCATCCAGCCAAACTCCCCAGAGAGGTGTCTACCCTTGTAGCTGTATTGCCTCTTTAAGTCTTGAAGTCAGCTTCCACTTCCCCCCTCTAAAACATTGTGCTCTTAAATGCAGATCAAATCCAATGGTGGCTTTTCTTTTCCTTTCCTAGAAGACTCCTCTGCAGCTTTTAATACCTGCATTGGCCTTCTTGAAACACCCTTTTCCATGGCTTCTAGGACAAGCTGCAGCCCCAGCCCTTCTCCCTCCTCTTTGACTGCTCATTTCCAAACCCTCCTAGGTGGGTATTTCCCCAAGACTCTGCCCTGAACCTTCTGCTCTGCTTTTTGACACTCTTCTCCTGGGTGATCTTACCTACATCAGAGACTCATCATCTTTCCTCCAAAGCTCTGAGTTCTCTGTTTCAGCTCTTAGCATCTAGTCTTTTCTGTCACGTGGGATAGATAGTGCTGATATTTTCATATCCATCGTCAATTACCTGCTAAGTCCAAGTAATTCTACTGCTGAAATGTCTTGTTATGAACTGAATGTTTGTTCCCCCCAAAATTCGTACACTGAAGCCCTAACCCCCACTGTGATGGTATTAGAAGGTGGACCTTCGGGAGGTGATTAGGTTTAGATAAGGTCATGAGGGTGGGGTCCCTCTGATGGGATTAGTGTCCTTATAGGAAGAGGAAGAGACACCAGAGCTCTCTTTCCACCATGTGAGGACACACCCAGAAGGCAGCCATCTGCAAGCCAGAAAGAGAGTCCCCCAGAACCAAACCTGCCAGAATATTGATCTTGGACTTCCCAGCCTCCCAAATTGTGAAAAATAAATGTCTGTTGTTTAAGCCACCCAGTCCGTGTTATTTTGTTATGGCAGCTCCATCAGACTAAGATACCTGTCAAATCTCTAGTCCCTCTTCTCCCACCCCACTGCCACTGCCCTGGTTTAGGTCCTTGTCATTGCCTGGATTGTGACAAAACCCCCTTCCCTGAGTCACTCACCTTTACAAACCATCCCTCAAGCTCAGACTGGTATTCCTTCCTGAAACACAGCCTGGCGATGTCATTTCTCTGCTCAAAACCAAAATTCAGATTTCCCACAGGCCATTCCACAGAACACTTGTTCCATGGGTTGTTAATAGCTGATAGAGCAAAATAAAAAGGGGGGAGGGCAATACCCAAATAAGTTTGACTTATTGAGAAACATTGGGTTAAACAAAGTTCAACAGGTTTCTTCACTGTAGAACTCATCACAGTTCTTCATATGCTAATGAAAACTTTGAATCTCTAAGACAGAAGTTATAAGTGCATTATTTCTCAAATTTATTTGACCCCAGAAGTCTTTTGGTTTGGTTTTGTTTTGTGTTTTCACAGAATATTCACGCTCAGGAAGGATCCTTGTAAGAGGGGTCACAAGATAGAAGGAACCTACGTCCCAGAGTCTGCTTGGAGCTGCCCAGGAGAGCAGCCCTACAAGAAACGTCAGTGATGGACTATTGGGTGGGTGAGAAATAAGTTTTTATTGTGTTTAGCCACTTAAACTTCAGGGTTATTTGTTATTGCACTTAGCCTTTGCTGCCTAATGCGGAATGCATACAGGTTTTTAAGATATCTGCCAAAGAATAGAAAATCTTTTTCAGCCTGGGGAGTTTTGTCACAATAATAGGCTACATGGATTGCAGCCTTAATAAGTGTCAGATAAGGTGATAAGCACTTTGCAAACATTACCTCATCCAATCCTCTTGAGGACCCAGCAGGGTAAATATTTTACTATCATTGCCTCATGTCACAGATGAAGAAACTAAAGCTTAAAGAGGTTAATAACTTGGAGGTAAGAGGGTCAGGATTTGAATCCAGGTCTTTTGGCTAATGGATCCTGGATCTTAATCACACTGAGGTCCTGCCTCCTAAGCCCAGGTTTTGAGGTCAGAAAAACTGGATTTCAGGTTCAATGTGTTACCTAGATCAACAAAACATCTAGATGACTGACTTACTTCCAGTCTTTATTAAGACCAGTGGTTCTCAACCACTGGTGATTTTGCTCCCCCAGGGGACATTTGACAATATCTGGAGAAATTTGGGGCTGTCACAGCTAGGGAGGTACTACTGGAATCTAGTTGGTAGAAGACAAGGATGCTGCTAAAACATTGTATAGTGCACAGGGTAGTCCCTCCGCAACAAAGAACTATCTGGCCTAAAATATCATAGTGCCAAGCTTGAGAAACCCTGACCTAGACATCTTGTATCTTTTATTAACAGAGCCCAAAATAAATCCACATTCATGCTTGGCATAAGAAGTATGCTTGAAAACTCTGCTTTCTGCCTTAATACGTAAAAGCAGGAAAGGCAGTAGCCAACAAGTGGCTTTTGGTGCTCAGTGGCCAAGGCTCATTGTGGGAGAGAGTCCAGCCCAAAGAAGACTAGCCTCAGAGAAAGAATTTGGCTTGGCAAGACCTCAGGAACAATATATGGTGGCAGAATAGAAATTCTCTTGAAAGAATGCCAAACCTTTTTGGTTTCCTAGTAACATAATTTTCCTGAGATTTCTCTTATATTTGAATTTGCAGCATCTCCATACCTATTTTAAATCAAGGCAACAAAAGAATTTTTGTAATGACATAATAGAATCAAAGCTTCTTGGGGAGGGAGGGAAACCTAAAAGGTATCTGGCCCACCCCCTACCCACATATCTGGTATATGATGCCTCTGTTTCAACATCATATGATTACGAGGAGGGGATGTCACCAGGATCCCATTCCATTTCCAGAATTCTCTGTTAGAAAGTTCTCCTTCCCAGGCACAGAAACCTGCTTCTCTGAACTCTGCTTGTTGCCTCTAATTCAATCTGTTGTTGGAGGTTGGGGTTTGCAGGAATGGATACAAGGGGACAAAAGGGGATGGAAATTGTCCTTCAGTGAAAGTTTACTGAGTCCCAGGTGCTGTGTTCTGTGCTTTACACACATTATTTCTAATCCTCCAACAATGTCTCACAGCAACCTCAGGTTAATGCCCATGCACAGCCTCCCACCCCTGCCTGTTGTCTCTGTTCCTGTAGAAACATCATGAGATCTATTTTCATATGGAAACATCCCTTTGGCACTCTGTTCATTCATTCATTCATTCAGCACATATTTACTGGGCACCTACTATGTGGCAAGCTTGTACCAGATACTGGGGGTACAACCTTGAGCAGGTTGGCTTTTCAGGACAGCAGGACTGCCACATTCTGTCAGCAAGGGAAGCCCTCAATCTAGGTGACTATATTATTATTATCTGCAGCCAAAAAATATCCCTAGGCTGGCACCCTATAAGGTAGCCTATGACTTGAGGGACTCATCCCAGAGGTAGTGATGTCTAACTGGTAGGTTAAGCTGAGACACAGAGGGCTTCACCAGGTGATGGGGATGGAGAGTGTTACAGGCAGATGGAGTAGCCTATGCGCATACCATGAGTGCACGCAGTGCACTGAAAACAGGTGTGTGAGGCT
Source organism: Mesoplodon densirostris (assembly GCF_025265405.1). Classification (NCBI taxonomy): domain Eukaryota; kingdom Metazoa; phylum Chordata; class Mammalia; order Artiodactyla; family Ziphiidae; genus Mesoplodon; species Mesoplodon densirostris. The sequence continues at coordinate 95,775,703 of NC_082664.1, read as the reverse complement.
AGAATGAAGAGCAAGGACTTGGGAGAGGTGAGAGCAGTGCTGGAGAGGTGGGCCCAGACTGGGGTGGGCCCTCCAGGTCGCCTAAAGGATTTGGGTCTTTAACTGAAGGGCAGTGAGGACCACTACGCAGAGGAACAACTGGATTGACTTCAACTTCCAGGAAGCCAGTCTTGAAGACTGTGCGGAGAATGGACCAGAAGGAGCACAGGGGCCGGGAGTCCGGGCGGGAAGCCGTGCAGCTGTCCTGTGTCTTACAGTGGGGACGGTAGGGTGGTGCTTGGGAGAAGTAACTGTGGTGGCGGAAGGGGTGGAAGACTTTAGCCATTGCCCATCATCTCATCAGCTCACCTCCAGAAGTCACCCCAAGTAAACAGATACTCCAAGTTAAAACACGGTGCTGGCTCTGCACCTGTAGCTAGGAAACAAGCCCCCAGTCCCACCCCCTTCCACCAGCAGATTATTCCCAAAGCCCCCCACCCCCGGATCTATCCAGTCTGGAGAAATGGGGATATTTAGGGTAGACAGAACTTGGTATTTGGATATGGGAAACAGAGAGGGAGGAGAAGCAAGGATGACTCTGATCTCCTGCTTGAGCAGCAGGAAGACAGGAGGCAGAAGAAGGAACATGTTCAGTGGGGTATGGGGAGGATTCACTGGGGCCACGTCCAGCTGGGGCCACCAGTGTGTAGTTTTAAGTACCAGGAGAAGATTTCAGAGCCCCAGAAGAATCAGGGTGTGAGAGAAGACAGAGGACAAAGAGGTGAGCCTGACAGAAGACTGAACTCTCCTTTGATCTCCTCAAAATCTTCAAGGACGTCTGCAAACCTCACAAAATGCTTGCCATGATAGGTGTCCCACGGAAACTAGAGTGTGGCTGATTGCCACATCAGGGTAGATGTGAGAGAAAACAGGATGCAGGAGCCAGAAGCTGAGGGGACCACAAGACTGTCACACCCAGGGTTTCATCAAGCTGTGGAAATAGGTAGGATGATGGTGAGGGAGGATGCCTAGTGATGTCTAGAATGCAAAGAGGAGCTCCCTAATTCACATCTGAGTTCTGTACATCCAAGCCTTTGGTACAAGGGTTCATTTGCAGAAAGAGCTGCAGTGTATTACCATCATCCCCTCAAAATAAGTTTGCAAATATCACCAGAGGGAATAAACCCTTATTAGTGGAATTTTGGGTACTGCGGCAGGTTATTGGGGCCACACTTGGTGGCAGGGAGGATTCTGGCACCTTCCAAATCACACTCCCTGACAGCAGCTTACTCCTCCCTTGTGCCCCAAGGTGCCACCTGAAGAAATTATCTCCCCGAAGCACCCCTGAGGATGACCAGACCCTCTCCGGCTGGTCAGGAGCCTCACCAGCAATCCCTGTGGAAGTGGGGAGATCCTAATGAAACAGCAACAGAAAACAAATTATACTGAGACGTCTCTAAATGAGCCAAGGGAAATTGTGTACAATTCTATGTTTTTGCCATTACTCCTAGAAATAGGGGGTCGACTTTCCCTATGATTTTTACACCTGGAGACTGAATGAAAACAGACTTAAACAATTGCACGGAAGCTTCAGAATCTCCTGAAAATCTCTCATAAAACAATGTGAGGGGGCTTCCCTGGTGGCCCAGTGGTTGAGAGTCCACCTGCTGATGCAGGGGACACGGGTTCGTGCCCCGGTCCGGGAAGATCCCACATGCCACAGAACGGCTGGGCCTGTGAGCCATGGCCACTGAGCCTGAGCGTCCGGAGCCTGTGCTCCGCAGCCGGAGAGGCCACAGCGGTGAGAGGCCCGTGTACAGCAAAAAAAAAACAATGTGAGGTAAATATGGAAGTTTTCCAAAAAAAAAAAAAAAACAGTTTACTGAAAAATAATTTGCAGTTTGAATGTTCTATGAAAAAATTTTCACATCATGTACATTTTCATTTCAGGCTCATTTTGTTGAAATAACATTGTCTTTAATTTTTATTTTGTTTTGTGTTTAAGCATACAGCTAAGCAAGAAGAAGGCTCTGTTCTGCTTACTAGTAGAGTTTTTTGGGTAACTGTCTTCCATGTACCCTGCTTCTCCCCCCACCCTCAATCTAGCTTATTGATTACTTAAGATTGAGACGGTCTCATTTCTCACTAAGCAGGCACAAGACCAAACCTCACAGGTAATAGGTGCTCAATAAAAACATACAGATCTGAATGGAATTGTGGGGAAAGGCAGCAGCGTGGGCTTTTCCTCAGGAAAACAGGGACAGGAGGCAGCCATCTCAAAAGGTCCTCTCTTTGGGGTGCCCGTGACAGCAGGGACTGAGCCATAATTAGCTTTGTGTTCCCAATCCTTGGTACCCAGAAGGCGAATGTTTGATGTAAGAGGCCAGGCATTAGGGCCAGGAAAGAGAACATTTATGCATCAGGGGAAGTACTACAAATGCAGACATTTTTCTCTTTGCAATCAGGGAACTCCAGGCCAGAGGGGCAGCATCATTTTGGATACTGGCATAGCAGAGCCATCACTGGTGAGGAATGGCAGGAGAGTTTCCAGGATCCTCATTCTTGGTGGGCAAACAGTGCAGGCAAGATATATGGATCAGCTCCTCCATGCTTGGAGCGGCAGAGCTGTCCCTGCTACAATTCTCAATTCAAAACGTCTTTCTGAATACATTCAACTCTTATTGTTTTTATGGTTGATTTGGGTTTCAACCAAAACTTCACCACTTACCAGCTGTGTGACCGTCAGCAAATGATTTAGCTTTTCTGAGACTCCATTTTCCCATCTGTAAAATGGGGATAAAATTTAGTAATACCTATCTCTCTGGGAAATCTTGACACATGTAAAGCACAGTGCCTAGCACACACCAAGCACTCAGTGAATTTCCCAACAGTAGGAGAGGCTTACCCAGGGTGAGCCTTGGACAAAATCACAATGTGGAAGGTGTTTGTCCGCAAGCCCTCTCATAGCTCTTTTCCCCAGCAGTGATTCTGTGCAAACAGGCCAGCCTCAGAAATGGGGTGGGAGGACTGGCTAGGAACACAGTGGGTGGCACAGAAGCCTATACGAGGCAGGGCTGGGGTTACGAAGAACCAACCTGCAAGGTGGCCTGCTCCCACCCTGGTTTCAGGGGTGGGGGAATGGGGGGTGGCCAAGTGAAGGTTGTAGGGACCATGGTGGGGGTAGGGTACAGGAGCCTGCAGAGGGATGGTACTTGCCAATGCAGAGGGGAGGGGTGGGGTTACAGTTCCCCAGTTCAACTGGGGACTTGAATTCCCAGGGGAATTGGCAGGCAGTTTCTAAGGCCTCCTCCAGGTAAACTGGAACTCTGGATGAAGCTCCCTGGCTCTCTGGGACAGAGGCTGCAGCTTGGCGAGTGCTGCTACCAGGGTTTACCCCAAGCCTTCTAGGCACTCGGACAAGGAATGAGGAGTAAATGCTCCTGCCCACCTCCCTCTCTGTCCTCCTCACTGACCACCTCCCCATGCCTCCCCCAGCCCCCAGGCTCCCTGATGGTCCTCCAGCACACCCTGTGCCTCTCTGCCTGGGATGCCCTTCCCCATGTCGCTAGCTCACTAGCTGGTTCACTGCATACAGCTTCTGTCCAATTGTCACTTCATCCAAGAGAACTTTGCTGTCTGCCCATGTGAAATATCACACACATCTTTCCCCATTCCTATCACTCTCTGGCCCCTTATTTTCTTCACAGTGCTCACTGCCATCCAACCCATGACACATTTATTGGTGACCTTGTCTACCTCCTATACCATAATGAATGCCCCATGATGGCAGGGACCGGTGCTCACTCCGGTATCCCCAGAGTCCAGCCAAATGTCTAACACCTGAGCATGTAGCTGCTCAATAAAAACTGGATGAATGAATGCATGAGTGGGTGAACTGCCAAACCCCATCTGCTGGTAGGTAAAGGTCACTAACATACTGAATTGGCTCCAGAACTGACCAGGATTGAGTACATATGGCCTAATGAATGTCGTATGTACCAATTACTGTTGCCTTGGGAACAGGGAGGAGGGGCTAAGCATAAGGAAGGCAGCAGCTCAGCTTGGGGCTTCCCTATACCTGCTTCAAGTATCCATCCAGGGACGTTTTTATTGGGAGGCTCTTGTACACTGAAAGCTTCCTCTTGATTCAGTGGCCTGAATCCCTGATGGTGGGACTTCAGGCACCATGGCCAACAGGGGAGAAGGCTGCCCCAAATTGCATGTCACCTCATGCCTTAAAGGCTAACTCCAATAGCAACCAAAGGGTCATTTATGCAGACACGCCATTAAAGAGATGAGAGAATTTAAGTCATAGTTTCCATGGCATTACCCAGATAAATGACAGCATGTGGCTAGGGCTTGGATGGAGTTCTTGCCCACAGGTCAGGCTTTCTTTTCTCTGGTGGTTAAAATCACTGGCTGGCAAAGGACGCAGCAAGCAGGATATCATTACTGAACAATTCTTGACGCAAAATGCAAGAAGGTCCAGGCCCCACCCAGAAGCCCATGGTCACGACACTTGCCTGATCTCGTGGCTGAATCCATTGAGAGGAATTATTTCGGTACCAAGAACACATTTCTTCAGGGTCCATCCATATGTGAGGAGAAATGGCAAACGCCTCTCTGTGTGACAGTGCCCAGAAACATGCAGGCTCTCACACTGGTGCATGTGACAGAAACCTCACCCACAGGTGTGGCCAACATCTGAGAGGTTTTCCAGGGAGCCTCCTTGAAGAAGTAATGATATTATCCTGTGGAGGGTGGGGTGTGGTGGTGATAACATGGAAGGGGAAAAAGAAAACAAAACACCCATTCTGAAAGTGTGGGCTCAGAAAGTGGGGACTGTGTAAAAGGCTGTCCCTTGGGGTCATGTCACTGCTTCCTCTCCTGCAGCGGCTCAGCCTTCCTTGCCTGCTGCACCCCAGGGCCCTGGATCCCTCCTCCACCATGACAAGTTGCAACAAAGCCCCATCCCCATGAAACAGATTCATCTGCACTTGAACAGTGTTTGATTTTTGCCAGGAGAAGTATTCTAATTTATGTGCACATCAAAGCTGTCATCAATCCCACCATAACTGGAAAGGTCATGGAGTCTGAACCGTAGCTCTCTCACTTAGCTGTGTGACTGGGACAAGCTTATTAACCTCTCTGAGCCTCATTTTTTTCATTTGCAACATAAGATAACCTTATGTCCATGGCGCTATCAGGATTAAACATGATTAAATGCACTTACGTAAATAAAGGATCTAGAAAATGCCTGGGAGCTAGTGGATGCTCAATAAATATACTTTCCCTGTTGAAACGCCTCATTGTTTAGCTTACTAAATGATGTTATATTACTCTATAGTGGATTATTATTTCTTTTAACTTCTGGACTAGATGGCACCTTCTAGCTTCTTGTATTTTTGTTTTAGATATGTTTGATATGTAAGATACGTTTGGTTTTTAATAAAGTTATAATAAAGCTATATGTTAGAACTAGCTCAATCTAATAACACTCTCAAATACTAGAGTGATTTGAGGGACATTCATTCCCACGTTAATCCATTTATACCCCACCTTACTCCAAAAGTATTTTGAGGGACTAACAAAAATAGATACAGCAGGATACAAAGAGATAAGATTAGTTGTTACAGGTTGGTCACAGAGTTAATCCTGAGCTTCCTAGAAGCCAAAGCAAAGAGGGAAAGCTGAGCAATAATAAGATGCATAGTGTTTGCAAGATACCAATTGCTTCCAGGAAACACAATTTTTCCTGCACTAAGCTCTAAGTGAACTCTGTCCCATCCTCAACAGAATCTCTACAGAACAACTGCCTCTGATCCTGCCTGATGGTACAAACCAGGGCACCACACCTGAGGGCTACTCAATGATCCAAACAAGGTGGGTTTCTGTTGGTCTGGCTTGATCCACAGATGGGATTTTACTCACAGGAATCAAATGAAGTGCATATCCCTTTCAGTTACTGTAGATGCATAACAAAATTATGACTTAAGTTTTTAAGATGACTTAAAAATATTTTATTTTGGGCTTCCCTGGTGGCTCAGTGGTTGAGAATCTGCCTGCCGATGCAGGGAACACGGGTTTGTGCCCCAGTCTGGGAAGATCCCACATGCCGCAGAGCAGCTAGGCCCGTGAGCCATGGCCGCTGAGCCTGCGCATCTGGAGCCTGTGCTCCGCAACGGGAGAGGCCACAACAGTGAGAGGCCTGTGTACCGCAAAAAAAAAAAAAAAAAAATTATTTTGCTTACAATTTTGTGGGCCAGAAATTTGGGCAGGCTACAACACAGATAGCTTGCTTCTGCTCCACAATGTTGGGGACTCATCTAGTGGCAACTCAAAAGCTGGCAGATGGAGGCATCTTCACTTACATGTCTGGTGGTTGATCTGGCTGTTGGCTGGAACAGGAGGGCTCACACATGGCCTCTTCACATGGTCCACGATTCCTTGCATGGAGTCCTCAATGTAGTTGGAATTCTTACATGCCAGTTCAGGGCTCTGAAGGGCTCTGAGTGTCCCAGAGAGCCAGACAGAAGCTATATACTTTGCATACTTCTTGCCTACCTCAGAAGGATACAAAGTCCCTTTCACTGCATTCAGTTGGTTACAAACAAGTCACAAGCCCACCCAGATTTTGGGGAGAGGACAAAGACCCCACTTCTTGGTAGGAGACCTGTCAAGGTCACATTGCAGAAAAGTATGTGGATGGGAGATATTGTTGCTGCCATCTTTAAAAAATACAATATGCTATAATATCCTTTATGCAATCACCCATAAATACTGTACCTGCAACCAAGCCTTTGAGAAGAATTAAGTAGATCTAGGATTAAGGGCTTAGAGGGTGTCTTTTTGATGCCAAACACCAAGCAAGGAGGTCTCGGCTTGGTCTAAATTGTATAGAGCAGGTTTGAGAGGCACAGTGACCATACACTAAAGGGATCAACAGATCTGGGTCCCCATGTGTATTATTCTGCTCAGGCCCCATAACAAAATACCATAGACTGGGTGCTTCAACCACAGAAATCCTATTTACTCACAGGTCTGGAGGCCAGAAGTCTACGATCAAAGTTCCAGCATTGTCAGGTTCTGGTGAGAGTTCTCTTCTTGGGTTGCAGATGGCCACCTTCTCACTATGTGTTCACATGACCCCTTCTTTATGTGAGCACAGGGAGAGAAAGAGGTGGTGGGGAGAGAGAGAGAGAAAGCCCTCTGATATCTCTTCCTATAAGGACGCTCATCCCATTATAAGGGCCCCACTTTTATGACCTCATCTAACCCTAATCACCTCCCAAAGAACTCATCTCCAAATACCATCACAGTGGGGCTTAGGGCTTCAACATACGAATGGGGGCACAAACATTCAGTTCAGAGCACCATGGCTACAGATATGCCAGCATTCAGTGGAAAATGATGTCAATTCCTGAATATTTCCAAATAATCCGAAATCTTTACTCAAGTAGACAAATCACCCACACATGTGAATTTTTCACTTTCTTTCCAATTTAGTCTTATAGCTAAAACTCAAGCCAGAGACTATGACACAGATATAAATAGAGCATCATTATATATAATTTGGAAAGGATTTCACTGGTGTACATCTGTAAGCAGTTCAGGAACACTTTCAAGCTGTGTTTACATGATATCAAACATCTGGATGAAAACTGCAAAAAAATAATCAATTTGGATTGGAAACAAAACAGAAGTACAAATCTCAGTACACTGGCCCTTGGAATACTGAACACAGAGATGATCCCCATATCACAAGAATGAGATAATGATGCACAAGAAGGGCCGTTGGAATGACCAAGGAGGGAAAGGGGCTTCTGTGGGAAGGCAGACTTTAAAAAGAGAACTCCATTATACAAACAGGAGATGAAAAGGGATAAAAATGAACACTATGAAAAACATGAAGAATACAAATCTCAAAGAATCAAACTGTGGGAACCAGGAGCTTTGAAGCTTGAAAGCAATAATTTTAGCTCAACTGAAAACCCAGTTAAATCCTAGCTATCAGGGAAAGGGGCATCCAAGAAACTCAAGCTTCTAGAGAGCCAATGAATTATTCCTTTCAGCATCCCAACCTATTTTTACTCCTTCAGGCAGAAACCTTTCTAAAATGTTGTACTTATTTCCCAGGCCTCTAGGAGAGAATACACTATCCCCAGATCACCACTATAGCCTTCAGTGTGGCAATAATTATGTCACATACCCTCATCCCAATGGTCCCTGCTAGATGAGCTCAGGGCCCCGATACTTTAGTTCTTGTCTCTGCCTTTTCACCGTTCTTCTAGTTTCTCTTTCCTTCATGTCTCGGCCTTTTTGCTTGACATGTGATTTAGGATAGCTTCCTGAGACATGGACCCTGAGATAAAGATTTAAGGATTTAACAAGTTTTTTGTTAGAGTGGTAATTCCAGGAAGCTCCAGCAGGGGGCTGGGAGAGTGACAGGAAAGGGAAAGCAGCCCATACAGGTGCATAGATTACAGGTGGAACTTACTTACCCTTGTGGGCAGCTGGGGCCTCTACAAGACTGTGTAGAGCTGTCCCACACAAGGGGTGGAAACCTAGATTTTATTCCTAAATTCTGTCCACCATTCTTTGAAGGCTGCTGCCATTAGTTCCCCGGCGCTCCCAGAACCCTGCAGGTGTTTGCAGCGGGAAGCCACCAGGACATAGGGGAAGGTGAACACCCCGGGGATGTGGGGGAGGACAGAAGCTCCTCCACTCTGGCTCCAGTGCTGCCTGGAGCGGCTGCTCCACCCCTCCCTCTTGTCCTCACACCTGACAGAATTTGAAAAGCTAGACTATGAGTGAGAGTCTAAGGGACTCTTCTCTGACTAAAAGATAGCTTTTACTTTTCTGATAGCTCAAGGGTTTTTACTTTCTGACTTCTCCTGGTTCTTGGTTATATTCTTAAAAGGTGCTGTAAGACAACTGATAATCCAAAAAAAAAAATTTGGCCATTCAAAAATATCCAATCAAATTAATTTTTGAAGCAAAGTAAGAGTCTACAAAGAGTAGCTTGTACTGGGCAAACTCTCTAGAGATGAAAACTGCCTTGCTTATGCTACCTCAAGTAATAGGAAATGGCCAGACCTCAGAGTCGGTGTCGAAAGTGGGGCCACCACCCCAAGAAGAACACGTGAGTGCAAATGGGGAAACTGAGGCAAGACCAAAGCACACTGGTTTATACAGTCTGTGGGACAGATCCAAGGGAGAAACTGTGGGTCAGTGAATAAGCAGGGACCCAGGGTATGCTGAATGCCAGGTTACAAACAAGACTCATCCCCCTCCTCATCTTGTGGGGGGAAAGGGAATTGGTCAGGACAGACTCAGGCATTAGCAGGGAAGGGTGGGATATGTTCAAGGTATGCAAGATGACAAGCTGAAAGTCCTCAGAACTGGCATCTGAAGAGGGCTGGGGCACACAGCCCTGACTTATTTAAACTCACACATTGAGTTCATGAACAGCCAGGACAAAAATCCAGGTGTCTTCACTCCAACATGCCAGAAATTACCCAACACTTAGTGGTCCAGAAGCAAAGCCAAGAAGAAGATGTGGGTTCCAGGAACACCAGGGCATACTGGCCCCAAGTTCCCTAGAGGATAATTCTGGGGACAAGGGCCTGAGGCCAAGCCAGAGAGTCAAAACCTACAACTATCACAGCACAGCATCCAGGCTGGCAGGAAGGAGACAGGCCTTGTGCTAGGGGAAGGCAGTGGGAGGAGCCCACACATCAGGGATGGAGCTGCAGCAAACAGAGAGCCAGAGAAATTAAGGCAGGAAGCAGGGAGAGACTGAAATGGGATGGACCGGGATAAACCCATCATTGTTTTGATACACAGTCAAGGCTCTCCTGTGCATAGGGAACAGAGAAAGATGGTAAAGACACAAGTTCTCAAGTGAAAAAGAGTGATGGTTGAGGGAGCCTGAGCTCTGGCTTGGGTGTAGGGAGATTTGGGCAACGCTGGAGAAGTGTTGCTGCAGCAATCAAGATACAGGTGAAGAGCTGGGAGGAGGGAGACTGTGGATTTGGAAAGGAAAGGGTAAAATCAAGACACTTGTATAAGAAATAGCATTAGAATTTGATAGAACAGTGAACGCCACAGTGGAAGTAAGACCCAAAAAAATCACAGAACTAATATGAAGATTACAAGTCTGGGGAACTGGGAGGCTGTTGGCACCTTGGGTAACTACGGAGATTTTGGAAAGATGTGATTATTTGGAACTGAGAGTTAGCATTGCTATGACCCACCCTCCACTCTATCTAGGAGAGGAGAACATGATGCAGTTCAGATCCTGGTGTCCAAGGCTGCCCTCTTTCCTCTGGGCCACTCTCCATTCCTGCTAACTCTTGCAGCACTATCACCTGGACTAAGGAAGGAGGTGGGTGTCCCCCACACTTGTTTTCTGGGACAGAAATCCAATACTTGATCCTTGGACTTAACAACTTCATCAAGAGAAATGAAAGTGTGAGCTACAGGAATGTGAAGGGTGAACTGAGTTCCTGGATTCTTAAGTATGTGACTTGACAAAATCCACATTGGAAGAAAGTAACACAAAATTTGGAAGGATAGAAGAATATAATTAAGCCAACTGGAAATATGGTGTCAATGTGTCTGTCTAGGGGTACGATTAGTTCAGTTGAACAAGGTCACTGTGACTCAAATATTATATTGTAATGATGTTATCCTGAAAGAGCTTCAATAAATCTAACCACTCATGAATGTCTAGATAACACAAATTTGGAAAGATTTAAAAACCAGCTAAGATTGATACTGACAGCCAAAAGAGAAAGTTGTTGAAACACTGGAAATTCCCATGGGATGATACGTGTTAATGGTTTGACCTAAAATAAATGTTATATTCTTGGCTATGGGAGGATTTCCCATCTATGCCATAGTGTTTGAGGTGTTAAGATGATCACATCCACAATCAAGAGGCCAGGGAAGTAATCTGGATAGTCCCAGGAGTCCTGCCAAGAGATGACATTAATTTATGGCTTTCCTCAGAGAATAATCAAAGGTTTATGGCAACCAGGAATCAGATCCAGTGTTTGAAAGATTCCTCCCTTAGAAGTGTTGATGGCTTCAATTGGGCAGATTGGCTTTTTTTTTTTTTTTTTTTTTTTTTGCGGTACACGGGCCTCGCACTGCGGAGCCTCTCCCGTTGCGGAGCACAGGCTCCGGACGCGCAGGCTCAGCGGCCATGGCTCATGGGCCCAGCCACTCGGCGGCATGTGGGATCTTCCCAGACCAGGGCACGAACCCGTGTCCCCTGCATCGGCAGGCGGACTCTCAACCACTGCGCCACCAGGGAAGCCCGGGCAGATTGGCTTTGAACACAAAAGAGAGGGATCAATTAAAGGACAATGCCAAGAGAAGACTTGGTGGGAAAGAAAATGTTGGCTTGAGAAGAGAGAAGAATGGAAAGTCTGAAAATCCAGAAAAGAAGGGGAGGGGAGGAGAAAGGAGGGAAAGGTAGGGAACTGAAGGAAGTTGTTGATGAGATAAAGAAATTTAAAAGAGGGGTTGGTCAAGTCCTGCTTTTGATAATTCCATTCCAAGTGGAGATGGGCTACTAAAACTCCTGGTAAGCAGGAGTTGAAAAGAGGGGAAAGATCGGCATTGGGGAAGAGCTTTGGGAACCGAAGGCAGAAGCAGATGGAAAACTGGATGTAGTGAAGGAGAGTAAACAGTAAACTCATACTGCCATGCTCCCATAAAGGATCACTGGAGCTCCCTTATGGGAGCATGGCAGTATGAAGGGTATCCTGAACTCAGGCCTGAGACCTGGGTTCTAGCCCCACTTCTGCCCCTAATGTTGGGCAAGCCACTCCATCTTTCTGAACCTGTTTCTTTATATCTAAAGTGATGGGATTAGTGACCTCGAGCATTCCTTCCCTTTTCTACAGCTCTTGATTCAACATAGACATTATGAAATCAGAGACTTACATAAATGGAATATTCCAGATTGGAGCATGTATTTAGCTTTTCTAAGTAAAAAATGCTTTGAAGGGAGGAAAAAAAGGTTCCAGTAACACTTGGCGAGCAGTATTTGTTCTGTAAAATAACTAGCGAGTAAGCATTATTCAACTAGGTTGTCACATAATCATAAGAGAATTTTTTTAAAAAGGATTTAGGAGACTCAATTTTCCCTCCTATAGATCAAAAGAGTGATTAATATAATCCATGAGTGGATAGTTAATAAAGATATATGCAGGAGGAGAGAGCCAACGTGAAATGAAAAGAGTGCTGATCTCGGGTCAGGAGCCTTGAGTTCTAATCCTACCTCTGAAAATATATAATTTTCAAAAGAGTAACACAGGGAACCAACTAATGAGGTGACAGAAAAGCTGAGAACCCAGAGGACAGTAATGCAACCTAGATATTAGCAACAGCAGGAAGCCACTGCCACCCTGGGCTGGAGGGACACAAGGGAGGAGGTGCTGTTACTGGAACCCAGAAGCCATGGTCACCTGATGGAAGCTGGAACTACAGTGGGTCCATCTGGAAGGAGTTGGAGCCACGGAGGAGATGCAGCCACTATCACACTACTGAGGGACAGAGGGTTGAAGAGAATATCCTGGCTCTCCCTTGCCCTGGCCTCCAATCTTCTGCCAGTGCCTCACATTGGCTGGATCCAGCTGGCACCTAGCTTACAGGATAGCAAACGCAGCCTGCAAGGGTCAGCCCTTCCTCCATACAGAGCAGAGAAAGGGCACGGATGGATCTGAGGACCAGCAGGCCGAGACTGGCCCTAGATCCAAATTCTGCTTTCTTATAACATCTATCTATCAGTTCTGTATCAGCCTTGAGTCTAGGTCTTCACACATTTGAGGACATCCATCTGGTCATGTCTTGTTTCCTTTCTTTCCCAAGCCTGACACTCAAACCTCCTCATACAGAATATTTTCCAAACCTCCTTCACTGTTCTGGTTCCCCTCCTCTGGGAGCTCCCTGGTATGTCTCCTTAAAATGTGGCACCAGGGCTTCCCTGGTGGCGCAGTGGTTGAGAGTCCGCCTGCCGATGCAGGGGACCCGGGTTCGTGCCCTGGACCGGGAAGATCCCACATGCCGCGGAGCGGCTGGGCCCGTGAGCCATGGCCGCTGAGCCTGCGCGTCCAGAGCCTGTGCTCCGCAACGGGAGAGGCCACAACAGTGAGAGACCCACATACCGCAAAAAACAAACAAACAAACAAACAAACAAACAAATGTGGCACCAGATGTTCACAAGACCCCTGGTGTCCATAATACCAGCTCAAATACAGAGGACTATTCCTGCCCTTATTGGAGCAATGCAGCTGTTATCCCACTGTGGACTCGTGGAATTCACGGATAGTCAAGACCCATATACCTTTTCCATGTGATTCCAAGTCTTCCCTGACCTGTCCTAGCAGGGCAGCTACACATTTGATAAGCACAACCAAATTCATCCTCTAAAGCACTGATTAAAAAAAAGTAAAAAAAACCAAAACAAAACAGAATAGACCAGAGCCAAGACAGAGCTCTGTGTCACTCCACTGGAGACCTCCCTCCAAGTTAACTCAGAACCATGAATCAAGTCTCACTGGGTAGGGTTGTTCAACGAGTTCTAGATCTACCTAACAGCAAGGGAATTATGTTAAGACTTCATCAAATTCTTTTTTTAACATCTTTATTGGAGTATAACTGCTTTACAGTGTTGTGTTAGTTTCTGCTGTATAACAAAGTGAATCAGCTATACATTACATATACCCCCATATCCCCTCCCTCTTGCGGCTCCCTCCCACCCTCCCTATCCCATCCCTCTAGGTGGTCACAAAGCACTGAGCTGATCTCCCTGTGCTATGCAGCTGCTTCCCATTAGCCATCTATCTTACATTTGGTAGTGTATATATGTCAATGCTACTCTTTCACTTTGTCCCAGCTTACCCTTCCCCCTCCCTGTGACCTCAAGTCCATTCTCTACATAAGGCTTCATCAAATTCTTTACTTAAATCACAACATGTAATATCTGTGGCAGTCAGTTCCCTTCACTTTGCACCTGAAGCACAGAGGGGGCTTAACTAATACTTGCTGCCTCAAAGTTGAATAAAATTATCTTGATTTATACACCTAATGACCCTGTTTAAAGAAAGTTAACGTGGTCATTTTAATGGGACATGACAATGAACCCATGTTGGCTGCTGGTGATCACCGCTTTCTTCTTTAAACGTCTATAAACCTGTTTGTTCCAGACTTTTGCTAGAGAGTGGCAAAAAGGCCACCAATCTGTATTCCTGAAATCCACTCCTTTCTTACTTTTGAAAACTGGAGCAATATTGCCCCTATCCAGCCTTTGAGTACTCTCTTATCTTCCTAAACTGTCAGGACTCTAGTTGCTGCTTGAGCCTCATGGGTCTTGAGTCCCTCTTCTCCCCAGTAGGAATAAATTGACCGTTTCCATGCCACAGAGCTGTGTAAGGATCCAGGAAGATGGAAAGACATAGAGCACAGCTAAAACATTCACTTAGGGTGCCCACATACAAGCCCTGTGGATGGTTGTAAGAACAGCTCCAATACAGCATAGTCACGTCCTGCAGCCCCAGAGTGAATGCCACAGGGGACCCAAGACACCATATGCGGCAACTGGGGAGACGCCCAGCGGTGCTGAACCTATGATCCTCGTCCTGTTTGTAAGACAATTTGAAAGGCTTACAAACAACCCCATAGGAAGCTGAGCCAAAGCACAACAGGGATTGGGCCCATAGAGTTTTCCTCTTTCTCCCTCTTTCTCTTCCTCTTCCTTCTTTCTCAATTTCCCTCTCCCTCTGAATCAGTGCTTTACAGTCACTATCACTGCATTCACTGCTCAGGAAGCTGTCCTGTAGGCAGCCCATGAGGGCAGAAGCTAAAAGCTTGGGAGAACAGCCTGATGCCCAAATTGACAGCCTCTCCCACCCCTACCTCCCCCAGGTGTCTGGATGTGGATAGGCCTTGCAGAGGACATACTGCCCACAAAAAAATGCAGAAGGATGTTTTCCATTTCTCTCTTCAACCTATAGGAACGCCCTCTGGGCTCAAGCAATGCTTGATAAATTCAAGCATGAATTCAACTAACCCACCCTCTGCCGAGAGGGAACACACTCGTTAAAATTCTTGATAACCTGGGCTTCCTTGGTGGCGCAGTGGTTAAGAGTCTGCCTACTGATGCAGGGGACACGGGTTCGTGCCCCAGTCCGGAAAGATCCCACATGCCGCGGAGCAGCTAGGCCCGTGAGCCACGGCCGCTGAGCCTGCGCGTCCGGAGCCTGTGCTCCACAACGAGAGAGGCCACAACAGTGAGAGGCCCGCGTACCGCAAAAAAAAAAAAAAAAAAAAAAATCGTGATAACCTAATGTCTCAGCATAGATATAGCAATTATTTTGTTAGCTATAATCTTCTGTCTTGTTTCTTTCCATTTTTTTCTACAGTGATGTGCACTGCTTTTGAAATAAGGTGGGGGGGCAATAAAACTTATTTTTGCTAGCCAGGAGAAAAAAAATAGGAAAAGCCCCCTCTTTCAAGGCTGTCTCCCAGCATCTTGTTCTGCCAGATGGACACGAAGCCAGCTCAGACCCCCCTGTCCAGCTTGCCTAGAGCCCCATGGAGGTCACCTTGGCTCTGGGCAGAAGTTTCCTTGGTGCCAATATTCACCTTGAGACAAATTATTAAAAATGGGCTATCCTGGCCAAGATCTCATTCCGAAGTACCAAGGGCCACTTCAGCCCAGAAAAACAGCAGTTCCAGAACCCTGTGGGTTTTCGAAGTAGAACCACAGCCCTGGTTTGTGAGAGGAACCTCCCTCCCTCCCTTCTCCCGGCTGTCTGCCGAAGGTTGCAGACAGCTCCCTTTCCATCCCACAAGAGAAGACAGGCAGATGAGTCATAGCACTGGCTTGGATCAAAGGAGTATTATTGTGTTAGCAGAAATGGATCTATTTTATGATCTGTTTCTTGACGCCTTACAAATAAATATGCTTTTCCCACCAGACAGACAATTTCCTTAAAAAGCCACTGATTTCATTAGCTGAAGCTAAGAAATGACCAGTAAGAGAAATTTTTGTGTCTGAAGAGTAGCCAGGCTGAAAAGATGTAGTGGAAACATTGAGGAAAGCAGTTTATAATCCTCAGACTCTAGATTCAAGTCTGCAAAGCGATGCCATTCTTCTAAAAATACACAGAGGAATTAGAGAAGTCCTTTCCTCTTTTCTAAGAGCTTTCTCTTTCTTTCTTTCTTTCTTTTAAAGAAATATACTAGGATTGGTTTGTAAAGGAGATTCACCACCTCAGATTTCACTGTTTTCGTGGGGGTGACGGCCGTGGGATACTATTTTAAGGACTTCCTTCTCTTACACAGATTTTTCCACACTGGGAGGACAGATAAGGTATGTTCCACTAATGTTCTTCATTCAACACACATGCGTGCCAGCAGTCATTTCCCTTTGTCTTGTTATCCCATGACAACAGATTGAATATCATAGGAAATTGGAATGGAGATCTTATTTAGTTTGGATCTCTCTTCTCCATTGTTTAATTCCACATTCAATTTTTCATTCTACGTCTGCCTCCTTTTGCAGAAATATTCTATGACTGAACACAGGGACAGATAAATGAATAGGTGTTGTTTATTAAAGGCTCACCCCATAGACTTTTCAGGAGCACTGTGACTAGCCCTCCCCCTCCCTCTGCCCACAGAATTTTATCTCTGGTCTAAAGTGTACTTCGTACTCAGTAAAGATCTGATGACTGATGGACATATCTGTATCGTGAACTGCACTCCCAGTACTTTGTTTACTGTTGATCAAGTTCCAGTAGTGAGCTTCCCTGTTTTCTCTGAGATACACAGAGGTCTCAGTGGTATTTCTGTCTTCAACCCAGACCACCTGTCCATTAAAACAAACACACAAACAAACAAAAACAAAAATGCTTCCATCAAGTGCCAGGAAAGGAGGTCTAAGCGAAAAGTGAAAGTTTCACATTTCCTGTTGTTGAACCTAGGCAACAACTTCTTAGAGGAAGCTGGATGACTTTTCAATCCAATACACTCTGTTCTCTGACGCTATCATCGTTGTTTTTCCTCAAGACTACAAAGCTATGATGCCAAACTTTTTAAATGATCCCAGCTATTTGTTTTTTGAGTGTCAACTTTTATCCAAATGTTGCTGCTACTATTTTCTTTTCACTTAAAAATGTGATTTTAAAATATTTTGTTTTTCTAAATGGGACCCATTAGATCTAAGAACATTCTTTCCATTTATCAAACATCAACTGTGTGCCAGACATTGGGTACTAGATTCCACACTCATTATTTCATTCACTTCCTTACAACCACCCTGTGAAGGAGATGCCATCACCTGAGGAAACTGAGGGAGGTCAAGCCATTTGCCCAAGATCACGCTTCTAGCGTGGGGTTCTTCTGACCCTTCCAATCCATCCAACTTTTACCAGCTAAAGTCCATGAGTTTGGCCATCCAAAAAACGTTTTCTGAGAACACAAAGGAGAGCTGTATGTGCACTCTGAGAAGCCCATACCTTCACCAAAGGAGGTAGACTTCAGGTAGCCAAGAGGCCAAACACACTTGCGACACTATACCCTAGCGGTCAGTAGCAGGTCCGCACATCAGACCAGATTTCAAGGCCCAACTCACCCACATACTGGACCTGAGACCACAGGAAAGTTATCTACTCTGAGACTCAGCTTCCACATCTCAAAATGGAGATAACAACATAGGTTAAATTCTACGAAACTGCCAACTTTCAACCATTTTTTACCTCCAAAAAAGCATTTTCAAATCATTCGACCTAAATACCTCACTAGGTCGTTGTAGAGATTAAATGGGTGCACACAGGAAACAATAAACGGTGCTTTTTGGTAGACTTTTCTCTTCCCAATTTCATTTTGCGCAGGTCAGTAAAGTGTGTTTGTATTCTCTGCCCACAATTTGTATGTTGAGAAGCCGGCCTAAAGTTATGTAAGTGTTGGAGCTGATAATTCAGGGAGAAAATAAGACTGCGTGGATAATCACGAATTAACAACAAAGGATCCCCTCAGGCCTTACTGCTCCGTGCATTTCCCCCCTAGTTTAGTCTCTTAATTGCTAAATAAATATACAGCCGCTTCTCTCTCTCTCTCTCTCTCTTTTTTTTTTTTTTTTTAGAAAGTGGAAGGAGGGGATATTGAGGAAGCTTAGCACTCTGTGTTAAAGACAAAGTAAAGGTTTTACGATCCGTTCTTGCCTCTGCGTCGGGGCCTGGAAGAGGCCTGGCTCCTTGACTGGCAGCAGGGCGGTCCTGCCTGGGGCGCCCGCGAGGGCTCCCCGTCCTGAAACCCGCTCCACAGCTGCTTGCCCAACCTGCCCGCCCCCGCCCGCACCGGGAGAAGAACCAGCAGCGTCAGCGTTGCCTCCGCGCGTCGTTTACTTCCTCGCTAAGTTCCAGGCCCTGCTCTCGGCCCCTCACACGCACGATTTATATACTCCCCTCACAACCTCCCGGACAAAAGGGAACTCTGATTGTCCCCATTTTCCAGGTGAGGAAACGGGTACAGAGAAGTTAAGTCACTCGGCCAAGGTCTCCGAACTGTGGAGTTAGACTCGAACCCGGGCAGCCCCAGCACGCCCACTCTGAACCTCCCCTTCTCCTACTTGCGTAGAGGCGCTTTTTCACCTAAGACTTCTCCAAACTTGGCCACCTCCAAGGGAAGGGGCTCAGCCTCGCCGACTCACACGACCTCGCCCGGCTCCACAAGTTCAGGGCTCCGGGCGCCCGATGGGGGCGCGGGTGGAGGAGCGGCACCGCCCCCCGGGTATTTAACCCGCGGCTGGAGCCCGCGGGGCGCCGGACGCTCCTGCTCCTCCCCACTCGCGCCTCCCCGCCCTCCTCCCCGCGCTCTCCCGGCGCGCCCCACCCTCCGCCCCGCGCTCGCCTGGCAAGCAGGCACCGGCCGGCGGGCTCGGGGAGCGGGGAACGGGGCGCGGGCGGCGCTAGCCTCTGCCGAGCGGCCCCCTGGCCGCGGCCGCCGCGCATTGCCCGGCCGGAGTGCGACGCGGCAGCCCGAGTCCGGACGCCGGCCGGTCCCGTGCGCTCCGCGGACGGGCGGGCGGCTGTGGACGCTCGGCCGGCAGCATGGATTCGGATTCTGGCGAGCAGAGCGAGGGCGAGCCCGGGACCGCCGCAGGTACGAGGGGTCGCAGCAGCCCAGCCGGGAAGGCTGGGGCAGAGTGGAGGGGAGGCCGGGGCGGGAAATCGCGAGTATTTCTCGGGCGGAGCGGCCACGCGGGAGGCCAATCCCCAGCAGCCCGATCCCTTCCGGGCCGGGACTGGGATGGCTCTGCGCCGTGAGTTTGCTTTGAGGCTTTCTCCCCATTGCACTCGGGCGCTGGAGGGAGAGTAGGTGCATTTGCGGGTGGCTCTCGGCGCTGCGGGACTCCGGCAGCGGGCTCCGGTCGCCGGGCGGGTGGGGGTGGGGCAGGGTTCGAGTAATCCGCGTCCTGTAGTTTGCTGCAGCGAGGGTTGCTGTCTATCTGCTTTTGGAAATAACTTTCCGAGCGCCGGCCGGGTCCTCGAACCCCGGGCGCCAGGGACGCTGCGGAACAGGTGACCCGCTCCGAGGGCGTGACACGACGCTCTGGAAAGGAAAGGCCCCCGGGGGTGGGCGGGCAGGAGTCAAACCACAGCTCGTGGTTGCAGTTCCCGAAGCTGCTAGATGAGCCGATGCAGAAGCGTTGGCCCATCGCTGCCCTGCATGCGCGGAGGAGGTCCCCACGAAGGGTCCGGGAAGACAGACGCGGCGGCGGCGCGCGGGGTCCCGGCTTCGCCTTTAAGGGGCGCCGCCAGCTTTTCACAATCGATAGTTATCGAAGCGACGGGTGGATGCTTACTTAGGAAATAATGAATGTCCTCCCCCGCCTCTCCCTAATACTGAGCAACAGGAGGAAGCCACCCACAGCCTTGGGTCGACTTATCCGCGGGCTCTGCCCCCCTCCACCAGCCCGCTCTGCCCTCCGCCTGCAGGTCCACGGGCGGGAGACCTATGGCCCTCCCACGTGACCGTGGCTCCCTGTGCCCGCGTGGCCCTGCAGGCTAGCCCTGGCCAGCACACCTGTGACCTGAGAGCTGGGACCCTCCTGGTACAGACCTGAGGGCCCGGACTAGTTCCCAATCTTCCCAGTGTCAGACCAGTGTCCTGAGGGTGGGGACCCGGTGACCGGAGGCACTATCAGCCCAGGCGTGGGTGTAGGAAGGCAGGCTCAGGAACCAGGCAGGACAGCGCCAGGAGCTGTACCAAGGGCCCTACGTATATTATTCTCCTTTATCCTCACAGCACCTAGCCAGGTGGTTGTTATCTCCATTTTACAAAGGTTCAGAAAGGCTAAGTGGCTCACCCACGAATCAGAGCCAGGGAGTAGCCAAGGGCGGAGTGACTCCCTTTTTACTGCATCATACCCCTCAGCCTCTCACAGGGCAGCTGTGGTCAACATCTACAGCTGGGTGGGAAGAGATGAGAATGGAGGAAAAGAAAGATGGCATCGTCAAGATGCCTGTGTGTGTGCAAGGGCCACCTGCTTGGTGTAGGGATGTGTGGACATAAGTAATAAACATGAGCCCTTCTCGAACCTGTATGTTCCTGTGACTGTGAAGCACCAAGACTTTGTTTCACAGGTGGCTTGTGGATCTCTTCACATCATTTAAAAGTTCCAGTGGGTGTTTTGTGTCTATCTAAGTATATCTCTAGAGCTCAAAAGGAGGGGGAGTGAGTACATTGACACTGACACTTTACTCTCTCAAAATCCGAGGAACTAACATGCTCTCCCTGCTCTCACCCTCAGATCTTTTATGCCGGTTGATGGAGAAGGGGAGGAGGATAAGGAGGCTTTGAAGAGGAGGGGAGGGGAAGGGGGGGTGGCAGGAGACAGAAGAGTTGGTACTTGGATGACAGGGGAGGGAAGGAGTTCTTAAGGGTCCAGTTGCTTCTCCCCACAGCCTGCCCAGCAAGGAGTATCCCAGGGTGTTCATGTGTGTTTGTGTCAGAAGACCTCTGCACAATTAACAGCAGTTATGACTCCTGAGGTCAGATGGGTCTGATGAAGAATAGGGCAGCCAGCTCTCTGAGCTGTCACCATTTGTTTGTGCCTTACTGTTTTCTACAGTCATTTCTTCTTCCTCTGTGTGCTTGAATCTCAGGTTGAACATTTATTTGAATGTCACAAGCCATTCTGCTAAATGGCATTCAGTCTCCCTCATTATTTTCAGTCTTAAAGTATTCTTCGTGACAAAGCTTCAAAACTAGTTGCTAATTCATCGTCTTGCTATGGCTGCATACTATCAAATGGAAATGCCTGTTGCAGCTTCAGATACTGGTTAAATTATCCATAGGAGTGGACCATTGTCCCTGTAATAACATGACATTCATCTGTGGACCTGTATCTGTGCAAGCTGGATGGGTTTGTAACTGAGAAGCACAGCAGAGGAAGTGGGATCTCTCGGAGTATTAATGTGTGTGTCTGTGTGTACCTACCTCACAGGGAGATAAGATGAAGGGCTGCTTCCTCCTCAGTGCCCTCCCCTTCCTGAACTTATGAAAAAGCCCTGCCATAAGACAGACCTTATTAAGGTCCTGAGCCTGGACTCTGGAATCAGAAAGACCCAGGTCTCAATCTCTACCTGACGGGCAAGTTACTTAACATCTCTAAACCTCAGTTTCCCCTTCTGTAAAATGGGGATAACAATAGTACAAGGTGGGGGAGGGGGTGTGAGGATTAAATAACACATGAAAGGTGTTCCTCCTGGTAATCATTCAGTAAATGGCAGCTGCTATTTTTATCACCTGATTGGATTATGTTCTAAGAATACTGCTAAATAATGTACCCCGGAGCTTTGTAAAATGTAAATCACTAGGCATGTGTAAAACAATTAGTATTATTGTCATTATTATCACACTAATGTAACTGCCTAAGGAGATTTGTTTTGAATTTTATCCTTTTCACTCTCTCATTCCCCCCACCTCTCTCTCATGTGTGTGTGTGTGTGTGCGTGTGTGTGTGTGTGTGTGTGCGTGCAGATGTGTTTGTTTGTTTGGGGGAAGTTATTTTTAAGGTACGTCTTCTCATCCACATCATCTTCCAGCTGAAGTCATAAAGATGGGAACCTTCAAAACTACTGCTTTCACCATCCTTTTCTTTCAGCTCTAGAGAACTTGCACAAAGTAGAGAAGGTGGCCTTACCCAGTCCACCTGATAACCTGGAGATTAGCCACTTTCATGCCACTTCCAATAGAAGAAGAGGGGTTAATTGCCCCCCACACACTGGTGCACCTTTTCCCTTCAAGGTAACAGGAGGAACAGGAGGTACTCACCATTCTCCTCTCCATTTTTGCCCATCTCGTAGCCTTCCCAGTCAAAAATTGGCAGTGAGGAAATCTCTGAGCACCACCTACTCTTTACTGTACCCCTTTCAGGAGACTTTTCCAAAGAGCTCCCCAGTATCTGCTGTGCAGCTCTCTCATCAAGCAGTACCCTGCATAGGAAGTAAAGGGGGTGTGTGTGGATGAGATTTGTCTTCATCTGCATTTTCTGTTTTTCAGGAAGCACAGGATGGTGCTTCTAAGTCATTCTGCTGCCTGCAGCTCTCCTCTGCCTTTCTGTCATTTTATGGTTCTTTCTATGGTAAGGAAAGAGACAGGGTTTATGGAACACTGGATTCTTTCCAGAGACCCAATTTGGCAGTCTCTCCTTTGACAAACCCACCATCCATCTCTCAGAAATCCTAGAGCTTGGTGTATTAACTCGGCAATGATTTGAGTCTTTCCTAGGAAATAACAAGCGAGTAAACATTAGCAGTGTCAGCTTTTTCCCTTTCTGACTTGTGAGACAGAGAGAGTCTACCCAGCTCAAGATGACAAGCTCCTTCCACCCAGAGCTAGGTGGTCTGGGGCAGTCAAGCTGATGGAGCATCCCTGTGGCTGGGTAGGTGCTACAGAAAAGCATTTCTGTGTGATGGAATCAGGATGTGGTAGGGAAACTTCAAAATAATAAAAGAAATAGGAAAACAGCAGGCCCCTGACTTTGTCCTTCCTGTCTTTCCCATCACCTCGGTCCTAAGCTTGCCACAAAGTGGCAAGGAGTGGGTAGGATTCAATAGTTGGTCAAGAGGAGACAGGGTGTTTCAGAAGTCAGACACCATTGAGCAAAGGCACAGATAAACAGGGAGGTGACTGGAGTGCAGGACATATACTAAGGAGTATTGGGAAGTAAAGTTAGGTGAGTGTAGGGAGAGACACTGACAACAGGGGGTCTTAATAACTAGTACCTGATGGTGCCAAAGGAGCCCCCGTTGCGCTGATAGTAGAGCAGAGACATGACCGACTGAGATCTGGGTTTTCAGAAGCCACATCAGACAGACATGAAGTGCAGGGATGGCCTAGGCTTGGGGCCTCGTGGCCACACAATCGGAGAGGATGGTAGCACTAAGCGAGGCAGAAGAGGAAGGATGCAAATGCCATTTCAGAGAAACAAACAACAGAAGTTGGTGACAGATTGTACAAAAGCAGTAAAAGGAGAGGGAGAGTGGAAGGGGACTGGCATGTTGAGTTGGGCTAAGGCAGGGAAATGCAGGAGACTGGCTTCCCCACCCTGCCAGTGCTTCTTTTCTTTCCATCAGACACTTAATAGTGATGACTTAAATTTTCTTAAAGGTGCTTTTCCCCTGTAGACAGTAAATTATGCTGGGGCATTGGTTTTGGAGGATCACGAGGTTCTGGAGTTTGTTGATTCTCATTGTTGGGTTATTCGTGGAGGCTATTCAGTAACCTTCGTCAACTGACAGAGTGACCTTTGACGATTGATGGACTGGCTGACCAAGGGCAGGGACCACCTGGTCCCTGGGGATGATGTACCACTTGGCTATTAGTCATAGTCCCAGGTCTTGTTCTTATTTGTGGACATTTTCAGGGGCCTCTGCCTCATCCACATAGTGGGCTGCTTTGAGGGTCAGGGCCTTGTCTTGTGCTTTCATGTTCCCAAGGTTTTATGGACATAATAAATGAATGAGCATCTTAAGGAGCCTCCTGAGAACTCTGCACTAAAAGGCCAGACAGGCAGCCAGAAACCTGTCCTATAAAGTAGAACTGCCAACGCTGTCCTTCAGTGTTCTGCTTCAGTGTTTTAAGATTTCTTGCACTGTCTGGGACTCTGTGTTGGGAAGTATGGGAAGTGCAAAGAGAGATAAGGACACAGTCCATCCTGTCTCCAGGGCTTGGGACCAGATAGAGAGTTAGGAAGCATATACCGATGGTCATATCTTAAGCCAGTGCCTGAAGACTCTCACCCCCTTGCCCTGGGATTATACCCTGGCTGTATCTTTGTTTATATGTTCTCTCTTGACACCATCCACTTTCCACTGTGTGCTTCACAGTTATTCCTGTACATGTCTCATCTCTTGTACTGGCCTTCGCTCCCTAAGGGTAAAGACTGGGTCTTTTTCACCTCTATCAGCACCCACAAACACCACCTGCGTGCCCTAAACACAGTGGTAGTTTGCTGGCAGGCTGGCTGGCTGGCTAGATAGATGGATGGATGTATAGATGATGTTGTAGGTTGGTTCCCCAGGAAGCAGACTCTGAGATGGAGGTTAGCTTGCAGTGTGCTTATTTGGGGATGCTCTTGGGATCAATACCTGGGAAAGAGAAGGAGAGGGGAGGGATGCCAGACTGGGCAGAGTGAGAAGCTGAGCTGCAATGCAGACCCAACAATAGCCTCGAGCTCTGGAGCTGGAAAACCCTTCAGAACTGAGTTGGGGGACTTCCCTGGTGGTCCAGTGGTTAACACTCCACATTCCCAATGCAGGGGGCCCAGGTTCGATCCCTGGTCAGGGAACTAGATCCCACATGCTGCAACTAAAGATCCCATGTGCTGAAACTAAGACCCAGTGCAGCCAAATAAATAAATGTTAAAAAAAAAAAAGAAAAAAGAACTGAATTGGGATGAGGGGCCAGGCCTTTATATCCCCTGACATAATGATTAGTCATTAGATTCATGCCATCCCTGCACCTTGGGCGAAGCTGTTCCCTTCAGCTGAGGGCTGTCTGCAGGCATCACTACCAGCAGCTTGTGAAGTGCTTAGTCCTTCATTCCGGAAGGGAACCTGGGCCCTACGTCCATCGTACATCGTGCATTCACCACGGATGGCCTCCAGAGTTCCTCAGGGATGTTTCATGATGGATGGCAGCCCTGCATACAGGCAGAGTTCAGGGGATAGTTGTTGAGCTATAAACATTATCTAGACCTCATTAGGGCAATTTAGATAGCCAGATGGAATTAGCCATTTTAGACCTCACAGATCCAATAGATGTTGGCTGATCCTCTGTTTTGTGTTCAGTGTGTGGAGGTGCTATGGTATTTCAGTTACACCGAAATGGAATTAGGTGTGGCCCCACCCTCAAGAGGCTTGCAGCCATAGGGAGAGAAAACACCCACCCAAAAGGAATCTGCAAGACTGGGCAGCATCAGCAATAAACAGTGTCGGCTTTGGAGCATGGGGCATCGTGACTTGGGGTTCTGGTGGGGAGGCTTCATGGAGGAGATGGGCCTTGAGGATAGCCTGGAAGGAGTGAAGGATTTAGATGGGGGAGAAGAGCAAGTCAGGGGAAACAGAGGAGGTGGCAAGGACAGGAGCCTGTGAGAAGCATGGCCTGGAGCAGTGGGGCCCCCTTAGAGGGCTAAAGGGAGGAGAGGGCGGACCTGCTCAAAACGTAACACTGGATGTTGTGGTGATTGTGGCCAGCATGTAAGTTTCTGGGAGCTGGAGACAGAATGTGTGTGTAAATGTAAAGCTCTACTTCCTACTTTATTTTTCTCTAAAAACACGGCGCCTGCTTTTTTATTTCTCATCAAAACCAAATCATAGTCACACTTCCCATTAGCACTTTTCTCTAACTGGTTCATTGTCCTCCAGAGTTACCATTGGCTCCCATTTGAATTCACATGTAAATCTCTTTAAAGACACTGTATACATAATTTTGTTTTGTTTTTCAGTCACTTGGCTTCCAACTCTTTCTGTAAAATGCATGTGTAGGTGGGTGTTTGGGCTGTATTCTGTACAAGTATAGAAATAAAGGATAGAGAAGAAGAATTTAAAAAATAAGTTTCCTGTGATACCTCAATCCAAGAAAACATATGAGAGTGAGTACCTTTTCCCCAACATATATTAAGACATGCCCCAAAATATATTATTTTTTTATACATCAGACATGCTCGTTTTAGGCAACTGCATAACACAAATTCTGAAACTGCTTTAGAACAATCTTCACGTTCATATTGGGTTTCCTAAACATCATTGCCTGGGAATAAATTTGAGCCTGTTCATGGAAAATCTAGTGTGCAGACTATAAACATGGAAGCCTGGCAGCACAGAAAGTGCTAGACACACCCTAATAGAAACCAGTGTTTTGTAATTCAGTTCTCCAGGGAAAAAAAGGAGACACTTTGGTGGTGTCCAAGTACTGGTTTAAACAGTTGAAAAACCACAGCAGCAGCTACTAGCTTCTAGGTTGTCTTCTGGAAAGTAAAATATGCTTTCCGGGAAACTTTTCTAGCCCCGAAAGGAAGCATTTTGGTGATGCGTAGCTTCATGGAGACTCCCAGTTGATATCTGTATGGTAGAGGCATCCAGTTTCGTGTGCAGGAGGAAATTCTGTAAAAGGTTGTTCGGGTGAGCACACATGTCCTGCATCCCTGATTTGGGGCCTGGGAAGGTAAACAGATTTTCAGTGAATAATGTGGGAGGGAAGTGGTGGGGGCTGTCTGCCGGCCTCTGCAGCAGCTTTCCTACCATGTTTGAGTCTGGTTCCTTGGAGTAACGTTAGGAAAGTCAGGGAGAGAAGGCTGGGGTTCAGGTTACAGGGTAGAGAAACTAGGTTTAAGAAGTTGTGCATATATCAAACAAGATGAGAAATTGTGAGGATAGTCTTTGCCAGCCAGAGTCCAGCCCCAGAGGGCTAGTACTGAATGTAAAATAATAATGATGTTTTGAATTTGTATTTAATTTTATATTAATTAAGCACATACAATGTATTTCAGACTGGGTTAACTGTTTATATGGTATTTAAGCCTTATATAGGCCTTCTGGGCTAGGTACTATAAATAACCCCATTTTATAGACCAGGAAACTGAGGCACAGAGAGATTAAGTAATTTGCTCAGGGATGTGCAGCTTCTCAGTGGATATGAAGCCAGTCTAACTAACTCCAAAAACAGTGCTCTTTACCAGGTAGACTATGTAGTTAGATCGATGGATGCCACCAGGCTCCTTTACATCCCCCACCAGCTCCCACAGGGCCCTTCAGACCATTAAGTTCCTTCATTAGGCTCCTTCTGGTAGGTTAGCACATTATATCTCCAGAAAGCCCTGCTTTAAACTGCAGACATTACCTTCAGTGGCCCAATAACACATGGGCAAGGATGGGCTATCACAGGCTCCAGAACAGGGGCTGGTGAGGGGTGGTTTGGGAGGGAAGATCAGGGGAGCAGCACAAAGCAGCTGTCAGAGAGAGAAGGTCCTGGGAGGACCCTGCAGCCACGTGCATGTCTAGGGTCCTGGGAACCTGGTGCGTAGTGAATGTGGCAAACCCCAAGAGGAGAGAAGGGTTGAGAAGCAGAGTCAAGAGAGGTGCAAAGACAAACAAACGTTCCCTCTATCAGAGTGTACTTAGGTTGGGTCCTAAGGTACTTTTTCCACTCCAGCATTTAGAATCATTCCAGATACAGAATCCCTAGGACAGGGTGACCAGTTGGATTCAAGGGCAAGAGAAAACTCGAAGATGAGACTGTAGTGCAATGAAGAGAACTTGAGATTCTGAGCTGGATAACTGGGATTTGAGTTTTTAGTGGTGTCTCTAACGTATTGTTTTTTAGTAACATTTATTTTCCACCAAAGGCATGCAAGCTCATGGTAGAATATGTGAAAACAGTACAAAGAGGAAAATCAGATTGAGCCCTAAGAATAGATGTGCTTTTCCAGAAGAATGTAGTCCAAAAGCAATCCTGAAAAGATGCAAGAGACCTTTATTTGGGGAAGAAGGGGTTTTGTAAGAAAACAAGAGTCCCCCTTCTGAAATATTTACTTGGGGACACTAAGAACATTGGCTACACTGCCAGGCAGCATCAGAACCAGAATTCGAGGCCACACTCTGGCTCCTCTATCGTTCCCCCAAAACATATATAATTTTTTTTAAAGGATCAGAGTTATTCTGGGTATTGGGATATCTAAAGGACCCCTGCTATGTTTCCTTCTGACACCTTCCACTGTGTTCTTGACACCCCTCCCCCATTTTCCTCTCCTGAGCTTTCTCCCTCCCAGCACATCTGCCTAGAGGTCAGACACTACAGGCCCACACCAGGCCCTTCCCATGTACCCAGCCCACTTTCCAGGTCAGGAGAGCCCTACACGGAGCCCTCAGAAGATTCTTACATTTTTTTAATACCCGAGAGGAATTTGGTAGGTTTTACAGATGCACAGTGACAATTGCAAAGGTTAGTTTACTTTAATAGCTTCCAGCTTCAGGAATAGACTTATTGGCCTCTAGTTCTCCAATTATGTTTTTAATCTTTGTTTAAATTGATTTTTTATTTTGTAAGGAAAGAGGGAAATTTGTTCATCTGTGTTAGCCTCTCTTACCCTTAATGTTTAATTCAGTGATTCAATCTCAGTCACATGAAGCAGGCAGAACTAAGTTAGTACAGAGTCAACTTTTAGCGAGCCCAGAGCAGTATCTGATGGGAATTAAACCTGAATTTTCTTGACTTTTTTTTTACCTTTTGATTTCTCTGACTTTGTATAATCCTGGTTTCCCTGAACCCCTCCTCAATTGCTCCTTCTGCATCCCTCATTAATATCTTTCTCCTACCTGTGTCTCCTAAGGCTGAGCTCTTGGCCTTGTTCTTTTCTAACAATACACTTTCATTTGGAAAAGACCACCAGTTTTTCCAGCGTGAAGCTAAAGATTCCCAAAGCTGTGGTCTAACCCATTCCTCTCTCCAGAGCAAGAATCCTACCTTTCAAAGTCGTCTGGACATCATCTTCTCACTGTCCAAGAGACACATCAACTCAGCACAGCTACACCCAGACTGTTAACTTTCCATCACTTTCTCTCAACTCCTCTGGTGGCCTCACCAGCTGCCAAGTCATTCAAAGTTAAATTGTGAAGTCATAAGAACAATGAAATATCCTACACACATGATTTCATAGCAAAACCAGGACATGGAGAAAGCAGGTATTATTTACAGTTTACAGATAAAGAAACAGATTCACAGAGATTACCCCAAATCACAAAGTAAGTGGTAGATTTTCATTATTTAAAGCTGCTCCCCCCAAAGGGGGAGCAGAAACAAATCTAAATATCCAACCTAAACATATAGGTAAACATTCATTTAAATAGTTATTGAATTACTAAATACATAATGACATTTCCACACAGAGGAATATTACTCAGCTGTTAAGAAAAATTAATTTGAAAAACATATGTTATAGGTGTTTGCATTATAATGTATGAAGAAAGCTTGATAAAATATATAGAGAGCTTCCCTGGTGGCGCAGTGGTTGAGAGTCCGCCTGCCGATGCAGGGGACACGGGTTCGTGCCCCGGTCCGGGAAGATCCCACATGCCGTGGAGCGGCTGGGCCCGTGAGCCATGGCCGCTGAGCCTGCGCGTCCGGAGCCTATGCTCTGCAATGGGAGAGGCCACAACAGTGAGAGGCCCGCGTACCGCCAAAAAAAAAAAAATATATATATATATA
Organism: Mesoplodon densirostris; assembly: GCF_025265405.1. NCBI lineage: Eukaryota > Metazoa > Chordata > Mammalia > Artiodactyla > Ziphiidae > Mesoplodon > Mesoplodon densirostris. The sequence goes on along the minus strand of NC_082664.1, from coordinate 95,745,934 downwards.
TATATATATATATATATATATATATATATACACATGTATATTTATTTATTCATACATATATACCCACATACCTATATATACATACACCCCTTTTTTTAAAGATTTTATTGAAGTATAATTGATTTACAATGCTGTGTTTAATTTCTGCTGTACAGCTAAGTGACTCAGTTAAACATATATATATTCTTTTTCATCCTTTTTCATTATGGTTTATCACAGGATACTGAACATAGTTCTGTGTGCTATACAGTAGGACCTTGTTGTTTATCCATCCTATATATAATAGTTTATATCTGCTAATCCCAAACTCCCAATCCATCCCTCTCCCCTCTCCCCCGGCAACCACACGTCTGTTCTCTATGTCTGTGAGTCTGTTTTTGTTTCGTAGATCAGACACCCCTTTTTTATAGAGAGAAGGGGAGGAAAATCTCTCCCTCACATTCACATACATGCTTTTTTTTTTTAATGCTGGAACAGAATTAACCATTCTATATGATGAGTTTATAGGCAATTTTAATTTCCTTCTTTGTGCTTTCCTTCCAGATTTTTTCTCAATGAGTATGTATAACTTTCAGCAGGTTATTATTTATTTATTTATTTTTTGGTACTCGGGCCTCTCACTGTTGTGGCCTCTCCCGTTGCGGAGCACGGGCTCCGGACGCGTAGGCCCAGCGGCCGTGGCTCACGGGCCCAGCCGCTCCGTGGCATGTGGGATCTTCCCAGACCGGGGCACGAACCCGCGTCCCCTGCATCGGCAGGCAGACTCTCAACCACTGCACCACCAGGGAAGCCCCAGCAGGTTATTATTTTAAAAACAACCACCGAATGAGATTCAGTGGACTTATCCACTGGTCATCCTTCTGACTTGCTTGCACTTTTGTCCCAAGTCCCTCTATTTTCTTTCTTGAAACTCATTCTTCCCTCCGTCCTCTGTGATCCACTTCCGCATCGGGCCAGGCCTCAGTGGGTCCTTCCTGCCCACCCACTGGTGGAGGTGTGATTCCAGGCTTCTCTCTTCAGCCCTCTTCCTACTCACCCGTTGCCCTGGCTTCGGCTCTGCACTCTCTCTCTCTCCACCTCATCACACCCTCCCCTCTGAGCCCACCTGGCCTGGGCCCTCACACCAGGTAGAGGAAGTGTAAATAGTCAAGGTGGATAATGAGCTCATAGGTTTGAGGCCAAGGGCACCAGAGCCTCACCGGCCAAACAGACCTGCTGGGTGAGCTTGCTGACTCCGCCATTTTGGCTCTAGACTGTGGCCTTACTGTTGCTCACTGACCAGCAGTGTGTGTAGCTGGCATCCCTGATGCTCACTCCCTCCATGACCCCCATCCCAAACATGAATGACTTTCACTTTCCACTTGTTCATCTACACATTGATTTTGTGTCTTTATTACTTTTACAATTAAAAAAAAAGAGGGGGGCATTTAAAATTCTGTTATAACAGGATTATTTGCTTTTAGTAGGTATTGGTCTGCCACCCCCAAGTTTGGTCTTTCCAAAAAAATTCATTATTGAAAAGTTATATGAGGGACTTCCCTGGTGGTCCAGTGGTAAAGAATCACCTTCCAATGCAGGGGATGGGGTTTCAATCCCTGGTCGGGGAACTAAGATCCCACATGCCGCGGGGCAACTAAGCCCACATGCCACAACTACTGAGCTCACACCCCTCAACTAGAGAGCCCGCATGCTGCAAACTACAGAGCCCATGCGCTCTAGAGCCCATGCGCCACAACTACAGAGCCCATGTGCTACAACTAGAGAAAAGAAAAAACCCGCACGCCACAACCAGAGAGAAGCCCGCACACCGTAACGAAGAACCCGCACACCGTAACGAAGAGCCGGCACATCGCAGCGAAAGATCCCGCAGGCCTCAATGAAGATCCTGCGTGCCACAGCTAAGACCTGATGCAGCCATAAATAAATAAATAAAATTCCTTAAAAAAAAGAAAAGCTATATGATAATATTATATGTATCTATTTCTGAAGGAATTAGACAGAAATGTATTGAGGTCTTGTAATAACCTATAATGGAAAATAATCTGAAAAAGAATATCTGTAACTGAATCACTTTGCTGTACACCTGAAACTAACACAACATGGTAAATTAACTATACTTCAATTTTAAAAAAAGAAAATGTATTGAGAATTTCTTGTGCATCTCGGAGCTGAAGATAAGAGATATCATGGTCCCAGTATTCTTCACTGCCTCCCTGTCTCCACCTTATTTTACTCTAGTCCATCAAATAGGGGTAGCCCAGTCAGGAAGCTTGTAGAAAACAGAAGTGCTTACACTTTAGACTCACATTTATCAGAGTTTCTAACCTAGTTTTTTTTTTTTTTTTTTTTTTTTTTTTTTTTTTTTTTTTTTTTGCGGTATGCGGGCCTCTCACTGTTGTGGCCTCCCCCGTTGCGGAGCACAGGCTCCGGACGCGCAGGCTCCGGACGCGCAGGCTCAGCGGCCATGGCTCACGGGCCCAGCCGCGGATCCTCCCAGACCGGGGCACGAACCCGTATCCCCTGCATCGGCAGGCGGACTCTCAACCACTGCGCCACCAGGGAAGCCCCTCTAACCTAGTTTTAAATTAGCCCCAAGCACCCTTAATGATTGATATTCCCCATCAGCCAGGATTTTGTCTATCTTTACTTTCTTGATTTATATTATAAAATATAATTATTTTACCCCTTTTCAGATTTAAAAACATTATATTAACTATGCATTTTCAACCCTTCCAGAAAAGCTCTTCCTTCCATTAAAAAAAAAAAATCACTTTCTTAATCTTCAAGTGGAAAGCAGTATGAGTTTCCTTATTAAGCAGCCATATTGTCTTATTAATGGCAAGTGGGTGAATATGAACACTGTGAATTTTTTTTTTTTTTTCCGGTACGCGGGCCTCTCACTGTTGTGGCCTCTCCCGTTGCGGAGCACAGGCTCCAGACGCGTAGGCTCAGTGGCCATGGCTCACGGGCCCAGCTGCTCCGCGGCATGTGGGATCTTCCCGGACCGGGACACGAACCCGTGTTCCCTGCATCGGCAGGCGGACTCTCAACCACTGCGCCACCAGGGAAGCCCAACCACTGTGATTTTTAAGGGAGAGATAAGAGGATATGAGAGGCAGAATAACTGAGATAGGAGTAAATTCTTACAGAAAGCAGATGTTTATGTTGAGAATGATGGATGGTACATCCTAAGACCAGCAGGTGTAGTAAGCACCCAGGCATTATCTCTAGAGAGTTGTCACCCAGCTTTCCCTTCACCCCAGGAGGGAAGTCAGTGATGGGCTATGCTGATGTATGAAGAAGTCTGGTTCCAACCATCCTTGGTTTTCTTTGTTTCATTTTTGTTAAAAAAAAAAAAAAAACCTCTCCACATAAATATAGCTCTGCCATATTGTTGTAACCCAAAGAGAGTGGCTGAGGTCTGAGCCAAGTCTGAAAAGGGGTGAAGGTTGGTGATCATTAGGGGCTGAGACTGTCATACAGGCAGGATGCAGGCCAGGCAAGGACTAAGTGCAGCTGGTCAGGGGGTTGGGTCATGTGGCAGGGAAGCCAGAGGGGCAAGGGGCTGTAGGCCAGGCCCATGCTCTTGAGGGTCACTTGGCCTGCAGCAGGTCTGCCAGTCACAGCTGCCCCAGCCTTCTTGGGCCTCTCCACCCGGAGAGTAGCCCCTTTTAATATTAAAGAGTCCAAAACTTTGAGAAAAGCTGGCTTCCAGCAGGGGCCCTCTGACCTCTGACCTCCACCCCAGGAGCAAGTCCTTCTCCTGACCTCCCTTCCAGCCCGTCTCCCTGGCCCCAGATCTCTGCCTCATCCTTGGTGCCTCCCTTCCCTGCAGCCCCTCGCACCCAGGTGCTCCTCTCCATTTCCTCTGCCTTGGTCCCCCCACGCATCACACGAGCCCTCCTGGATGCTAGAGGGACTAAGGCAGTGGAAACTTGGAGATGGAGAAGTATGGCTGTGAGTGGAGACTTGTCATGAAGCGAAGATCTTTAAAGCTTCCAGAGAGAAAAACCAGGCCCTTAACGCACTAGTTTTCCAAATAGCAACGCCGAGGGCCAAACAACAGTGGTGCAGTGTCTTTGAATTCTCAAGGCGAATGACTGGTGATGTAGAGTTCTGAACCCAGTCAAACCATCAGTCAAGTGTGCGGCTAGACTACAGCAGCAGTCCCCAACATTTTGGCACCAGGGACCGGTTTCGTGGAAGACAATTTTTCCACGGACCTGGTGGGGGTCGGGGGGAGGATGGTTTCGGGATGATTCAAGCGCATTACATTTATTGCACACTTTATTTCTATTCTTATTATTACCTTGTAATATATAGTAAAATAATTATACAACTCACCATAATGCAGAATCAGTGGGAGCCCTGAGCTTGTTTTCACTTGCCACTCACTGATAGGGTTTTGCGTTTTTTTAAACATCTTTATTGGAGTATAATTGCTTTACAATATTGTGTTAGTTTCTGCTGTATAACAAAATGAATCAGCTATATGCATACGTACATCCCCATATCCCCTCCCCCTTGCATCTCCCTCCCACCCTCCCTATCCCACCCCTCTAGGTGGTCGCAGAGCAATGAGCTGATCTCCCTGTGCCACGCAGCTGCTTCCCACTAGCTCACTGATAGGGTTTTGCTGTGAGTCTGCAAGCAATTGATTTATTATGGTCTCTGTGCAGTCAAACCTCTCTGCTAATGAAAATCTGTATTTGCAGCCGCTCCCCAGCCCTAGCATCACTGCCTCAGCTCCACCTCAGATCATCAGGCATTAGATTCTCATAAGGAGCATGCAACCTAGATCCTTCACACGCATAGTTCACAGTAGGGTTCGCGTTCCTATGAGAATCTAATGCCACTGCTGATCTGACAGGAGGCGGAGCTCAGGCAATAATGCAAGCGATGGGGAGCGTCTGTAAATACAGATGAAGCTTTGCTCACTCACCTGCCGCTCACCTCCTGGTGTGCGGCCTGGTTCCTAACAGACCATGGACTGGTACCAGGGGATTAGGGACCTCTGGACTAAAGTCATTGTATGATAAGTTAGATCTCAAAAAAATTACCTTACCGTGTACCCTTCCTCAGGGAGCTGCCGGGTCAGGAGTCAGCCAACTGAGGCTCCCAGGCCCAGTCAAGCCTGTTCCCTGCTTTTGTATGTCCAACAAGCTAAAAGCATTTTTACTTTTTTTAATGGTTACATTATAAATGGTTTTATAGGTACCTTTTGATACTTTGGGCCCTCTATTCTCTAGCCCTTTAAGGTAGTTTGCTGATGCCTGTGCTGGACAAAGTGTTCCACTGAAATGGAGAGCAAGTTAAGAAAGAGGAAGCCATGAGACCTAAGAAGCAGGAGATGGACACAGGAGAGAAGGGATGAAGGAGGAAGGGAGAACCGGGCTGAGAGCCTGGAGCAGGCTTAGAGGGAGATGCACCCAGATTTGCGCCAGAGCACAGAGCGCTCCCAGAAGAGTCTCCAAGAAAGAAAACTGAAGTGGTAGATTATTTGACATGTTTGAACCTTTTGAGAAGAACCTTATACTCTGCTAAGAACTTTGAGAGTGAATTAGATAGAAAACTAATCAAAAGAAAAACAAGGCAGTGTTTAACGCCTGGGAAAACAAGATGAATAAGAAAGGAAATGCAGTCATGCAAGTTATAGAACATACATGACTCAGCTATGAATGGCATCTCAATCCCAGTAATGTAATCATTGAAGTTTCATTTAACCAAATATTGAAATAGAATCAAACCGGAAGGTGGAAGGAGAAATGAATGGAGAAGAGAGCTAAATTCTCACCTTCCTTAATAGGAAGTTAAAAGCAAATAAAATCAAGAACTAACAGTATAAGCATGTAATTTAAATATGTAGAGGTAATTATTAGTTGCAACAGCTAATAATTTAAAGTGTTTTGCCTCCAAAGAGCCAGCATCAGAAGTGGGCCAGAGGATGCTGCATTTTGTTATAAGCCTTATAGAATGGTTTGACTTTTTAAATAATGTACCTTTTTAAATAATGTAATATTACTTTCAAAATAGATTTTTTTAAATAAAATGAAAAAGAAAAGTGACTGGTCAGCCCAGGGCGACCATGCCCAGGTGGGGAAGGGGCACAGTGGGGCGACCTCAGGCCCCTGTGTGGAGGAAGTAGGCGTTAGTATCCCGAGGCCCCGCCAGCTCTAGTTATCATTATTGTTCCTGACATGAGTGTGAGTGCATTTCAATAAAATGTCAAGACTGTTAGCCATTCGTTCATGCAACAAACAGTCTCTATGTTTCAATCCCTGGCTAAAGTTGCAGCAATGAATAAATCATGATTCCTGCCCTCAAGGAGTTCACAGACTGGTGAGATATAAAGTCACTCATCCAGCCAATGGATGATTGCTCTCCATGGTGATAAGAATATACCAGAGGGAAAGGTGGTTGCAGAGAAAAGTCCCTCAGTGGTCAGAAGTCCTTCAAGGGAGCCCTGGAGGGTGAGAGGGGAGCCGATGTCCAAGCACAGGGGAACAGAATATGCACAGGTGCAGAGGGGACCCAGGCATAACAGAGCAGGACAGGTGACACCTGTGTGTGGCCTGAAGTCAGGAGCTCAGAGTTTGTAGAAGATGAAGCTGGAGAGGTGAACAGAAGATAGATTATCAGCTCAGCAACCAGCATGCCATGCTCAAGAGTCTGAACTTTGTCTTCAAGGCCATGGGAAGCCAGTCAGTGTTCTCACTGGTGGAGTAGCATCATCAAAGCCAATTCTCATCCCAGTATGGAAATTAGAATGGAAGCTGCAGTAGAGAGGTAAGTGAGGAGATGGACAATCATTCAGGTGAGAAATGATGAGGGTCAGTACTAAGGTGTATCAGTGAGACAGAAAGGTGGATACAATTGAAGATGTGAAGGAGGCTGAACTGACAGTCTGATGCCCCATTAGATGTGGGAGGCGAGAGAGAAAGAAGGCAAGGATGGCCCCCAGGTTCTTGTCCGGACACTGGGCAGGTGGCAGGGCCACATATAATACAAGGAGGAGGGTGCAGGGGGAGTGGGAGAAAGGGGATGAGGGAAGTTTTGAGCATGTGGAGGGTGAGAGGTCTGTGGGAATCTAGGTGGAGAGGTCTGGCAAGCAGTAACCTTTGGGGGTGGGCAAGAGGTGACATCTCACACTCAGGGACAGTGCGTGGCAAGAGAGAAGAGGGGCCTGAGTAAACTCAGAACACCTAGACTTCAGGCATGGACAGAGGAAAAGGAGTCCTGGCAAAGGCTGAGAAGGACCAAGAGGGGAGATCAGGAAAGCAGAGAACGAGGGAGGTTCGAGTGCCACTAGAGGTCAGGTGAGCCAAGGACCCAGGTGTGTGTCTCGGGGTGCTGCTGGCATTCCCTGTCCCAGAAATTACAGGATAGTTAGCATATCTGGCCCCGCCCACTAATGCCTATAGAACCCTCCACTCACGTGCTGTGACAACAAAATGTCTTCCCATGTTTCCAAACACTCCTCATGGACAATTAGAAGGCACTCAGTGACCTTGTGAGAGCCATTGCCATTGAGTTTAGGGTGAAAGCCAGGGAAGGACAAGACCACAGTTCCTCTGTCCTACTGTGGCCGTCCCTCCTCAGGCCTCTTCCTGGGCCCCCAGGCTCTCCTCTCCTCAATCCCCATTCTTTTCCCCATGACATCACTTCCTGGGCTGACCAGTCAGTGTTGGGTTTTGAGGTTTAAATCTAAATATTATTGAGCTCCTTCTATGTGCCAGGGACACCATGGTGGACACAGCAGTCCAGGTCCCCCTCTCCTGGAACTTGCAGTGAACAAACAGGTGACACCAGGTGGGAGGTCCTTGAACAGGCCCCAAGTAAAGAGTTTGTTCTGGATAGATGGAGGGCTCAGGGGAGGGGTGGGAAAGAGGACAGCAAGGGGTGCTTGGGTCTGGAGAGAACATGCACCAAGCAATGGGTGAGACCAGGAAAAGGATGAGCCACTTTCTCTTGGGGGCAGAGAAGTGGGATAACAGGGATGTGAAGCCTGATGAGAAGAACTGGTCCTAGGGTTTTGAATACAACTCCTGTATGGAGCTGTGTCAGCACAGGGCAGCCTGCTGGGGCTGGCCATCTGCAGCTTGGTCTGTGGGTGCTGAGGTCAGCACAGGGAGAAGCCTTGGGGAGAGCCTGCTGACCGCTGCTCTGTGGCAAGCACAGGCTGACGTCTGACAGAGGAGTCAAGGGCCACAGGAAGCCAGGGGGTGGGGGGATGCATTTTGGAGGAAAGCCAAAGAAAAGGAAAGCTAGAGGCTCCAAGGTCAATGCCCCAGGCTTTCAGAAGGAGGGAAAAGCAGGAAGCATTCCATTGCTGAAGCATTGGCATTTGCAGAGCTGGGAGGGAGCTTGGTGGCTGGAGGGAAATCAGTGTGAGAGAAGGAAAGCTGAGAATCCCTCCCACTGACATGGGCTCTCATCTCATCAATACCCAGTGTGTGTGTGTGTGTGTGTGTGTGTGTGTGTGTGTGTGTGTGTGTGTTTTTATGGACTTAAAAACTCAGTTTCTGATTCAGAAGAGGTTATTATTAAATTGAGAATATAAAACAAATTAGCGGAATCATCTAGTCCAACTCCCTAATATAATAGACGAAGATACCAGGAAGGTGAAGACTTGGGCCCAGCGCACACAGTGAGCGCCCTGGGGGGCAGCAGGGGCGGGCCTGGGTGGTGGGCTCCTTCACCCCCTGCTGTAGGCTCAGTGGTGAGAGTCAGGACCAGGGGTTGGCTCTTCAATTTTCCCTGTATTGGGGGTTTTCCCCATACTTGGGGATGGACTCCATGGCCACAGCCCTGGCATCCTGATTCCCCAGGACATCCATTATCAGCATCTTAGAGTGACTGCACCCAGTGACTTGATTTGAAACGGTGAAACTTCTGGTGGTATTGTCTTATATTACCATGAAGTATAAAGAATTTTATTTGGGGCCTCCCTGGTGGCGCAGTGGTTGAGAGTCTGCCTGCCGATGCAGGGGATACGGGTTCGTGCCCCGGTCTGGGAGGATCCCATATGCCGCGGAGCGGCTGGGCCCGTGAGCCATGGCCGCTGAGCCATGGCCGCTGAGCCTGCGCGTCCGGAGCCTGCGCGTCCGGAGCCTGCGCGTCCGGAGCCTGTGCTCCGCAACGGGAGAGGCCACAACAGTGAGAGGCCCGCATACCGAAAAAAAAAAAAAAAAAAAAAAAAAAAAAAAAAAAGAATTTTATTTGGAAGCTTTTACTGCCTTTGAGACGAGTATGAGGAAAGTTTAATTTAGAAAGGAAGCCTCAGAGAAAGACACATTTATGGGCAACTTCCAGAGAGGCAAGTTTCCACAGCTACTCCCCTATTCAGAGTGGTTCCATCAGAGGAAGGCTCCCAGCAGAACTAAGGAGCCCAACCTCAGGGTACCTTGCAGGAGAGCAAGCTATCCGCCACCCCACCGCCCATTTGCAAACTGGGCCAGATACAACCATGGCACCAGTGGATATCCAAACTATGTCTTACTCACGTCTCAGATCTCAGATGCATGAACAACAAGAACAACAAAAAACAGTTACTATAGAATACAGGTAAGGGGTGTTATAAGTGATACGTTACATATGCCCCTTTCCTGTTGTTTCACTCTCGTACTGACTGAAATCCAAGAATGTCATTGTACAAAATTCTTACTTCACTAAAAAGAAATTAAGTAGAATATTGAGCAAGGCATACTGCTGGCTGCCAAATCATCTCCCATCCAGAAGTACCTTCTGGTTTCCTCTCCCTCATGTGTTTCAACCTCCCTAGTACAGCTAACCATTTATCTTTTTTTTAAGCTCAACTGAGGGTTAACATATTACTGTATTAATCTAATTACAGCACCTTCCAAGAGCCTCAGATCTTTAGGCTTAAACACCCACTGTCTCAGGCTATATTTTGTTTATTTTTTGCAAATATAGATTAGAGTTTGTTCCATTTTATTGCCTGCTTTTTTTAAAAAACATTTTAGGCTTTATATCTATCCAAAAATTGGAGAATTCCAAAGACTGACATTTTTATTGCATCAGTCTATTTACTAATTTCACGTATTACCAAGTTGGCATCCTCCCACAGCTCTGAATTCGGCATCCTGCTGGCATCCTTGTTAGCAGTCTGGTGGCCTAAGCCTGAGTTTTTGAGCACCTGCCATAGTGAACAGTTTGAGATCTGCCAACAGAGAGAGAGGATCACCCAGAGAGACAGACATGGCCTGTGCTATTCTGATCCCCAACAGCCCCTGAGTTTTAAAATAGCTTGTAAGCATGAAGGGACGTGAATGGGGAGGGATGGATGCTGCTGCCATGGAGAGAGTGTTCCTGATGGAATTGAGCACTGAGGGTGGGGTGGGGTGATACATCTCGGCCCCCAGGTGATGCTGCTGCTTGTGGGGCACAGACAGTCAGCTCTGTGTGGAAGGCAAGGGACGGACCTCATGCTGAGTTCAGTACTTTTTTTTTTTTTTTTAGTGTGTTCGGTTCAGTCTACATTTTGTGAATACACACCTCATTCCAGTATGTATCCTGAACAGATAGACTGGGCCTCAAGGCCTGAGAAAATCATTCATTCAGTCATTCATTTAACAGACATTTATTGGACTACTTCTACTGGGTGGACACTGTCCTAGTTGTGAGGGTTCACAAGTCCCCCAAGCATTGGTCCTGTGAGAACTCAGCACCAGTCACAGTGCAGCAGCATGGGGAAAGGACTGCGCTGGAGTCGGGTGCGAGGGCCACTGTGCCCGGGAAGAAGGATGTGAGGGATGGCCATGGGCTCACAGTGGGAGGAGGCCTTCAGCTGGAACAGACAAGCTGTGGCTGTGCCCCTTCTACCTAGGCACGGGTCCGCTGGATTCACCTGTGGGCATGAGAGGCCCTGCTGGTACTATCTGGCTCTCATCTGTCTGACTATCTTTGGCGAGTTTGGCTAGGGCACAGCCATCCTTGTGAAGGGGTGAGCCGCCCTTTGGCTTCTGATTTCAGTATGACTTCTGACTGACATGGACAAGCAGGCCTCTGGTGGGAGGGCTGGGATGGGGTTAGGTGGAACCAAGGGGTCTGTCTGTGGGGCTCCCTCTCAGCATTAGGAGGGAATACTGCCATATGCCAAGAGACACCTTTGGACACCCTTTCCCCCTACATGCAGGCTGGTGCTGGGTTATTTGTTACTGTCCCCAGACCCTTTATAGCAAAAACTGGGAACAAATTAAAGTCTATCGGGAGAGGATTAGGAAAGGAAATGGGAGAATTGGGAGAGGAAATTATATCATCAAGATGATGATATAATCCATTTATTGACAGAGAAAGATATCCACAGAGTGTTGACTGAAAATGCAGATTAGAAAGTAGTGTTCACTGATCCCATGTTTGTGACTATTAAAGTGCATATGCCTGGGAGAGTGTTTGGAAGAATATATACATGCTAACCATGGTGCATGGTGGGATCATGGGATATTCATTTTTTTTCCTTTAGCTTATCTGTCTTTTCTGACTGTTCTCAGTGCTCATGTATCATTTTTTATAATAAACTTACTAAAGAAAGAAAATATTTTGAGAAATAGCTCCTCAGGGGCTTCCCTGGTGGCGCAGTGGTTGAGAGTCCGCCTGCCAATGCAGGGGACACGGGTTCGTGCCCCAGTCCAGGAAGATCCCACATGCTGTGGAGCAGCTGGGCCCGTAAGCCATGGCCGTTGAGCCTGCACGTCCAGAGACTGTACTCCGCAATGGGAGAGGCCACAACAGTGAGAGGCCCACATACCGCAAAAAAAAAAAAAAAAGAAAAAAAAGAAATAGCTCCTCAGTTTCCCCTCTTAAAATAATTAAAATTAAAATTAAATAATTAAAAATTATGCCAGTAGGGCTTCCCTGGTGGTGCAGTGGTTAAGAATCTGCCTGCCAATGCAGGGGACATGGGTTTGAGCCCTGGTCTGGGAAGATCCCACATGCCGTGGAGCAACTAAGCCTGTGCACCACAACTACTGAGCCTGCGCCCTAGAGCCTGCAAGCCACAACTACTGAGCCTACGTGCCACAACTACTGAAACCTGTGCGCCTAGAGCCTGTGCTCCACAACAAGAGAAGCCACCACAATGAGAAGCCCGTGCACCGCAAGGAAGAGTAGCCCCTGCTCGCCACAACTAGAGAAAGGCCGCGCACAGCAAAGAAGACCCAACGCAGCCAAAAATAAATAAATTTTTTTTAAAATTATGCCAGTAGATGCATATCTACTAGATATGCATCTACTGGCATAGATTCTCAGAATTATCTCAATTCCTGAGATAATTCTCAGGAGTTATCTATTCCTGAGAGTGATATACCATTCAGAGTGACTACCTACTTTGTAGATACTCTAGGGAAAGAAATAAAAATCTAAAGATTTTAGATTAAGATTTTAGATTTTGGGCTTCCCTGGTGGCGCAGTGGTTGAGAGTCCACCTGCCGATGCAGGGGACACGGGTTCGTGCCCCAGTCCAGGAAGATCCCACATGCCGCAGAGCGGCTGGGCCCGTGAGCCATGGCCACTGAGCCTGCGCGTCCGGAGCCCGTGCTCCGCAACGGGAGAGGCCACAACAGTGAGAGGCCCGCGTACCGCAAAAAAAAAAGATTTTAGATTTTAAGCTCTAAAGAGTGGCTACCTGGTGTCACAAGTGGCTTTGTGGACGCATTTTACTAAACTTTCATAAAGCCGTTAATCTTTGTCTAACACATACAGTCTCAGAGAATAGAAAAAAAAAAAAAGCAACCTAATCCATTTTATGAAGCTAGTTTACTCTGACATAAAAATCAGACAAGGACTGTACTAGGAGAAAGTTATAGACCAATCTCACCTTTGAGCATAGTTGCAAAATGCCGAATATGATATTTACTAATAGAATTCTTCAGTATATTAAATACATGATCAAGTAGGGCTTATCCTGGGAATGCAATGATGATTTAAATGAAAAGTCTCTTAGTAACTGGTTAAATTCACATATTAAGAGAGATAAACCATATAATCATCTCAGTAGGTACAAAGAAAGTGTTTGATAAAATTAGATACACATTTTTACCTTAAACAAAAGCCTTAGCAAACTAGGAACATAAGGAAGATTCCTTAACTTAATAAGTAGTATCCATCAAAAATCTACAGCAGACATTATACGTGGTGGGGAAATTTTAGAAGCAACCCTGTTTAAGTCAAGAACAAGACAGGGATCCCAAATAGCACCCTTACTATTCAGCATTGTACTAGAGTTTCCCACCAGTGCAATAAGGCAAGAAAAAGAAATGGGAGGTAGAAGGAAACAATCATTTTGTGCAGGCAGTGTAGTTGTCCACATTAAAAAACCCAAGCAAGTTAGGACTAATAACAGAACTCAGCAAAATTTTTCAATTGGAGATAAATATACAGGAATCAGTTGGGTTCCTATACATCATTAATAAACATTTAGAAACTATAAGAGAAAAAAATTACACTTAGAGTAGCAACCAAAACTATTCGGTACCTAGAAGTAACAATAATGAAAGATATGCAAGAGCTTTATGGGGATGACTATAAAACATTACTGAAGAACAGAGAAGATGTTCTGACTAAATGGAGAGATACATCATGTTAATGGATAGGAAGCTTACTATCATAAAGATACCAGCTTACCTCAGATTAATACAAGGTGTTCATGGCATTTGGTCAAATGACACAAAAATTCAGTTGAAAGAGTAAAGGCAAGAATAATCAAAACAATTTCTAAGAAGAATAAAATGGGGGGACTTCCCTATGGCCAATCAAGACTTATTATGAGTTACAGTAATTAAGACAGTGTGGTGTTGGTACTGAAATAGACAAATTGATCAATAGAATAGAGTAAAAAACTCAGACCTATGCAATAAGGGAACTTGTTAAGAAAAAGGTGGCCTAACAGATCAGTAGCAGAAGGATGAACTATTCAATACATTGAATAAATTATGAGGAGAAAAATGTACCTCCTACAACATCCCCAAATAATTTCCAGATGGATTAAAGACCTAAATGTGAAAAGCAAAACCTTAAAACTTTTGGAAAATATATAAGACTCATTTATCAACTCATGGCAGGAAAGGATTCTTTTAACACAAAATATAAAAACCACTAACCATAAAGGGAAAGACTGATAAATTAGTTAAATTTAACTAGAGTAAAAATTTTAATTTCTATACAGTTAAAGACACGATAAATAAAGTTAAAAGGTAATGCTACAGACTGGGAGGAGATTTTTGCAAGTCATGTGATCAGCAAAGAATTAGAATCCATAATACATAAAAACCTACAAATTAACAAGAAAAAGACATACAATCCAATTAGGGGTAAATGACTACGTGAATAAGCAATTCACAGATGAGAAAGACCTGACTGCTCAATATACACAAAAATATATTGAATCTCAGTAACAATCAGGAAAAGGCATATTGAAACAAGATACCATTTTGTACTTAGCAAATTGGCAAAAATTTTAAAGGTGGACTATCTGAAGTGTTGATGAGGAAGAAGATCCACAGGAACTCACACACTGCTGCTGGGAGTGAAAATTAGTGCAATCTCGCTGGAAGCAATTGGCAGCTGTGCTACAGGACTCGGAAGTTGTGTTCTAGGTATGGAACCTGGGAGGCTATTGTGTGTGTGCACAAGGAGACACGACTGTGGACTTATTTGCTTGCAGAAAGTGGAAATAATGTAAATGTCCATCAATAGGAAACATGGATAAAGAATATATTCATATAAGCAATGAAATGACTAATTAGATAAATCTTGCAAGAAAGATGTTGAATGAAGAGATGCAGAAGGATCTGTGCAATGTGACACCTTTATCTGAAGTTTACAAACACTCTGAACAATATAATGCTGATGCATGCATACTCATGAGGCAAACGTATAAAAACATGGATGAGACAAAAAGACACCTCGACTTCTGAAGTGCAATTAGATCTGAGGAGATAGAAGGGAAAGAAAGGGAGTTGAAAACAAAAGAAAGGGAGTTGAAAACAAAGAGGGCTTCACCCCCGCCTCTGTCTTTGAGGGCAGAATATTAAGATTTGTTCCATCTGGGTGGTGGCCATACAAGTAGAGTTTGTTGTATTATCTTCTGTTTTGTCTGTATATTTGAAATGCTTCCTGGTTTTTTAAAACATTAATTCTTCTGAGAAAAAAACCAGCTCAATCTCCATCTTAAAATGGGCAATAATTCAAAAAAACATTTAAACTAATTGATGTTTATCACCTCAGGAATGGCAGTTTAGTGTGGCGGGTTGAAGCACGGGACTCTGGGGCAGCCTGCCTGGGTCTGAATCGAGCTCTGCCGCTTCCTAAATGGTCGTTTTAAACAAGCTGCTTAATCTCCCTTTGCGTGGTTTCCTTGGATGTAAATTGATGATGATGATGATGATGATGATGATGATGATGATGATGATGGTGGTAGTGATATTAGTACATGCATGTTAAGTTGCTGCAAGGATACAATGAGTTACTGTGCATAATGCACTGTATACATAGACTCTATTTTTATTTTATTATGCCTGAGTATGACCTACTATTCTGAGAGAAACTAGTTTTTTTAGATGCAAAAGAGAGTGGGGGAGGGGATGAATAAGCTTTGTTTAAAGAAATCATGTAAGTAGATGTTGTTTTTAGTGATGATTGCTCTTCTACTGCAGTGAGACAAAAATATCTCTCAGATCTCCAAAATTAACCTGTTGAGTTGGAGATGATTCACCCTGCCCCCCGCCCCCCCACACAGTGACTTCACAAGTATCTGCTTCAGTTAGCTCTGGTAAGTAAAATTATCACTCATTCACTTTTCAGAGCTAGCTGTAAAATCAATATGAAAAACAAAACCACTATGCAACTCTGTTCAAATATATAGAATGCCCTCTAAAGATGAAAGCTACATCTACCTTCAAGTTTTGATGAATAGGTAGTATTGTTCTATCACATCATAAGACTGGCTTTTTTTGTATTTAAGAAAAAAATGATGAAATGTAAATCTTATTGCTAGATAGGAATTTTAATTGAGGCATAATTAATGTCTCAAATAAGTGAGAAATCACAGTCATTAGGGAGCCAGGGAAAATCTTCTAAAAGCAGATGCAGGAAGGGAAAGATTGCAGGCTTTGTCTAGATTTGATTTGGCTCAACTGCAGCTCTCTTACTAGCCTGGTAGCTTTGAATGAATTACTTAAATCTGCTGTTCCTCAGTTTCCTTATCTATAAAATGGAACTTATTACAGTCTTTCTTTTGCAGACCTCTTGTGAGGATCAAATACATAGTATATACTACCTCAGGTACATAATCTGTGCTCAGTAGTTAACATCTCTGACATGATTATTAATTGAACTATGAATCCCTCAGTGCGAATGGATGGGTGGATTGGGGGCATCTACGACAAAATGAGATAATGAGCTGGAAGGTCTTACAGCTGACCTTGCCAACATTTCTTCACTTCACCTGAAACGATGTTATTTCAAGGCCCAGGAAATTTTTTTGAAATGAAAAAAGAGTCTTCATCTTGAAGGTCATCAAATGCTGGTTTTAAAGTGTAATTACTCACTGTAAGGTGTCACAATGATCTGAATCTGCTTTTCTATAAGAAACACCCTGTTTTGTCTACTATTGCTTTTGTATGTCCTTTCTCAGCACCCTAAAACATCCAGTATTAGCTAGGAAATTTCATCATATCTGGTCCCCCCAAAACACTCAAATCCTCACTCCTGACTGCTGGATGAATGAATCTCTAGGACTGAGCAGCCACCCAGGGCAAAACAAAACTCTGTGCCTGTTCCCAGGCCTGACCCAAAGGCAAGATTTCAGGGGCACCCAAGCCTGAGCTAGAGGCAGGACGACTGGCCACATGAAGGGGAATGCAAAGTGGTGAAGACTGGCTAATGCAACACCCCCTCCCCTGCATTTGGCTGTCTCTAGCAATTCAGTCCTTCCTCCTTCCACCCTCCACCCCAATCCTACTGTACCCAAGCCGGCCTCTCACTTCCTACCCTCATTTTAAAATAATCCATTTTCTTGGTGGAGAAGGAGGGGCGATTTGGTGGTGGGCCACGAAGGGGAGAGAGAAGCCCTAGGAGGGCTACCGTGTGGTTCTGACTAACTTGATCCCCAGCAAGCTTTGAACAGAGAGTACATTTTAACCACTGAAGTAGGAATTTGCATTTTAAAGGAATAACCTGTTTATCCCTCGGGATCTTTTTCTTTTTAACATCTTTATTGGAGTATAATTGCTTTACAATGGTGTGTTAGTTTCTGCTGTATAACAAAGTGAATCAGCTGTATGTATACATATATCCCCATATCCCCTCCCTCTTGCGTCTCCCTCCCACCCTCCCTATCCCATCCCTCTAGGTGGTCACAAATCACCAAGCTGATCTCCCTGTGCTACGCGGCTGCCTCCCACTAGCTATCTATTTTACGTTTGGTAGTGTATATATGTCCATGCCACTCTCTCACTTCATCCCAGCTTACCCTTCCCCCTCCCCGTGTCCTCAAGTCCATCCTCTACGTCTGCGTCTTTAATTGGCTAATTATTTAGGGAAACTAGGTCTTTTCACCATCAATTGCTTGATGGATAGGGACATGGTTTAAATGGGGAAATGGGGAGCTCAGGGTAGAACATGTTGAGTTGGAGGTGCCTACTGTACAGGCTCATGTGACCATCTCTACCTAGATGCCCCCCCGGAACCCCTCGAACTCAGCGTGCTCAGGACTGAAATCATCTTCCCCACACACGCTCCCAGATGCCTGTTTCAGTTGGTGCTGCCTAATGTTCCCCACCCCACATCTCCCAAGCTAGTAGAAGCACTCAGCATCATCTCTGACGCATCCCTCTCCCCCAAAGTCACATAGTCTGTTCCTTATTGCCTCTCCCCATCACCCACAGGACAAGCTAAGATCAAAATCACAGTATGTCTGTCTTGCTAATTGCTGTGGCTTCCTACTGCCTTGGGGAATATCTCGAGGCAAGTAAAAGTGTGTAAAATCCATATTTCAAATCGTCTTATTAGAATTTTTGAAATTTTTATAGCCCATTTCTTGTTTGATCTGACTAGATCATTGCTTTTACCTTATAATTTGGCTGCAGAAAAGCTCTTATGATGAGGAGGATAATCGTCAGCTCTGCCATTTTCTTGCCATTCACTTGTGTTGGCATGATTAGTGTATTGTCTTCAGGCCTCAGTTTTGTTTCTTGCAGGAATCTTTTGAAATCATTGGTCCATTTCATAAGGGTTAGTTTAGTTAGAACTAAATAATATAATCAGTGAGTCTATTTAACCAAGCACACGCAAACATGCCAAAAAAAAATCAAAACTGCTGAAAGGCAACAAACAAATGAGAGAGACACACTAAAATACTCCCCCACCCCCGGGAAACAGGGGGATCTTCCCCTCTTTCCTTAGAATGCCACACACCAGTGGGTCCCAAGGTTAGCCTGAATGTTAAATATTAGTAAAGCGTAACCCATCTCATTAGAAAACAAGGAAACAGAAATAAAGGTTCTAATGTTTTCATTTTGCACACGCCCTCAGGGTGCCTGGCGGAAGCTGCTGCCCTTCAAGTCACGGTGACCCACTCACAGGACCCACAAGCTGCTTGCTTCTTATTGCAGGCAGTGGAAATCTGGGGACCTCAGGTCTTCTCAGCATCAGGGGTGAGCCCAGGGGACATGTCCTCAAGGCTCTCTCGGAGGGTGGGGAAGAGACCAAACCTAAGAAGGCCTCAAGGGTGTGCTGGATTAACCCCCAGTCAGAAAAGTCTATTTCCTATCCTTCCTAGGTCATCTGAGTTTTACTGTGATGCCTTTTAAATTATCCCAAAATACCTTTCTTAAGCCTAGAAAATGCCATCTCATTCAAGTATGAAAGGGATTAGACCTAAAAGGCATTTTTCATGAGCTGCCAAGCTTTGATCATTTTCCGTGGGGGGAGGGAAGGATCAAGATTTTGCTTGTCTCTAACTCAAAGATCCTACCATCCCTTGACCATTTCACTTCATTGTACCTCCTCCGGTGCCGTCTTTTTTCTTTAATACTCCGGCAGTATACAAACCACAGTCTTATATATACAAGGGAAGGAAAATGTTCTCCAGTTTGACTCCACTTGAGATGCAACACCTCAATTAGTCTTTCTGGAAACTGTAACAGTGTTAGGTTTGCATTTCAAAAAACGACTTAAGGTTTCTTAATAGTTTTGTTCCCATAGCTACATAGGGACCTAGAACTTAAGCAGAGGCAATGTCTTCTCTAGAAGGTGTTGTATCCTTGTCATGGATATCCCATCCTGCAGACCACCTCACCCCCAGAGCCAACCCCTTCCTTATCATTCATCCAGAGAACCGACAAGGAAGCAGGAAGGGAGGGGGGAGGGTGTTAATCTCCCCCAGCTCCTGGCCCCTTATTGGCTGTGAAGGATGGAGCTTAAGGGACATGACTGGCCCAATCAGCTTTTCTGGGTGCATGTGCAGGTGAGCAGAAGGATAAGTGCTCATTGTGAAAGTTCACATTCAAAATAGTTTGTAAGGCTGCTCCGTCTCAAGGAAGCTTGCTTGAACTTTATTTCCAACAGTTAAATGTAAGTGATTGAGTGCCAGAAACTTGGACTACCACAAATCACCCTCTGCCAAGGTCTTCCCCTCCCCATGCCCTGGAGACTCCCCTCCCACCTTCCTTGTACTCTGGACCTTTGACTTTGACAGATGGTGCTTATGAAACACCACAGATGGTTTTTCTCAGGGTACCGTCTCCACCCCTAACTTCTACTTAACATTTTTAGCTAACTCTCTTCCTTGCCATTATCCTAAGCTGTTTACAGAAGTGAAGTGATATTGTGTGAGTGCTACTACAGATAACTTTATAATTTTGAAACAGCTGTCCATCCTCATATGCAAGTTTTCCGCACACTCCTTAACCAGAGGTAGAGAAGTTACCAAGTCCTGAGAGTAAGGAGAGAAGAGCTGAGTCTGTCCCCTAGCCCCTCTCTGCCACAATCCATCCTGGCTTGATGCTCAGAGCTCCTCTCTGGGCTGTAACTGACAGCTGAGAGCCTATCATCCTTCATAACCATCATTTATTTTCCCCAAAATGTATTACTTTGCCCTTACCATGCTGAAGTTCATCTGCCTCTTTTCTGCCCACGCACCCTTGGCTTGGTAAGATCTTCCTGCTGTTTATCACCATCAGCTTGGCATTTCACCATCCGGGAGAGCTTAGTGTTTTCTAGAAACGTGGAAACATCACTTGTGCTACAGCTGAACATCATTTATAGAAGCATCAGCTCAGACTAGCCCCAGCATTTTTCCATGCAGTGAAGGGCCCACGTAAATTATCTTTTGTTTTCTGTCTTCAAACTAGTTCACTCCCATTGTCACGCCATTTTCCCAACATAGTTCTGGTACTTTTTCTTCCCTTATAATGTTCCAAGCGTGCTTATTCTCAGAGCACTGACTCCATAATCCTTTCATCTGAGCTCCTCCATCAGACTTGGTTTAAGGAAGCCCCTGTTTTTCCCTACAAGGATGAACTTTGCAGCTTCCTCAGACTCCTCTCTTTGTGCTAGTTAGGTGAGCTGCATAATAATAGCTGCATAATCATGTTTTTATTTCCATTCTCAGGATTCTAAGCTACTGTAAACAATCCCTTACTTTTTCATGGCTGGGAAATGGGAACTTTTGTTCAAAAATGGTTAAGAGAATCATCGCTGGCTAAAAGAGCCTTCTTAAGGCTTGTACACAAGAAAAAGAGAATAGTTTTTGCCACAACCTATCCTAGATCTTCTCGGTGTTTCCCACAAACAAACATGTGCATGCCAGTTAGGCCTGTTTCCCCAGGTATCCCAATTGCACTCCTGACTTTGGCTTCCAAAGCTCACACTCTTCCTCTCAGCCCATAGTGTTTCTCCCTGATGGGTCACCAACATGGTCCCTCTGCAAAAGGTGGAGACAGAAGGATGGATGGAAGGAAACAAGCCCAAGATTTCCATCTACAAAAAGTCTGCCCCACCCAGCTCTCCCTCAGTGCACACACTCTCCCTTAAATCGTGCGTGTGTGTTGGAAACAGTACTGGCTCTCCAGCCCTCCCCCTGGGAGTTGTCAGAGTTGACCAGATTGGTGTCTTGATGTTATTTCATCAAATAAATAACAAAACTACACAGGTATCTTTACTACAGGACTTCTCAGAGCCTTTAATAAGCTACCTGGTATGGCACACCATGAAAAGCCAGCCACAATGTGTAGTCATCTACAAACTCATTTAGCTCACCACAAAACTTTCTCCCCTGGAACATCTGATGGGACTAGTATTCTGTAAGATACACATTGGGGCATGCCGTGATCAGTGGGCCCTACCTTCAGCATGTCAGAATCATGCTGAATGTTAGAGAGCTTGTGATTACTGGCCTTACTCCTAAAGATTTTGATACTGACAGTCTGGAGTAAGTGTGGGAATCTACTTGCTTGTTGTTTTTTGTTAAAGCTTCCCTTATAATTTGATGATCTGTAATTCCTCTGCTCTAGCCTCTTGATTGTTAGGCTTCAGAGATTTGATACCTGTGACCCTCCTGAGCCCTCACCATAGAAGCTTGTACCTCAAGTCCCTTTGTAGGTAAATAACATGTTCTTTTACAAGAGAAATAGCTGAGAACATATGAGGGAAACCACCCAAGGCCTTTGTGATTTGGGGGAAATTGCTGGCCTGTTTGGATAACTTTAGAAACCACTTCCTGACATTGTAGCCATCCCCACCTATCCACATCAAGTCTACCTTCAGAGCCCATAGAGCTTCCCCCAGCTGTTCTCACTCATGGCAATTTGGGCTGTTTCACATGTTTAAGTGTTTTGTTTCATTTGTCTATATCTCGCCTCCCTGCAGGACCATATTCAGAGTAGGACCCAATTAAATATTGGGGGAGGGGGGAGGACGTCCCCCATAGCACTCCTTACAGAGTTGAACAAGCAGTAAATGCTCAATAATTGCAGAGCAACCAAGGGACAAAAGAAATCTTGGCCCAAAAGAGACAAAAAACAAAAAACAAAACAAAAAAAAACGTTTAAGATTGACTCTAGAATTAAAAGTAGAGAAGGGTGGTAAGTGTGGCAACAAGAATATACAGCTTACCCTGCTGAGATGATAGGATCTTCAATATTAGGTATGTATCATCTTCCTCCCTCTGGAATTTTTCCTTTGTTACTTCCCTGTTCTTCATTTTTTAGGTCAATGATAATATGCATCACTAGTGGCTCAGGAATAGGGTGACCAACTTGTCCCAAGTTGCCTGGACTTTTCCAATTTTAGCCCTGAAAGTCCACCATGCAGGAAACCTCTCAATCCTGGCAAATCAGGGCAGTTGGTAACTCTACTCAAAAAACACAGTTTTGGGGGCTTCCCTGGTGGCACAGTGGTTGAGAGTCCACCTGCCAATGCAGGGGACACAGGTTCGTGCCCCGGTCTGGGAAGATCCCACATGCCGCGGAGCGGCTGGGCCCATGAGCCATGGCCGCTGAGCCTGTGCGTCTGGAGCCTGTGCTCCACAACGGGAGAGGCCACAACAGTGAGAGGCCCACGTACCGCAAAAAAAACAATAAATAAATAAATAAATAACACAGTTTTCTGGGACTTCCCTGACGGTCCAGTGGTTAAGATTCTGTGCTTCCACTGCAGGGGGCACAGGTTCAATCCCTGGTCAGGGAACTAAGATCCCACACGCCTTGCAGTGCCCCAAAAAACAAAAAAACAACAACAAATAAACCAGAGTTTCCTGACCAGATAAAATTGGGAAATGCTTTACCACACTCTACTCACCTGAACTAGTTTCCTAGAGCTACTGTAACAAACTCAGTGATTTAAAACAACATAAATTTATCATCTCACAGCTTTGGAGATCAGAAATCCTAAATGAGTTATACAGGTCTGAAAATCATTGTGTCAGCAGGGCTGCATTTTTTCTGGAGGCTCTAGTGGGTAATCTGTTCCCTTGCCTTTTTCAGCTTCTAGAGGCTGCCTATGTTCCTTGGCTGGTGGTTCCCTCCTCCATCTTTGAAGCCAGCCATTTTACATCCCTTCGATCCTCTCCTCCATCACCACATCTCCTTTTCTGACTCTCTCTCTCTCTTTCACTGATAAAGACTCCTGTGATTGCATCAGACTCACTGGCTAATCCAGGGTGATTTCTCCATCCCCAAGTCCTTAACTTAGTCATGTCTGCAAAGTCTCTTTTACCAGATAAGATAACACACGCACAAGTTCCAGGACTAGGATGTGGACATCTTTGGGGGCCGTGATTCTGCCTACCATACCCACGCCTCTCTGACAGTTGATAAAACACCCTAATCAATTAAAGAAATATTTTTAAAGTCTTACAAGATTCTGTTTAATGTTGCTTAACCCAGTGTTTTCCAAGCTTATTTGATCAAGAAACTTTATTCAGAGAGTACTATGAGAAGTGAAATGAGTCGGTCATGGAAAGGCAAATACGGTATGATATCACTCATATGTGGAATCTAAAACATATAACAACAAACTAGTGAATATAACAAAAAAGAAGCAGACTCACAGAAAACAGACTAATGGTTACCAGTGGGGAGAGGGAAGAGGGGAGGGGCAAGATAGGGGTAGAGAATTCAGAGGTACAAACTATTATGCAAAGAATAAGCTACAAGGATATATTGTACAACATGGGGAATATAGCCAATATTTTATAATTATAAATGGAGTATAACCTTTAAAAAAAAACCCTCTTTACTCCCCTCCCCCACCCCATCCCCCCAAAGACACCACTTAACATCTCATGGAATGCTGCTGCTCTTACAGAAGAGCAGGACTCAAACTGGTGTGTGCACCACAGAGAGACCAGAGACTTTCCATGCGATGAGCAGATAAGGAGAGTTTTGGGGGAATTGATTTATAAATCCAATTCCTCTTTGTCACTTCAGTACTCTTTTCTTATATAAATTTATTTTGGCTGCATTGGGTCTTCGTTGCTGCGTGTGGGCTTTCTCTAGTTGCGGCGAGCAGGGGCTACTCTTAGTTGCGGTGTGAGGGCTTCTCATTGCGGTGGCTTCTCGTTGTGGGGCACACGCTCTAGGCGCGCAGGCTTCAGTAGTTGTGGCACACGGGCTTAGCTGCTCCGTGGCATGTGGGATCTTCCCAGACCAGGACTTGAAGCTGTGTCCCCTGTGTTGGCAGGCGGATTCTTAACCACTGCCACCAAGGAAGCCGCAATACTCTTTTCTAAATTCATCTGTCAGAGCAACAATCTGAGGTCAAAGGGTGGTGAACCTTCCTTCTTTCCAGTGTTTCAGTCATGGGGTTCCCGCCCATAAGGAATCTTATTGGGACAAATACATTTTCCTGGGTTGGAAAACCTGGTCAGACAAAGGGATGATGTGAAGCTTTGGTGTTGGTGATGCCTCTCTTAATCAAAGCACCATAACCCGCCCCTACCCATCTCATTTGGAGGTACATTTCCAATAAAGCTTTATTTTTTATGTTTAGTATTTATCAAAAGTTTAATACTTGTACCCAAAATAATTAGAATAACTCACTCCAGAAGGCATTTTTTTAAGGATTGGAGATTTTGATCACTGGAATCGTCTTTTAATTTAAATTTCAATATGTATGGATCCTTTGGTTATAGAGAATTATGACGGATTGATCAAATAAAACATTTTCAAGCATAAAAACAGATATTAAGTTAAAGTTTCTGGATGTCATAGAATAGAGATACAATTTCAAGGAGAAAAAAGAATAATGTAGCAACTCTAATTTTTTTTAACATCTTTATTGGAGTATAATTGCTTTACAATAGTGTGTTAGTTTCTGCTTTATAACAAAGTGAATCAGCTATACATATGCATATATCCCCATATCCCCTCCCTCCCTCTTGCATCCCCCTCCCACCCACCCTATCCCACCCTTCTAGATGGACACAAAGCACCGAGCTGATCTCCCTGTGCTACGTGGCTGCTTCCCACTAGCTATCTATTTACATTTGGTAGTGTATATATGTCCATACCACTCTCTCACTTCGTCCCAGCTTACCCTTACCCATCTCCATGTCCTCAAGTCCATTCTCTACGTCTGCGTCTTTATTCCTGTCCTGCCCCTAGGTTCTTCAGAACCTTTTTTTTTTAGATGCCATATATATATATGTGTTAGCATACGGTATTTGTTTTTCTGACTTACTTCACTCTGTATGAGTCTCTAGGTCCATCCACCTCACTACAAATAACTCAATTTTGTTTCCTTTTATGGCTGAGTAATATTCCATTGTATATATGTGCCACATCTTCTTTATCCATTCATCTTTCGATGGACACTTGGGTTGCTTCCATGTCCTGGCTATTGTAAATAGAGCTGCAGTGAACATTGTGGTACATGACTCTTTTTGAATTATGGTTTTCTCAGGGTATATGCCCAATAGTGGGATTGCTGGGTCATATGGTAGTTCTATTTTTACTTTTTTAAGGAACCTCCATACTGTTCTCCATAGTGGCTGTATCAATTTACATTCCCACCAACAGTGCAAGAGTGTTCCTTTTCTCCACACCCTCTCCAGCATTTATTGTTTATAGATTTTTCGATGGTGGCCATTCTTACCGGTGTGAGGTAATACCTCATTGTAGTTTTGATTTGCATTTCTCTAATGATTAGTGATGTTGAGCATCCTTTCATGTGTTTGTTGGCAGTCTGTATATCTTCTTTGGAGAAATGTCTATTTAGGTCTTCTGCCCATTTTTGGATTGGGTTGTTTTTTTTTTTGACATTGAGCTGCATGAGCTGCTTGTATATTTTGGAGATTAATCCTTTGTCAGTTGCTCCTTTTGCAAATATTTTCTCCCATTCTGAAGGTTGTCTTTTTGTCTCGTTTATGGCAGCAGCTCTATTTTTTTTTTTTTTTTTTTTTTTTGTGGTACGCGGGCCTCTCACTGTTGTGGCCTCTCCCGTTGCGAAGCACAGGCTCCGGACACGCAGGCTCAGCGGCCATGGCTCACGGGCCCAGCCACTCCATGGCATGTGGGATCCTCCCAGACAGGGGCACGAACCCGTGTCCCCTGCATCGGCAGGCGGACTCTCAACCACTGCGCCACCAGGGAAGCCCCAGCAGCTCTAATTTTTAAAGGAGAGCTTGCTCCTGTCATTTTAAAATGGACAATAATGGATGTTGTATCACTGTGGTATGTGGTATGTACATTGGACACTTTTAGAAGAATAATTTAACACATTGATTTTAAAGTATCAATACTTACAATATCTAGACATTTAATCTACTTAGAAATTCTAACTATTTAACCATAAGGTGAAAAATACTTTCTGTCAAGTTAAAAAATATGCAAGGAGGTACTAGCTTTTCAAAATTCTTATGGGGCTGTAAGAGCAAAAGGTGTGATGACCACTGTTCTGGAGAAAACTTTTGGGAATGCTGGTGGTAAAAGGAGCAGGGTTTGGAATCCGGCTAGCAGGGAAGCCTTGGTTAAAAACACCAGCTTCACCCAGCTCTTAGGGTTAAAGTGCTTCCTCATTCAACAACAGCTGCCATGGACCAGCAATGCACTGGGCTTGGGATGTCCAGTGGGGCTTGGACACAAATCCCTGCTCCCACAGAGCTTACATTCCAGTGGACACACAGTTGATCCGTTGCTTCTGTGTAAATGCATGTGTGCTGCATTTCCAGAGAACCTCTTCAAATACCTTCTTCTCAAGCAGTTTTTAGGAGTTGTGTCTACAAAGAAATGACTCATTTTTTGATATTCCAGAACAGATCCATGTAGATTCCCATCAAAATAATCACCTAAGGAGGCATACACTTATTTTGGTGACAGGGCCAAAGCTCAAAGTCTTTAAGTTTCTCCTGTGGAACTGATTTCAAAGCATACAGCACAATCTTTTAAACATCCTTAATGCTGGTAAATATTTGTTTGGGGAGGAGGAATTTGATGTTTTTGGAACAAAGGTTATTTACACAAAGGTCTGGCTGACCACGGTAGATGATCAGACCAGGCAGAAATATTATTTGTCTCAAACTCTGGAAGGGCATAAATCTCACCGTAAGGAAAAGTCAAGAATTACTGTTTATTCCCTTCACACTGAAGCTGAAGGGAAAATCCTGGCTGTATCAGGGTCACTTGCTCCAAAGTTGCTTAAAGAGTCTATGGTCTCAGACTTTTAGGAGAGAGCTTCCTGGGGCTGTGGGAGACCCGTGGTGCCTGCTGCTTTAGTTCTTCTGATCCTACTTTAGTGACCCCACTCCAGGCCATGACCCTGCAGCTTACAGCTGGGAGAGGTCCGTGAGCAGAAGTAGCTGTCCTGGAAAGACCCAGGGCTGAGGGAGCAAGGCTGGGCTGGGAGGGAGGGAGTCAGTCCATGAGGGGATAAGCGAGTGGAGGAAGTGTTGGGTCGTATGTCTGAATTGTGTTTAAGTGTTTACTGAGTCCATGTCTGCAAGACCTAAGCACCAGGGATTAATGGCATTCCACTGAGGGGATGGGTCTGTGGTGGGCAGAGGGGGTGGGATATGAGTTGGGGAGGGGCCAGACAGGACTGCAAAAGCTAGTATGTGTGGCCACCTGTCTGTCCATGCTGCCTGTCACTTCCATGTTGCCACAGAGCACTGGACAAAAACTCTAGGGATCCTAGAGCCATCAGTTCTCAAAGGAAAATTTATTCTTCTGCAGTGTTACTCTGGCATTTAACCTAACAAACACCATTCCATCCCTGCACCCAGAACTGAGCTAGGAGATGTTGTCTTTGTCCTCCAGCGACTTGAATGTCCTTGGGAAGATAAGAACGATGCACACACGTACTGCTGACTGTCAAATATCAGTTCCAGCTAACTGGTGACTTCATGGAGTATTCGATCCAATCTAAGACACCATTGATTATAAGATGCCTTTTATGCTCTTAAGAAAGAAGAAAATGCTGCCAATTAAACTGAAAATGATTGCTTTCTTATTGCTTAGAATTTTTATTTTATACTTATTGAAAGATCCCTTTTAGACTTACGTGTACATAGTGTTATTTCTTTTAACATATATTGTTCTCATTCGTTCATAAAGTGGAAAGTAACGGGGAAATAAAGTGGCTTTGGTTTTTCTAAGCTTCCTCACATTCAGGGTACTTCTGTACTCAGCTGAAGCATCTTTGCTTGGAACTGTTGATGTCTGTGTTACCCACAAAATGTGGTTCTGTGTGCCATTGAGAACACTGGTGAGCAACATTTCTTACAAGACTACTCATGGCTTTTATTCCAAATCTGTCTCCTATTGTGTAAACTGATGCACACACAGGTAATGCAACCACAGCACAACTACCACCTGGGAACAGTGACTATGAGACACATCCCAATTTCCAAGATATCAAACAGGAAAAAAAATACATCTTAGACTCAATGAAATATGAATTCTGAGACTCAGTCAAAAAATACTACCATGATCAACCACCCAGGTCTGTCCTAAGAATGGGGTTGGCATTGGTGCTACATCCTTATCATTAAGCAATAATTTCCTCCTGTAAATTTGCAAAACTGAATAGTTTCCTGTGCAATAATCATTGTAGGGAGTTCTTCGTGAGCAAATAGAGTTAAGGAGGCTTTTTGCATGAAGTAAGTCAAAAGCGTGAGATTTGGCCCGGACATGAGGAGACCACGTCTAGAGAGAAAAGAGCACAATTTAAAAGGTTCAAGACGGTAAACAAGCATGTCATGTGGCGAGCACAGTGGAGTAACCAGGCTGGGGTGGGGTTTCATAAAAGAGTCGTGGGGTATGAAGGCATGAATTTTTGCTGTAAGAACATAAGTTCAAGTTAGTATGTTTCACTTGTAGAAACATAATAAACAGTTCCAGTATTTCTATAACTTTTATTTCTTTTCTTACCATAGGTCCTGATGTTTTTAGTTCAAAGAACCTTGCCCTTCAAGCCCAGAAGAAGATTCTGAGCAAAATAGCCAGTAAAACTGTGGCCAACATGCTGATTGATGACACCAGCAGCGAGATCTTTGATGAGCTCTACAAAGTCACCAAAGAGCACACACACAACAAGAAGGAAGCCCACAAGATCATGAAAGATTTAATCAAGGTGGCGATCAAAATTGGGATCCTCTACCGGAACAACCAGTTCAGCCAGGAGGAGGCTGTTATCGTGGAGAAGCTCAGGAAGAAACTGAACCAGACGGCCATGACAATCGTCAGCTTCTATGAGGTAGAATACACCTTCGATAGAAATGTGCTCTCCAAGCTCCTACACGAGTGCAAGGACCTGGTGCATGAACTGGTACAGAGGCACCTGACACCCAGGACCCACGGGCGCATCAACCATGTCTTCAACCACTTTGCTAATATGGAGTTCCTCTCCACCCTTTATAGCCTGGATGGAGACTGTAGGCCCAACCTCAAGAGGATGTGTGAAGGAATCAATAAATTGCTAGATGAGAAAGTCCTCTGAATGCCTTCCCTCCTCCTGGACTTGGCTGCGTTCATGTTACAGCACCCAGCGTGTTCCAGGTGAGAATCAGGAAAACAAGAAGAAACCCTTGTCAAAGATGCCCATGTTCTGTCCTGTTCACCCCTCCGATGTTGATGCTAGATTGAGCTCGGGTGTGTTTGTCACCTAAGCTCTCTGCTGAGGTCTGTACTTAAAATCTCCTTTGTTTGCAAGCCCAAAGGACGTCTCATCTATTCTAAGCAGAAAAGCTGCCCTGCTCATCTAGGTGGGCCCAGTTCATCTTGTGGAATGGAAGGAGCCCTGGACCAGGGGTCAGAGGACATGGGTTTGGTTCCCAGCTCCATCAGTTACAATTTTGTCCTCTGGATCCTGGAACCATCATGCCCACCTGCCTACCTCCCAGGGCTGCTGTGAGGATCAAGTGAGATTATGTTCATGCTTTTAAAAACTCTAACAAAAGGTCTTACTAGTTTCTCTTTGGCATGTGGCAGGGATCAACCTGGATCTAGACTATTAAGCGGCAGAGAAAAGAACAATAGTTTCTAATGGGCTGGGTTAGCAATTTGTCTCTAGATGTGCTGTTTCAAACAAAATAAAAATGAATCCAAAGGTGTGAAAAAGTATAGCTGCAAATTGGAAAAATATTTTTCAAGAGCTGTGTTTTTTAGGTCTTAGATGTGCAGGTTTATGGTCCTGCAGAGGGAAACTTTCTGTGGGGGGGGAGTGGAGAGAGAGTTTCCCACCCATCATGCAAAAGCAGAGAAGAACTGTGCTCCCCCTGCCCCTGAAGGGCTGGCCTCTCCCCATCTGAGGGGCACCATCCGGGAGGCACAGGGAAGGTTTATGCTGGCACACGCAGGAGAGTTGGGCAGAACGAAGCCCTATCCATCTCTCTTGGTCTTTCACAGTCATTCTGTGCTGTTTTCTCTGGTTTGTTAATAAATTGAAATTACCCTTCAAAGAAGAGGTTTTGGAGTTGTGATTCAAAAATCAAATTCCTTGGAGTTAGATACAGTGTTAGGAATAATGGGATTGAAAGGAAGAAGACAATGAAGAGTAAGAGCTTTGCACTTAGTCCCTCAGGGAAAGTAGCCCCTGGGGGAGCACGTATAGGGTGGAGCCTGTGCCCCTGGTTAGTGGGGAGCTAGTTCATGGACACTGTGACCGCCTTCTCTGAATGTCTCAAAGCCTCGCTTTCACACAAAATATTTAATGCCTTATAATGTTGCCTGGAGGACACCACCTTAAGAGATTTGCCCTTCCATCATCACCTCCTGTCCTGTTACGCTTCTCCTGTATCTGATGATAATGCAAAAATACTATATTAGCTCAGCCCCATGGTTCATCCCACCCCATGGCCTCTCTCTAGCAGAGATGGTTTGTGTGAGGGTGTGAAAAGATGGCCACTGAACCTGCTGTGGCCATTCAGCCCCAACTGGCTCCCATGTCAACATCAGTATAAAGTATCCTGTTAAGTTCTTCAGCCACCAGTATTCAAAATTACTTCACAGGAAGGATGTCCAGTGGGGAATAGGGAATAGTTAAGTCTGCCCCTGTCTCCATGTTTGACAAACGTGGCCCAGCCCCTTCTCACAGTCCCGAGGACAGAACAGTGATGCCCTGTGCACATCTGGGCTGGGGAGGTCACTGGTCATTTAGGCAGTGCCCGTGGAAGCTATGGGTGACAGGCTCCTCCCTGCCCACCTGCCACCAGGCAGCAAGCAGCCCAGCCGTAGCCGAATTTTCACATACAGAGTCCTCCTCAATGCCTGTGGTGGTGTACTTGTCTGATGAAGGACCGCTTTCTAGTATGAGGCATGGTTCTAGAAGCAGGTTCTTTTTTCACTAAGTAGGTGGACCTACCCACAGAACTCAGCCCTGCCAAAGGAATGGGTGGAACTGTCTCCTGTCCATCTGAGACACAGCAGGGAAGAAGGCAGGATCCCCAGCCAAAGAAGATTGTGGGTTCTCCCCTCTCCACAGGTCATAGCACAGTGGGAGGTTCTGAGCCTCAAGCCGCTGAGGGAATGGGGTGCAATGATGGTGTGGACCAAAACGTTCTACCACCTTAGGCTTCCCCACTGAGGCAGCCAAAGGGTGCTCTACCACGAGGCCAGCCAGGTGTGTCTCCATCTCATCAACAGTAGCCAAGGGAACCTGGGTTACCCAGGCACAAGTAACCCACCACGCCTCTAAAAAGTCAACACCTATCCCGTGTATGCCTTTCAAATATACCGCTGGCATGTAAATTCATGTGATGATTGAGTTTCATGGGCCAACAGAAAAGCTTACAAATTTCAAATATTTTACATAACAATCTAGTGGCCAAGCAATCTCATTATTGGCTTATCCTGAAGACTCTAACCACATCACTTAGCGGCCCTAAAAAGCTGTTTTGGTTGAAAACAATGTGACAGAGGCCAGCAGATGCTTATAAAAATAAGACTCTGTAGACGTACGTTTGTGCTTAGAATTCTGTACTAAATTTTCGATAGTGAGAACCCAGAAAGCAAAGTTACAATATCTACATGTAGGTGGCACCTTAAAGAAAACTGATTTCAAAAGAAGCAACAGTACTGAAACACTCACTTGCTCAAGCCCCACGCAAACTTCAGAGAGCAAAGCCTGGCTCAGCAACCCAAGGGCAGAGACAGGACCCATTCTTTAAGGGTTGTGGGGGCGGCAGGAGCAGTTTCATCTGGCAACATCACTGAGTCTTCCACCATCCCTGAGCACTCAGCTCTGTCCCCAGGGGAGGACACCAGGGACTTGTGCTGAAGTTTCTACCCCACCCCTGGTTGTGTCCTTCTTTGTGTGTCTGAACCCTACAGAAACACATTCCCTGCTGGCTGTGCCTGCCATGTGTCTGTTATCACTCTTCTTCCCTGTGTTTGCATTTGTGAGTCTCGACACCCTCAGCAACTCCAGGTCTCTGCTCAGTGACAAATCCAAATGAAAAGACTTCACCATCTGTACTTCTCCTCCAAACTCCCATCTCACCCATCTGTACATTTTTCAGAAGCAAATCAGTACATTCATTGGCTGCTCCAATGAACTTCTTGTATCCATTTATATAAAAAAAGAAAGGAGCTCAAATCAGGCCTACGCACCCTCTGCCCCAATATTTTGGGGGCTTTTTAAAAAAATTCAACATGGTCCCAGATGTCAAGAGCAAAACCAATCAGTGAAAATTCTAGATCAGCCAACTCTGGCTGCAAAAACATTGCATTAGCAGGAACTGTCCAGGAATGGAATGGGATGTTGACAATAGAGTCATGAATCAGATGGCCTTTGAAGAACGGGTTTCCAAGGCCCTCCCAACTCAGAACTGTGTGGTCAGTGGGTTTCCTTTGTTTAGTGTGATCCTGCTATAGGGCCACAGCTCAAACCAGGCCACCTCTTGCTCTTTCCTTAGAGGGAGGCCTTGCTTGATAGGGGAAAGACTCTTCTACAATCCTGTTCCTCAAAATGGCATCTGGAAATCCCTGAAAGTTCTGGGGGAGCAGGGGGGAGCTGGAGTGGGTTAAAGTCCATGAGTTCTAAAAGGAGTTTTTAAATTTTTGTTTCATTCTGACAACTTAAAAAAAAAAAAAATCAAAATCAGGGACTTCCCTGGTAGTCCAGCAGTTAAGACTCTGCACTCCCAGTGCAGGGGGCCCGGTTTTGATCCCTGGTCAGGGAACTAGACCCTGCATGCCACTACTAAAGATCCCACACACTGCAACAAAGATCCTGCATTCAGCAAAGAGGATCCCACGTGCCGCAACTAAGACCCAGCGCAACCAAATAAATAAATAATTTTTAAAAAATCAAAATCAGCCTCAGTACCTTCTGAGTCACATAGGGATGACTACCTATAGTCACGTGGTGCCATCTGTCTTCAGGGTCTGAGTTTCTCTCTGTGTTTACAGTGTTGTTCATGCTAATTGATCAAGTGAAAGAAAAGAATTTAACTTAATGCATTTCTCTAACTAGGCCTGGGCATCCCCTAGGGGTCTGCAGGCATAGCTTGGGCATCCATGAGTTCTTCATTTTGAGAAATGTTGCTACAACATATGAAAGTATAGGCTTGCAGGGAATGAATGAGTGTCACCCTGCCCTTGACGGTGACTCATTTTGGGGGGCTCAAAGGTTGAGGGGTGAACCTGTGTCTGGGGTACACATAGGCCTTCTACAGAAAGAGGTGGGATCCCACATGTCCTGCCTTCCCTTTGAAAACTGGCCAGAAAAAGCTACCATAAGTAATCAAAGAATTGACCAACCCATCCTGGCAATTCTGATAATAAATCTCAAAGCACAAGAGAGGCCATCGCTGGACACACCAGGCACTGCTCCTCCCAAGGAAGGGAAGAGTGGAGAAACCTTGCAAAACCTCCCTGTGAAGAAAAGTCACCTGCACCTGCTCATACTCTCCCAATCCAGCAGCACCTGTTGGAGTGCAGAGGCCCAGGCGTCAGTTGTGTGGTCCCAGGATCCCAGGAGCTTATTTCTTGTCTGAACTTAAGGCACGTGACACTCAGAATTCCTCCCAGTGTCAGAAGAAGGAGTGGTCAGCCAGAGCAAGCTCTCTTTCACACCTTACCTCCAGCACTAGTATATTCTCATTATATTGGTATAGTGGTATATTTATATATTCCTCAGTGACACTACTAACCTGTCCTTTCCCTACCTTGTCCTTTCTATGCTGAGCTGGGGCAGGTCTCTACAGAGGAGAGGTCTGGCCACTCACCCAGGAAGCTGGAGCTTGGGCAGCCAGGGTCCCCCAGGCTGTGGTATAGAGCTCCTCTTGCTGACTCTAAGTCCTTTCTGGGACTCCTGGGACAAGGGAGTCTGGGGTTTGGCTCCACCTTAAGGAGGAGCTGGGTGGGAGCCAGAGCTTGGCACAGAGCGAGTGTGGAGGCTAGCAAGGAAGCCGCAATTAGCCTACTTTATGGAGGGAGAGAGCACTCTTCCAGCCTCTGTCACTTGTGAAGGAAGAGCTTGTGGGCTGGTCCCTGGTGGGTAATTGGGGTCCTTCCACCTGTCAGAGCAGCAGCTTCCCTGCTGAGAGGGTCATACTTCCTCAGTGATAGGATGGGGCTACCCCTGCTCTGTGATTCAGAAACTGTTACAACTTGATTTTAGAAACAGGTTGTTGAGTTTGGGTTTGGGGAGACCAGGGAGATGAGTATTTTTGGTTTTATTTTCTTTTCAGCTTTCATAGGCACCAGAAGGTATAGAATATGAAACAAGCCATGAGTCAGGAGGTTTAGTCTCAGCTTGCCCAATACCTGGTGATTTCCTTATATCAATACTTCACTTCTCTGGGCCTCAGTTTCCTCAGCTGTAAAAACAGAGAGTTGCACAAGGTCTCTAAGAATCCTTCCAGTTCCAGAATTTCACATTCCGAGTATCATAAGAGGGAAGAAGCTCTGCGCATTTCTATACTGTATGTTTCTTAGAAGTGAAGCTGTTCACTATTTAAATGAAGCAATACTTCCAAATGGACTGAGAAATGACACCTCAATGATTCCCTTCAAGATCTTTAAGCATAGAAAGTAAAAATGAAAACAAAAACAGACAAACAAAAAACCTAGGAATAAACCTAACCAAGGAGGCAAAAGACCTATATGCTGAAAACTATAAAACACTGATAAAGAAAATTCAAGACAACTAACACAATATTGTAAATCAACTATACTCCAATAAAAATTTGAAAAAGAAAGAGGGTCTTCCCTGGTGGCACGGTGGTTGAGAATCCACCTGCCAATTCAGGGGACATGGGTTCCATCCCTGGTCCAGGAAGATCCCACATGCCACGGAGCAACTAAGCCCGTGAGCCACAACTACTGAGCCTGTGCTCTAGAGCCTGTG
Organism: Mesoplodon densirostris; assembly: GCF_025265405.1. Lineage (NCBI taxonomy): Eukaryota > Metazoa > Chordata > Mammalia > Artiodactyla > Ziphiidae > Mesoplodon > Mesoplodon densirostris. The sequence continues at coordinate 95,710,630 of NC_082664.1, read as the reverse complement.
TGCTGCAACTACTGAAGGCCACATGCCTAGAGCCCATGCTCCACAACAAGAGAAGCCACTGCAATGAAAAGCCCACACACCGCAACGAAGGGTAGTCCCCACTCGCCACAACTAGAGAAAGCCTGCGCGCAGCAATGAAGACCCAACACAGCCAAAAATAAATAAATAAAATAAATAAATTTGTAAAAAAAAGAAAACCAAGAAATTAAAAAAATTAATTAATTTTAAAAAAAGAAAATTGAAGACAATTCAAAGAAATGGAAAGATATTCCATGCTCTTGGATTGGAAGAATTAATATTGTTTAAATGGCCATACTACCAAAAGCAAGCTACAGAGTTAATGCAATCCCTATCAAAATACCCATAACATTTTTCACAGAACTAGAATAAATAATCCTGAAATTTATATAGAACCACAAAGGCCCAGAATTGCCAAAGCAATCCTGAGGAAAAAGAACAAAGCTGGAGGCCTACCCCTTCTAGACATCAGACTATACTACAAAGCTACAGTAATCAAAACAGTGTGGTACTGGCACAAAAACAGACATAGAGTTCAATGGAATAAAATAGAGAACCCAGAAATAAACCCACATACCTACGGTCAATTAATCTATGACAAAGGAGAGAAGAATACACAATGGAGAAAAGACAGTCTCTTCAACAAGTGGTGTTGGGAAAACTGGACAGCTACGTCTAAATCAATGAAATTAGAACACTCCCTCAAGCTATATACAAAAATAAACTCAAAATGGTTTAAAGACTTAAATATAAGACATGACACCATAAAACTCCTAGAAGAGAACATAGGCAAAACGTTCTTTGACATAAATTGTAGCAATATTTTCTTAGATCAGTCTCCCAAGGCAAAAGAAATAAAAGCAAAAATAAACAAGTGGGACATAATTAAACTTACAAGCTTTTGCACAGCAAAGGAAACCTTCAACAAAATGAAAAGACAACCTACAGAATAGGAGAAAATATTTGCAAATGATGAGGCCAACTAGGGGTTAATGGACCTAGAGAATATTATGCTTAGTGAAATAAGTCAGAAAGAGAAAGACATACTATATGATACCACTCATATGTGGAAGCTAAAAAATAATACAGGGCTTCTCTGGTGGCACAGTGGTTAAGGATCCGCCTGCCAATGTAGGGGACATGGGTTCGAGCCCTGGTCCGGGAAGATCCCACATGCCGCGGAGCAACTAAGCCCATGCACCACAACTACTGAGTCAGCGCTCTAGAGCCCGCAAGCCACAACTACTGAAGCCTGCACGCCTAGAGCCCGTGCTCCGCAACAAGAGAAGTCACCACAATGAGGAGGCTGCACAACACCACAAGGAAGAGTAGTCCCCACTCTCTGCAACTAAAGAAAGCCCGCACGCAGCAACAAAGACCCAATGCAGCCAAAAATACAAATAAATAAATACAAATTTTAAAAATTAAAAATAATACAAATGATGTATATGCAAAACAGAAACAGACTCACAGACATAGAAAACAAATTTATGGTTACCAAAGGGGAGAGGGAGGGCGGGAGGGACAAATTAGGGGTATGGGTTTAACAGATACAAACTACTATACATAAAATAGATAAGCAACAAGGACTTACTGTATACCACAGGGAATTATATTCAATATCTTGTAATAACCTATAATGGAATATAATCTGGAAAACAAACAAAACTGAATCACTATGCTGTACACCTGAAACTAACACAATACTGTAAATCAACTATACTTCAATTTAAAAAAAAGATTTTTGACTGTAGATCTAAATTCGTGATTTCAGAAGGGAAAAGCTTTAAGCCAGAAAATGCAAGGTAAAAACCACAAAGACCAGTGAACTGCACAACGTGGGCCCAGGTAGTCAGCCAGTCACCAGCTTAGCAGGGGCCCACTGCTATTCAATGTTAGGACTGCTCTTTACTGAGACATACATTTTAAGCTGAAACGTGTCCAACTCCAGTAATGTATCTCTGTAGAGATAACAGGGTAATATGCAAAGTCATGAATAAGTCACTACCGATTTGAGTCAAATATCATGGGAAACTATCAGAATTATTTTAAAATATATTAATAAAGCCATTCCCCCAATAAATGGGACATTTTATGGAATTCTCAAAACTTTCCCCCACATTGTTTGAATCATCTTTAATACATATCTTTACACAGTATATCCCATGCAGCTTGGTGTTGCGAACTCACCTTTTTATTTTTTTATTTTTAGGCATTTTATTTTAAATATAGCAGTGTGTAAATGTCAATCCCAAATTCCCAATCTATCCCTCCCTCCCACCCTTCCCCACTGGTAACCATAAGTTTGTTCTCTAAGTCTGTGAACTCACCTTTTTAAAAATAGCTTTATTGAAATATAATTCATGTAACATACAATTCACCTATTTAAAGTGTAGAATTCAGTGGCTTTGGGTATATTCACAGTTTTGTGCAACCATACCACAGTCAATTTTACAACATTTTCATCACCTCAAAAAGAAACCTGGTACCCTTTAGCTATCACCTCCCAACCCCACCTCACCTTACTAGCAATATAAAAGTGGCTCGCCCCTCCCCCACCAAATATCATAAACAATAATTTCTCAATATTGGGATTGCCCTATGATTGTAGATTCAGAGCAAACAAAATCCTGATGACACCCATGACTAAGACTCATTATGCTGAACCAGGTTGAGCCTCAAGCATCCTCTGTGTTGAAGACAAGCCTCATCAGCCTCTGCATGGGGGGAAGAGAGGTGGATTCAGCTAAGTGTAAGGAAGAGTGGGTACTGAAGTCTCCAACTAGTATTGTAGAACCATCTATTTCTCTCTTTGATTCTATCAGGTTTTGCTTCATGGCTTTTGATGGTCTGCTATTAAATGCATAAATGTTTATAATTGTCATATCTTCTTGCTGTATTGAAGCTTTTATCAACATACAATGTCCTTCTTTGTCTCTTGTAACATTTTTGGATTTAAAATCTATTTTGTCTGATATTAGTATAGCCACTCCTGCCCTGTTTTGGTTTCTATTTGCATGAAGTATCTTTTTCCATCCTTTCACTTTCAACATATTTGTGTCTTTGGATCTGAAGTGAGTCTTTTGTAAACAGCATATAGTTGGATCATATGTTTTTATCCATTCTGCCAATCTCTGTCTTTTGATTGGAGAATTTAATCTATTTACATTTAAAGTAGTTACTGATAAGGAGGGACTTACTTCTGTCCTTTTGCTATTTGTTTTCTATATGCCTTATAGCTTTTTGTCCCTCATTTCCTGCATTTCTTTCTTCTTTTGTGTTTAGTTGATATTTTGTAGTGAAATGTTAAAATTCTTTCTCATTTCCTTTTGTGTATAACTATTTTCTTTGTGGTTACCCTGGGGATTACATTTGGCATCCTAAAGTTATAAAACTCTAACTTGAATTTATACCAGTTTAACTTCAATAACATACAAAAACTCTGCTCCTTTACAGCTCTGACCCCACCCCTTTCAGTTGCTGCTATCACAAAATGACATCTTTATGCATTGTGTCCCTCAAAACATAAACAAATAATTCTTTTAAATGTGCTAGTCCTTAAATCATGTAGAAAACAAAAAGCAGAGTTACAAATTATTGTTACATTAATATTAGCTTTTTAAATTGCCCATGTATTTACTGCTATTGAGATCTTTACTTCTTCATACAGCTTCAAGTTACTGCCTAGTGTTTGTTTTTTTTTTTTTTTTTTTTTGGCTGCTTTGGGTCTTCGTCGCTGTGTGTAGGCTTTCTTTAGTTGCAGTGAGCGGGGGCTACTCTTCATTGCGGTGCGCGGGCTTCTCATTGCGGTGGCTTCTCTTGTTGCGGAACACGGGCTCTAGGCACATGGGCTTCAGTAATTGTGGCTGGCAGGCTCTAGAGCACAGGCTCAGTAGTTGTGGCGCACGGGCTTAGTTGCTCCGCGGCATGTGGGATCTTCCCAGTCCAGGGCTCGAACCCGTGTCCCCTGCATTGGCAGGCATATTCTTAACCACTGTGCCACCAGGGAAGCCCTGCCTAGTGTCTTTTAATTTCACCCTGCAGGACTCCCTTGAGCATTTCTTCCAGGGTGGGTCTAGTGGTAACAAACTCCCTTAGCTTTTGTTTTTCTGGGAACGTCTTAATTTCTCCCTCACTTCTGAAGGACAGTTTAGCCAGATATAGGATTCTTGGATGATGATTTTTTGTTGAAAACTGGACATCTGAATCTAATAATGTGTTAACTTTGGAAATCAGGTTCTCCCCTTTCCCAGAGTTTGCTAGATATTGTTGTTTCTGTTGTTGTTGTTTTATTGTCATAGGCTGTCTCTGTGCCAAGCCTGAGGTATAAACCTAAGGTCTTCTCAGGTCCTTTCTGAGCTTGCACTTTTCCCTGGGCATGCATAGTGACTTTCTAATTTTCCCCATATATGAAGGTGATTTTGAATGTCCTTGTCTTTGATACCTGGCTCCCAAAAAGAAAAAAGAGAAATATGAAGAGGGGAAGGTGCCAGTTCTCTAAATCCCCTAGGAGTCACATCAGCTGGAAGATGAGGGACTTACAGCAATGGTGGGAGGTACGACAATGATCACCTACACCTCTGTGATCAGAAGGAGCAATCAGTGATCAGAGCACAGATCCCCGATATTTGGAAGACAGGGTCCTTTTTGCCCACCTTGGTTCCTGCAAGCTGTGCGTAAGATGCTACAGGGACATGCACACAGCTGCCTGCCACGTGGCTGGGGATAGGGAATGGGTAGCTACTACTATGCTAAGAGCTGAAATTGACCAAAATTAAACTTCCAAGTCTTCCCCTGCAAGTGACAAGCCTTATTCAATAAACTCCAGAGTTCCAAAATAGTTATGTAAGACAAATTCTGCCAGTGCAATTGTTATTCTAGGTGGGGAAACACATTTCCTGTTGCTTCTTACTCCACCACCTTCCCAGAATCCTCCTTGGCACATTCACCCTTGGGTCCCCTGTCTGTTCACCCCGTGCCCTAGCACATCTATACATGCAAGACCTCCAGTTTTCCTGTTCCACCCTCTACCTGGGTGTTCAGACTATTGAAGAGGTCATGAATTCCTCAGCAAGTGGCATCACAGCCACATGTCAGGATTTATTGGTCCCAGAGAACCAGGGACCCACCTCTTTAAATCTCTCAACTCCTCCTCCTCATCTTCTTGCAATCATATATCCTGTTACATTTTTGCCTAATTTTCTACCAATGTGATCAAATTCCTGAGAAAAAGAGAGGGATCTTCATGCTCTGTGTATGTGTGTGTGTGTGTGTGTGTGTGTGTACACATGTGTGGATATACCAGCACCTTCTTTTCTAAATCACAAAACCATACCAAGTTTGGGGTTTGGTTTTTCTTTTTATTTTTTTTTTTGCGCGGTATGCGGGCCTCTCACTGCTGTGGCCTCTCCTGTTGCGGAGCACAGGCTCTGGACGCGCAGGCTCAGCGGCCATGGCTCACGGGCCCAGCCGCTCCGCGGCATGTGGGATCTTCCCAGACCGGGGCACGAACTTGTGTTCCCTGCATCAGCAGGTGGACTCCCAACCACTGCGCCACCAGGGAAGCCCTTTTTTTCATTTTTTTAAAGTTAAAGTCTGTCAATAAATTTCCCCCAAGCTCTCTGAGTTAACTACAGACCGTAGGGTTGTTTGAAAGATTCTTGGAAAAACTTAACATCTACAAGAAGTTGAACAAGGAAAACCAGCCCATGAGCATGCATGCTTGATGCCTCTGAGCCTGGAGCAGGTCCTCCGACCATGTCTGATAGAAAGAAGTGGTGACATGTCGCCTCCCATCTCTCCCCTCACTGCCTCTCACCCTCTGAGTGATGTTGGTCTCACTTGTGAACTAATAAACACTGGGTTGATGGGAGGGGAGACTGCAGGCTTCTTTACCCTGAAGAGAACTGCAGCTTGACTGGGCTGCTGAACTAGGCCTTTGTGAGGAAAGAGTTCCCCCAGCTCTCCTCCCCCACCCTGTAAATGCCCAGGGAGAAAAGTCCCACAGGGGAGTGAGTAACCCTCACAGTCGTGGCTGGCCAATTCCTTGCTTGCCTGCAAGTTCCCAGAGGAAATGCAAACAAATCAGACTACGCTTGGCTGCTGGCCAATGAATCTTTTAACTTCTTCAATAAAAAGTCTTTAAAACTTTGATTCTGACCCAAATCTTCTGCTCTAGCATAAAAACTGCTGGGCCTCAAGTCTCTCTGTTGAGGGAAACAGTGTGTCTGTGGCATTTGAATAAGGATGTTTATCTCAGAAATGGTTCCTTGAGCTCCACCAGGTTCTATAATAAGCTCACTGCATCTCACTTCAGCCTTCAAACCTTCCTGAATATCTGGTGTGTGCTTACCTACACCCCTTATAGCAGTTGTTGAGTGAATTTACTTGTGAATGCTTGTAACTCCATCTTCTTTCTTTGTAAGCCCCCAATTATGCTTTGTAAGAGGGCCCAGAGGTTGCTGAGTTTCCACTGAAACCAGGACAAGAACAAACACTCAAGCAGGAGGCACTTAAAAGGTGTTGGTCACTGGTATTCACTATCCAAAGTGGTCCTGGAGCTACCACATTACAAAAAATAAAAAATAAAAATAAACTTAAAGAATTGGTGAGATATAAGGTATAGCTTTGTTTTCTTTTAGACTAAATGGTAAATTAGATTTTTTTTCATTCCCCCTTTGTTGCCGCTTACTTCCAAAGCAGATTATATGGCAGATACCTACTCTCTAAAGCCACATCTCCTGCCCTTATAAACAGAAGTCTCAGGAGGAGGAAGAATCAAGTTTTCCAGACCTAGGCATCTCTCCTCATCTCAAATCAATACTCGTATCACCTTTACTTCCACTTCTTCCTAGAAATAATATTACTGAGTTCACTTTGAGCCTTTGAGAGGAAGTCTGGAGGAAATCAGTTGCCAGCAAACCACTAAGCAGTGGTTTTTTAATCTACCCTGTCACCAATTTACCTATACAACATGGACATTCAAACAGCAGCTGAACCCTCCAATGTGTCTCCTGGGTATTGAACTTGAACCTCCTCAACCTGAAATCTGCCAGCTCCAAACCTGTAGCATACCTGGGAACCCAAAGCCATCATAAGGTTCTCCAGAAAATCTCAAATAGCTGGAAAAGTAACTGGGAGCAGGAGAGGATTCCAAACTCAAAGAGAGAAGAGAGAATCACAGATCAGACCCCAGGCATATTTTTTCAGAAAATTGGCATGAGCAATCATTGTTAACCCATTTCTTTATTTGCTCCCTTAATTAACACCTTCACAGAGTCAACCCCAAACTGTTCATTTCCACCTAAATGACTTTTAGTGACAATAGATGGGAACCAACTCCATTTCAGAATTAATTTCCTTTAATGGCACACTTCCAGATGTGTCACAGGGCACTGAGTGTTATAAAGTAACATCTTTTGTTACTGTTAAAGTGCCAGTTTAAATTTATATGTACATATATGTGCTGAGTCTAGTCTGTTAGGTCACCACCAAATCATTTCTAAAGATGAACACCATTAACCAGAGGGGGGGAAAAAGAGGTTCTAAAGATGTCTGCTCCTCACATTTCCTATTTAGGCATCCTTTCTCTCTTTTAGCCTGGTGGCTATACACAATACACATCATTCCCCCCCCCTTCCCCCCCCAATTTACTTTAGTCACCCATTAAACAATTTCATTCTATCATAATGTTTGTGGATGAAATGCGATACTTGACCTCATTTTGTTCTGTTTTCATTATCTTGTTACCACTATATTCAAATATTTACATGGAAACTTCTAAAATTGGCCAGAACTATGTTGGAGCAGACAAATTATGAAGCAGATGAAATAACATATTCGTAGATATTTATAATGTAACTTGCTAAAGCACTATGAGGTCAACTCCTCATATGAAGATAATATTGCTAGTGCTGGTATTTATGGCAAGTCATAAATGACTATGTTGGATGCCTGTTTTGGGTAATGGTTTTTCAGGTTTTGGAAGAATCCCTCACTGTAGGTCACTTTATTTGACATTACTCCTTTCCCTGGGGAATTTCTGGATGACGGTTTAAGGGCTGATCCTGGAGGGAGGCAGCCAAGGCTTCATATAAAGGGGTGTGGTCATTGTCACCTGCCCAGGTAAACAGTGGTTTCTGTTGTTCTCAGGTTGTAGCAAGTCCTATCTCAGGCTGTCTTGAGGCAGTCGAGGATTCACAAAGCTGCGCATTTGCTTCTGCTTCCTCTGTTTCTATCCTTGTTCCCTACAAGAACTAGAACCTGATTGCTTTGGAGCTCAAACACAATTGCCTGCCCTGTCATTTCTCCATCTCACCATCCCTGCCCTCTCCTGAGCCATTAACCCAAATTCCTCCTCCATGCTACAATTTTACCCCTAGAGAACAGGACTTAGCTATTCTGTTGATCAGCAGACCTTGCTTGGAGGCCCACTTCAGGAAAACAAATAACAGAAAATTTCCTGCTGTTTTCAATCTATGGTCTCTCTGAGCCCATCTTGTTTCACTTCTGGCTTCCCAAATTCTGGTCCGTTTGAGAAAACGATAGTCTCTCAGCAGAAAGGACCGACTTAATGTAAGCACCACACACTTGGAGAAATTTTAGGAGTTCCTAGGGAAAAGCCTAAAATTCTAACATTGGGACTCTTTCTTTTGAGTAAAGCATCATATTGCCATACATTTCTGTGCAAAGTTTAAATATTCCTGAGAAGGATACACAGTAATCCATTATCATGTCTAACACCTTGGCACAGCTGTAGGTCAAATAGCTAGCTGTTTTCTTGGAAAACAATGTAATGGAATATTGATGTGGCAAGTTTTGATAGAAGATAGAGGACAGGGTACATAAAATACAGAAAACCCAGGAAGGCATAGCACAGTAACCCTAAGTAGATTCCCATAATGGAATGAAGTGGGCAACATTAAGCACCTAAAGATTATGACAAAAAGAAAATAGAGAGGAGCTCTGAATCAATCAAAGTTCAGTCAAGAAAACAGAAAGCACTCCAGACATTTCAAATGAGAGAATTTGGTACAGGGAATTGATTATCAAGTTGATGAAGGCTGACAAAGATTGGCAATGACATGAACCCAAGCTGCCACCAATCCCTAGGGCTGAAGGGACCATGAAAAGAGGCAATGTTACTAACTCTCAAGAGCTAGGGTATCCTTTTTTTTTTTTTTTTTTTTTTGCAGTACGCGGGCCTCTCACTGTTGCGGCCCCTCCCATTGTGGAGCACACGCTCCGGATGCGCAGGCTCAGCGGCCATGGCTCACAGGCCTAGCCGCTCCACGGCATGTGGGATCTGCCCAGACCGGGGCACGAACCTATATCCCCTGCATTGGCAGGCGGACTTTCAACCACTGTGCCACCAGGGAAGCCCAAGGGTATCCATTTTTGAATAAAAATTTGAAGTAGATTTTAGGCATGTTCTCGCTCCCATTTCCATGTAACCCCCTTTTTCAGGATTCCCAGCCTGGGAGAGAAGACCTCTTTATAGATTACATAAAAGATTAAAGAAAGCCACTGTACCCCCATGGAACTCAGTCTAGATCCCATTTGGCATCAAAGAAATGTTGAGTCCTTTCAGGTCTTTGAATAAACGTAAAGGAGAGAAATGAATTTGATCAACCCTTGCCCCAGCTGCCTCTCTCCCCCAGTCCATCAGAGGTAGGGCGACCATATATCCTTAGTTTGCCAAGGACAACCTCAATATATGCTTGTCCTGGTATGACATCTTTTTAGCATATGTCCTGGAATTTTCACCTTTTAATAAAGCATTATTAAGAGGTAAAACTATAAAACTCTTAGAAGGAAATATAGGTGAAAAATCTGCATGACCTTAGATTAGGCAATGATTTCTTAGATATGACACCAAATGCACAAGCAATCGAACAAAAAAATAGATAAACTGGATTCTTCAAAATTAAAAACTTTTGTGCTTTCAAAAGACACTATTAAGAAAGTGAAAAGACAACCCACAGAACGCGGATAGTATTTGCAAATCATCTGATAAGGGTCTTGCATCCATAATATATAAAGGACTCATAACTAAACAATAAAACAACAAATAACCCAGTTTCAAAACTGGCAAAAGGTTAACAGACATTTCTCCAGAAAAGACGTGATGTTGAGCACATGAAAAGATGCTGAACATCATTAGAATTAGGGAAATGCAAATCAAAACCACAATGATATATCACTTTACCCACTTCACACACTAGATATAACAAAAATAACAGACAATAACAAGTGCTGATGAGGATGTGGAGAAATCTGAATCCTCATGCATTGTTGGTGGGGATGTAAAATGGTGTAGCCACTGTGGGAAACCATGTGGCAGTTCCTCAAAAAGTTCAATATAGAGTTACCATATGACCCAGCAATTATACTCCTAGGTGTATACCTAGGAGAACTGCAAACATATACTCATGTAAAAATTTATACACAAATCTTCACAGTAGCATTATTCATGATAGCCAAAATGTAGAAACAATCCAAATGTACATCAACTGGAGTGGATAAACTAAATGTGGTATATCCATACAACAGAATATTAACAATAAGTATTGCTAAATGCTACAACACGGATGAACCTTATGCTACGTGAAAGTAGACAGACACAAAAGACCACGTATGGAATGATTCCATTTTTATAAAATGTCCAGGATAGGCAAATCCATAGGTACGAAATAACATTAGTGGCTGTCAAAGGGTGGGGAGATGGCAAAATTGGTACTAACTGCTAATTGGCACGGGGTTTCTTTTGGGGTTGGTGCAAATTAGATAGTGGTGATGACTGTTCAACATAGTTAATATACTAAAAAACACTGAACTGTACACTTTAAAATGATGGATATTATGTTACATGAATTACATCTCAACAAAAAATGCTAAAATTTAACAAACATATATAGTCTTCAGAGAATATTATCAACAATTTCAAACTTATTAACTGTAAAATGCAACTTTGAAGAAGATTACAGGCAACTTTGAGAAAAAAGTTAATAACATATCTTTCAATGCATTCTTCAAAAAAACACCAGTGACATGTCTTGGGACAGAAATGGCTAGGAAATATGAGTATGTTCCAAGAAAAATAATTCTGCTTATGTTATTTTTTTTTAATGATCAGATAATCAGTGTAAAGACATAAACTTTTGCTTTGATGTACATGGATTTGTGTTTTTTTCCCCCAAAATTTGTTGAAAATAGTTTTTTATTTTATTAATCCACCAATATAACAAAAGCAATTTATTCATCAATGAATATTTCAAAAATTATATAATTCAAATTATATTTAAGCCATCATTCACTTTTAAGTGTCTTAGTTTCCACCACAGATTATATGATCACCCTACTTAGAAAGAAATAATCCAGAGTAACAGGTAATAGCTCCTCTGTACCCTGAGGAACCAGGACACTGCACACCCTTACAGAGGAGAAGGTCCCCTCTGAACACACTGTGGGGCTCTTGCAGTTACCTGTGTCCCTACCAGCACTGCTCTCTGCCACTGGATAGTTCCCCCAAACCGAGAACTCCCTAAGGGCAAGAACCCGGTCTCATTCCCCAGGAACTAGCACGCAACTGACCTATAAAAGGTGCTCGAATGATGAAAGGGAAGAAATAAGGGGAGGAGGAAGAGAAGGAGGGAGGATTACTCCCACTTGCTCTATTCCTGCAGCCCCAATCCTCCAGAGGTCGTGTCCCCCTCTGTTCTCTAGTATGAGGTCTGGGAAGAAGCATGAGAAGCCTGGTGTGACAACTGGCACTTGCTCCCTCTCCTCTCTGGGCTTTTGGACTGGCAACGGCACCTCCCCGGACCTGCAGTAAAGCCTCACATCCAGCCTCAGACAGACTGCCCTGCCCCAGAGAAAGATACGCATCCCCTGACCTCTGGTCCTGAGGCCCTGGGTGGTCTGATAATTCTATACCATGCCCTCTTGAGAGCAGTCAGGGCACAATGGCCAAGAAACTTAATATTAAGAGGATCTCAAGTTGATGTGGCTGAAATAATTCTTTATTTCATTAAATAATTATATATGTACCTGTGTGTGTGTGTATCTGTGGATGTATGCTGGATTAATCTGCTTATCACTCATTTTTGGTGGTGATTATTCTTCTAATAAAAAATAAAACCAAAAAAATGCCAGTGAATAACCAATTACCAATGATTAATTTGTTAAACATAGTTTTCCTCTGACTTCACAATTAACTGTTGCAATTAAATAAAATAATCACAGCATTATATAATTTCCTGCCAAATTAATCTAAAGTAAAAATAAATTACTGTAATTTCTCAATTTTCTTTAGACTAGCTGGACTTTTATCATTCAGAATGGCTCCAAATCTGGAAGTAACCAAGAAAAAGCAAAATGTGTCTCTCTCCAGTAGAAAAAGAAAAACCCTCCCAGTGACAGGCTTGTCAATCTGCTCACAGAAGTTATGGCACCTTCTTATTGGCAGAACACCCAAAGGAACAGCTGCTCCTCACCAAAGCCAAGAGGTGTCAAAGAAAAAACAGAAATAAGAAAATAGGCAGATGGTATTCAAGGACGATCACAAAATCCCAATCTAAGTCCTAACTCTACTGCTAGATATCTGTGTGACCTTAGGCAAGTCACTTAAACTCTCTGAGCCTCAGTTTCCTCAACAATAAAATAGGAAAATAATATCTGTCTTCAGGGCTTTAGGGAGATTAAGCCCATGATAGTGTTTGGAACAAACCTCTGACCCAGTGGCATTCAATAAATGTTTTCTGGTTGTTTTGATGACAAATTACTTTTCGTTGGAGCCCTTTTGGATTTAATTAGGGGTAGAAAGTCATTATAGATAGTAGATAAATTATATAGAGGAGCTTTCAGAATACAAGTTGGGAACCCCCTAATGTAAGGGAAGTTGACATTTTAATTTTATTTTATTTTAGCTGTGCCACGCAGCATGCAGGATCTTAGTTCCCTGAACCAGGGACTGAACCCATGCAGTGGAAGCGTGGAGTCTTAGGCACTGGACCACCAGGGAAGTCCCGGAGGCTGATATTTTAAACCAGCTTTGTACTCTTTAAAACAGAGAGGACAAATAAGTTTCATTCTGAGTGGCAACTCAGACTAACTAGTAGTGGATGCCTGAAATGCTATGGCAGAAAGGATTCTGAAGTTGAGTCCTGAATCCAGGGGCAGGAGGGATGTGATAGATTGCGATGTCCACCCCGACCTCAGAAGAGGAAGTGATGGCACATGCCATTCCTTATCTTCTATGCACAAAAGACAAACCTGCAATGACTGTGGTAGCCAACTTCATAAGAGAAACTCAGACAAGTAAGAGTACTTCTTAAACCAAGAAATATTTTAGTTGAGAAACAATTTACTTCAAAAAAGAAAAAAAAAAACTAACAGAAATGCCAATACTGGTAAGATCTATGACACTACAGGGACAACTCTTCATGAATATCCTACTTTTCTGACTTCTGCCCTTGAAACTTGAGGGAGAGGTTGGGCAGGTATACTCTGTTGGACAGCCCAGGAGCTGACAACACTTTCAACATTTATAAGTTTCATGTCCTTGGAAGGAAACTTTGAGAAACAACAACCCTCTCCCTTGCTCCCTCACTCCCCAAAATACCTACTATTCACAGACAAATCAGTAGTTCAAAGTCCACAGTATTCTCCCACAAAGAACATTCCCAAATACCACTGCTGATACTGGAGTTTTTAGCCTGGAGTTGTTCCAGCAAAGGCCTCTGCTTGTGCCCTTCTGGCCTGCCTGGCAATCAATGTCTGTTGATGCAAGTCTTCAGAGGCTTCACTCTGATGGGAAGATTTAAGAAGTCCTCTTCTACTCCACTCTGTTTTCTTAATCAACACTTAGCTGCCACAATAAGGGGCTCTCCCTTTTGATGCTAACTGCACTCCCTAATTATAGGTTCATTATCTTTAATAACCTGGCCAAACCTAAAACATACAGAGGAGGGTTCTGTGTCTACAAAGAGGGACACATGCCTCTCCTTTCCAAATTTTATACTGAATTTGATCAAGTGCCTCAGGAATCCCTAGAATAGGGTAGGAATGTGTCCTTTATGAAATCAAAACCTGGTTAGGGCACTACCTCTTTCGGCCAAGAGTAACAGGAACTGAATTTACCCTCTTGCCTTAAATAACTAGGAAGCTGGAGAAATTATATGAAATCGTGATTTATTTAGACTTTGAGAAACAACCAGCAAAAGACTCTAATTTCCCTGAAAGAAGGGGAACAAAAGCAAGGCAAGCCCTGTGATTGTCCCACCTTACTACCTGGAAGCAGTTTCCAGGGCACAGGATAGGGAGGAAAAGTTCTAAGAGTTCAGGGAGGCCAGGATGGCTATATTTGGGGATAGAAATAGTTTATGTTACACCAGCCAAAGTGCCCTCATGACACAGAGGAAGAATCCTCAGAAAGGTGTTGCCTTAGTGGGGATAAACTAACCCTAGACTAAAGATTGTTCTGGACCAAGCCTAATAAACCTTAGAGGCAGGTCTTGAAAAGATCAATCCGATTCCAAGTACCTTAATCAAGCACCAGAACAAACCCAAACACCATGTAAAAGAATATAGTAAAATCTAGCACCCAACAAGCTAAAATTCACAATGTCTGGCATGTAAAAAAAAAAAAATACTAGGCATGCAAAAAGGCAGGAAAATATGACCAATAACAGGAGAAAATACAATCAATAGAAACAGACACAGTCCCCACGTATAATGGTTAGCACTCTGGACCCTGAAACAGACACAGAAATGACAAGAGATGCCGGAATTATTCAAAAAAGACATTACAACGGCTATCAAAAATACACTCCAGGTACTTCCCTGGTTGTCTAGTGGTAAAGAATCCGCTTTCCAATGCAGGAGATGCAGGTTCGATCCCTGATCAGGGAACTAAGATCCCACATGCCACGGGGCAACTAAGCCCGCACGCCACAACTACTGAACTCACGTGCCTCAACTAGAGAGCCCACGTGCTCTGGAACCCACGCGCCACAACTACAGAGCCCACGCACCCTGGAGCCTGCACGCCACAACTACAGAAGAGAAAACCCACATGCCACAACTAGAGAGAAGCCCGCATGCCACTACAAAGGATTCCACATGCCTCAGTGAAGATCCTGTGTGCTGCAACTAAGACCCAACGCAGCCACAAATAAAATAAAATAATCTTAAAAAAAATAAATAAAAAATAAAAATAAATAAATAAAATTACACTCCATATGTTTAAGAAACTAGGAGAAAACCTGAGCATGATGAAGAAAGAACATGAAGATATAAAAAGGACCCAAATGGAACCTCTAGGGATGAAAAATATTATGTCTGAATTGAAAAACACATTAATAGCAGTTTAGACAAAGGTAAGTTAGACATAGGAAGGAGACAAAGACAAGAACAAATAGATATCAAATTCTTCCAGAAGTTGAGGGAAATTCTTCATTATTATTATTATTATTACTACTACTACTACTACTACTTATGTTTTGGCCATGCCACACAGCATGTGGGATCTTAGTTCCCTGACCAGGGATTGATCCCACGCCCCTGCATTGGAAGCATGGAGTCTTAACCACTGGACTGCCAGGCAAGTCCCTGAAATTCTTCCTTTTAAGAAGACATAATTCTCTTGGAATTGCCATTAAAGTTTAAGGACAATGGATTTAATGTTAGGATTAGCAGCAAGGAAGGAATAATCACTGATTGTTTTTTCTAGATTTGATTTTTATAGGTCTATAAATTGAGATCTTGGTTGAATGTTAGTTCCAAGATAACACTCTTCCATAGAAATATAATGTAGTCACATATTTAAATTTAAATTTTCTAGTAGCCACATTAAAAATAAAAATAGGTAAAATTTTAGTAATATATTTTATTCAGTCTAATATATTTGAATATTATAATTTCAATATTGTTAATATAAAATTTTAATATTTTACATTTTTGTACTAAGTCTTTAAAATCCAATGCTTATTTTATACTGAAAATATATCTCAGTCCTGACTAGTCACATTTCAAGGGCACAGTTACCACATGTGGCTAGTGGCTAACATATTGGACAACATAAGTCTATGCAGTTGCATTAGTCAGGGTAATACTAGGTGTTGCAACAAACCCAAAAGTCATAGTGGCTTAACACAACCCAAGACTTATTGTAAATTCGGGTTACAGTCCAAGGAGGTTGATTGGGAAAAGAACTCTGCCTCATTCAGGGACTAAAGCTTCTTTTAGCCAGTGGCTCCATTGTCTCCTTTCTGGAGACTTTCACCAGATTCTCTTTATCCAGCCACCTAATGAGCAAAGAGTAGGGCATGCCACTGAAGGAGCATCAGCTATGGGCACAAACTCTCTTCATAGCAAATCACCATCATACAAGAGCCCAGCCAAACCACATACGCACTGAAGACCTCTGCTTGTATTACATTCACTAACATTCCATTGGCCATACCAACAAGAATGGAAGGAGAAAGGAGAAGGGGAATGAAATATGCTGAACAAAGAACCGTCACATCATGGATGGTTCAATTTGAAAAGTCTCTGGAAAAGGAGAAATTAAAGCTGAGCAACTGGTGTGTTTCCTTCTCCACTGGTAGTGGTAGCCTTGCTGCTCCCATATTCTCCAAGAAAGACAGAGCATAGATTAATAATAAGCAAAAATATGATATGAAAAAACTGATCATTATAGAAAGTGGCTCAAACTTCATTACTAGGGGCATCTTAATGACCTACAATCTTTTTTTGGAAACCCCTTTTTAAACAGTAAAATAAAACATAGATACAGAAAACCACACTATAAAAATGGATAACTTAATAATTTTTTCAAATTTTATTGAAGTATAGTTGATTTACAATGTTGTGTTAATTTCTCCTGTACAGCAAACTGAATCATTTGTGT
Source organism: Mesoplodon densirostris (assembly GCF_025265405.1). Classification (NCBI taxonomy): domain Eukaryota; kingdom Metazoa; phylum Chordata; class Mammalia; order Artiodactyla; family Ziphiidae; genus Mesoplodon; species Mesoplodon densirostris. The sequence continues at coordinate 95,693,703 of NC_082664.1, read as the reverse complement.
GTGTGTATATATATATATATATATATATATATATATATATATATATATATATATTCTTTTCCATCATGGTTTATCACAGGATATTGGATATAGTTCCCTGTGCTATACAATAGGACCTTGTTGTTTATCCAGTTTGCATCTGCTAATCCCAAACTGCCAATCCTTCCCTTCCCAACCACCCCTTCCCCTTGGCAACCACAAGTCTGTTCTCTCTGTCTGTAGGTCTGTTTCTGTTTCATAGATAAGTTCATTTGTGTCATAGTTTAGATACCACATATAAGTGATATCATATGGTATTTGTCTTTCTTTCTGACTTACTTCATTTAGTATGATAATTTCTAGGTCTATCCCTGTTGCTGCAAATGGCATTACTTCATTGTTTTTCATAGCTGAGTAGTATCCCATTGTACATATATACCACATCTTCTTTATCCATTCATCTGTCGATGGACATTTAGGTTGTTTCCATGTCTTGGCTATCGTGAACAGTGCTGCTATGAACACAGGGGTGCATGTATCTTTTCAAATTATAGTTTTGTCTGGGTATATGCCCAGGAGTGGGATTGCTAGATCGTATGGCAACTCTATTTTTAGTTTAGTTTTTTTTTGTTTGTTTGTTTGTTTTTTTGCAGTACGCGGGCCTCTCACTGTTGCGGCCTCTCCCGTTGCGGAGCACAGGCTCCGGACGCACAGGCTCAGCGGCCAAGGCTCACGGGCCCAGCCACTCCGCGGCATGTGGGATCCTCCCGGACCGGGGCACAAACCCGCGTTGCCTCCATCGGCAGGCGGACTTTCAACCACTGCGCCACCAGGGAAGCCCCTATTTTTAGTTTCTTGAGGAACTTCCAGTACTGTTTTCCATAGTGGCTGCACCAATTTACATTCCCACCAACAGTGTAAGAGGGTTCCCTTTTCTCCACACCTTCTCCAGCATTTGTTATTGTAAACTTTTTAATGACAGCCATTCTGACTGGTGTGAGGTGATACCTCATTGTAGTTTTGATTTGCATTTCTCTAATAATTAGTGATATGAACATCTTTTCATGTGTCTATTAGCCATTTGTATGTCTTCTTTGGAGAAATGCCTATTTAGATCTTCTGCCCATTTTTTCAATTGGGTTGTTTGGTTTTTTTTGTTACTGAATTGTATGAGCTGTTCTTGTATTTTGGAAATTAAGCCCTTGTTGGTTGCATCATTTGAAAATACTTTCTCTGAGTTCATAGGTTGTCTTTTCATTTTTTTTATGGTTTCCTTTGCTATGCAAAAGCTTATAAGTCTGATTAGGTCCCATTTGTTTATTTTTGCTTTTAACTTAATAAATGATTAATAAGGGGGAAACTGTTGTAACACCACCCAGGTCAAGAAATAATACTTTGCCAACCACCCAAAAAGCCACTTAGTGGGCCCAATTCCAACCACAATCTCCTCCCTGCCCCAAAGTAACATCACCCAACATTTATTACAATCAATTCCTTGCATTTCTTTTAGTTTTAATAACCAACTATGCATCCCTAGACACTATAGTTTAGTCTTGCCCATTTTTAAGAAACTTGATATGTCTCTTTTAATCCAAAGATTCCATTCCATCTCTTTCTTTTCCTTATCTGTTGAAGGTCTCTAGGGTTTTCCACAGTCTGAATTTTGCTGACTGCAAACCTGTGATGCAGTTTAACTTATTCCTGTCTCCTCTGTATTGTGAGTTGCAAGCTGGCAACTTTTTTTTTTTTGCAGTACGCGGGACTCTCACCATTGTGGCCTCTCCTGTTGCAGAGCACAGGCTCCGGACGCGCAGGCTCGGTGGCCATGGCTCACGGGCCCAGCCACTCCACGGCATGTGGGATCCTCCCGGACCGGGGCACGAACCCGTGTCCCCTGCATGGGCAGGCGGACTCTCAACCACTGTGCCACCAGGGAAGCCCACAAGCTGGCAACTTTATCCAGAGACTTAACAAACTCATATTATTCTACCACTTTGGTTAAGATTATAGGTGATTTGTATTCTTTCATTGGGAGGCACAAAACAGCTAGTTGCCTTTCTCTGTGGTATTAAGTCTTTAGTGTTCAATACCTAGATCCATTAATTCACCGAAGATTGCAAAATATATTCTATCATTTGTTTTTCATTTATTAGCAGGAATAGTTTATTAAGAGATGCTTCTCTTTATCTACCATTTGGTTATCCAATGGTTTAATCTCTTCATTTGCTAGTTTTCAACACAATGAATTTATTCCCTACAATCCTCCAACAGTAAGCATTATGAACTCAAGGATTTAAGCATATTTGGATTTCAATGCATACCTACATTGAAGCTAAAATTATCTCATTTTTGGCAAGTGGGAGCCTCTTCAAGTTAGCTACTATGTTCTATGTTATGACTTTACTGGTCTTTGATAAGATTCTTTGTTACCTGGTATAAAAGATATTTCAGGCTCATCTCACATACTTTCTGTCCCAGATCTGGAATCAATCATTTCTTTGAGAAGCCTTAGTTTCTTTTAGTGGGAAATAGTGTTATACTTCAGGACCATAATCTGGACAGTAAGGGCGCGTGTGTGTGTGTGTGTGTGTGTGTACCCTCAACACAAAACGAGAACTACAGAATTTATTCACCATCTTCTATATTATATCTGTATTTACTTTCCTCCACTCTGAGAATACTGGTCTCCAGGATACAGACTATTGTAAAATTGAAATACCCCATAATTACTCATTTGTTTTATCCCACATTACACAGAGTCTCAGATAATACTACCACTACTGTTACAATTACAAAAAACTTTTTTGATTGTGCATATGCTTTTTATATTTCCCTCCTTTCTTTCAGTTGTACTGTATCTGCATTGTTAGTGCATACAGCCATTATATATTATACCTTCTCCCTTTTAATTCTCATTTATTCCTAGTTCTACAAATAATCATACATTCAATGCTCACAACCAGTCCTTATGAATCTCATTCTCTAGTAGCTTCCCCCGGAAGGGTTCATAGGAACAATACTCCCTGTCTACCTATATGTTGATAGCAGTTTGGTCTCTTTAAACTTGGAGATCAGTTTTACTGAGTGTAAAATCGTTGGTTCACATCTTCCTTTGAGTATCTAAAATATATTATCCTATTTTCTTCTGGTATAAGCATGCGTCAGTCTGATAATAATCTGACTTCTTTATAAGTTTCTTGCTATTTTTTCTTAGATGACTAAGGAATTTTTTCTATTTTTAAAAGAGTTTAGTAATCTTACTAGAATGTCTTGTCTTGGTGTTTATCAGTTGATAGTCTCAGGTATACAGTGTACTCCCTCTAGCTACAAATTTTTGTGTGTGTGTGTGTGTGGTACGCGGGCCTCTCACTGTTGTGGCCTCTCCCATTGCGAAGCACAGGCTCCGGATGCGCAGGCTCAGCGGCCATGGTTCACGGGCCCAGCCGCTCCACGGCATGTGGGATCTTCCCAGACCAGGGCACGAACCCATGTCCCCTGCATTGGCAGGCGGACTCTCAACCACTGCGCCACCAGGGAAGCCCCCAATTTTTCTTTTTAAATTGTACTTTCAGGAATGTCCCCTTGAGTTACCCTGTTTAGGATTTGTTTTGGTCCTGTGCTTTGGATTTCTTCTTCAGGAGCTCCTATAATCCATATGTTGGACTTTCTTTGCCTATCTTCAATATTTGATACTTTCTCTTGAATATTTACCTCTACTTCACTTAATTTAAAAATATCCTCAGGCTTCCCTGGTGGTGCAGTGGTTGAGAATCCACCTGCCAATGCAGGGGACACAGGTTCAAGCCCTGATCTGGGAAGATCCCACATGCTGCGGAGCAACTAAGCCCGTGCACCACAACTGCTGAGCCTGTGCTCTAGAGCCTGTGAGCCACAACTACTGAGTCTACATGCTACAACTACTGAAGCCTGCATACCTAGGGCCTGTGCTCCACAACAAGAGAGGCCACCGCAATGAGAAGCCCATGCACTGCAAAGAAGAGTAGCCCCCGCTCACCACAACTAGAGAAAGCCCGCACGCAATGAAGACCCAATGCAGCCAAAAACAAATAAATAAAATAATTTTTTTTAAATCCTCATTTTCATCCTCTATTTCCTTTAAGGCATTATTTTTTGTGTTTATTCACATTTGTGTTTCTTCTAGTTTAGTTTACAGTTCTGAAATTTTTATTTCTTCCCTAATTTCTGTCACATTTCCGAGTTTATATAGTACTAATATATGCTGTTCTTTCACATCTTAAATCATTTTTAAAATTTCATCTAGCTTGTTCTGAAACAGTAGGTTAACAGTTTTGATCTATTTTGTGAGCATGTTATACTAGTGTGCTTTTATTTTCTGTAGGGATATTATCGCACATCTTAATCTCTCTCTCCCTCTCTCTCTCATAATAAGTTTATATGGGAGTTGACCATAGTATCTTTCTGTTGCTTATATTTTTATAAAATTATTTTCCTAAATATTTAGAGACGTACTTGAAAATAGCTTTTCTAACCTCACAAAGCTTTCTTTTTTCTGTTTTTCTATAATGTTAAAAATATGGCAACTTGCTTTCTGATGTTTTCTTACTCTGCTAAATTTCCTCACTTTTATCTGGACCCTCTCTTTCCTTCATTGTTACTGTCCCCTCTTTTTTCTTTTTTTCCATAATGATGTTAATAAGCTGATATAAGAAACTGGTAAGATTATGATCACATGAACCACTATGTGCATTACCTCATTTCACAGTAACCCTATACAGTAGGTATTATTATTATCCCCATCATACAGATGAGAACTGGGGCACAGAGTGTTTAAGTAATTTGCCCAAAGGCACAAATTAGTAATTAGTGAAGCCAAGAATTAAAATGTGACGACCCAACTTCAATTTGCAAGTTACCTAATGATTTCTACCGTACTTTCCCACTCGGACTTGAGACCCTCATCTCTCAAATCCTACCATGCTATCATTTTAAGAGCAAACCTAAGCTTGCTAAATTCAAACACTAAGCTGATACTGCCATAGGACCTACAGCTTTTTATATATTCACACAAGATTCCTCCTCTGTACCTACCCAATCTTTCCAAATAATGCCATTACTTACCTCCCACTCAATAGCTAATTACTTTTAATCAATCCCCATTGCAGGAAGGAGTGTGGGGAAAACACAACCAAAAAAAAAAATCCCACTGAGGAAGCATGGGGTGAGATAGCATCTAAAACTGAGGTTCTCAAACTTGGCTGCATGTTGTAATTACCTGTGGAGTTAAAAAATAACTGGAGCCTATGTCTGACACCTCAGAGAATCTGATTATGGTCTAGGGTATGGGATTTTAAAAAGGTCCCCAGTCTAGTGGATAGCATGGTGATTATACTTAGTAGTATTCATGTTGTATATTTGAAATTTGCTAAGACCTTAAGTGTTCTCACCACACACACACAAAAGTAACTATGTGAAGTGATGGATGTGTTAATTAACTTGATTGTGGTAATCATTTCACAATATATATTAAATCATCATGTTGGACAACTTGAAAAAATCACACTGCACAACCTAAATATGTACTTTTTTTTTTTTGGTCAATTGATGCATTTTTTTCCCCACACCACCAAGCAATTCCAATTCTAAGTGGACACACACTGGCTGTCCTACAAATTAACTCAATTCTGACACTATCTACCTGGAGATGGCACCAGATCTTAGAAATTAAAGGCTGTTTCGCAGGACTGCCCCACTTCAGACACCAATCACAAGTCCAGGTTGTCATCTATGCTAATGACCCAATGACTATAAACTGGAAGGTCCCACAACCTTTCTGCGGTTCAATTAATTTGCTAGAGTGGCTCACAGAATTCAGAGAAACACTTACTTACGTTTATCAGGTTATTATAAAGGATATTAATATAAAGGATTCAGATGAACAGCCAGATGAAGAGGTACATAGACTGAGAAACAGAAGGGTCCCAAGCACAGGAATTTCTGTCCTCATTGGAACTGGGGTGTGTCCCCTCCCAGGATGTGATGCACTCACCAACACAGAAGCTCATCAAATCCCTTTGTTCAATAGTTTTTTTTAGAGCTTAACCTCCAGCCCCCAAACCTTCCCCTTCCTTGAGGTCAGTGGGTAGGGCTGAAAGTTTTAACTGTCTAATCACTTGGTCTTTCTGATGACCAGCCCCTTTCTGAGGCTGTGTGTGGGCCCCACTCCAAAGTCACCTCATTAGCATTAACTCAGGTGTGCTCAAAAAGGCTCCTTATGAGTAACAAAAGACACTCCTATCACTTCTGTAGGTGAAGACTGGTCCAATATTTGGGTTCAAATCATTTCATCTTTCCCATAGCTCACAAAAACTCTTCTATTTAACCCCATCAACCATCAACTAAGATGAAAAAACTAAATTCTTACATCTTGATATCCATCATCAATGAGGACCAGTTTGTTCTAGTCACTGATATTGCCCTTACCTTTATTAAATTATGTGGTAGCAGATCAGACCAAATGCCTCTCCCTAAGAATATATAAGCCTCGCCTCTGTTTCTATTTGTCACATAATATAAAGGGTGGAGAAGATGTGCAAACAAATTTCTAATTACTTTTCTCTCACTGAAGCACAAATAATCTCTAGGCTCTAGTCTCTTAACAATTTGGCATAAGTCCTGTCAGACCCCATCAGCGAAAAAACTTCCTGAAGTCAGCCATTTAGTCACATTGGCAACTTAATGTTTTAAGAAAGGAAATATGCATCCACTTAGGAAAATAGTTTAAAATAAGTAAAGGAAATTGATTCTCTCTCTTGGAAAAAAGCCCATAAACTAGCTGCAACCACTTACGAGGACCCACTATTTTTTCAGCATTATAGGTAAACATGTTTGACTCTCCCCACTCGTAGGCCCATCTGCTCTGCATCCAGGCCACAATCTTTAAGTTTTCAGTTTTCTGGGACTCATTTTTGTGGGTATCCTCCTATCCTGGATCCATAAAGTTTCCCATGTGATGCAAATGAAACACATTTCCTTTTAAATAACTCCTTTTCCTGTGCTTTATCCCAGAGGGTCAGTTCTTTCCCAACTCCTCCTGACACTATTGACCTTATTAATGTCAATATAGTTGTCTCTCCCATTATCAGTTCTTACTTTGATAAAGAAATAAGTGATACTAATTTAGCTGGTAAATCTGCCTTATCATATTCAGTAGCTCCCTATCTTTAACTTCACTGACCAAATGTCTACTGCTTCCTGTCCTAGAACAAGTTCTTCTAGACCAGTAAGACTTTGTGGACATCAAAGTCCCCATTCTCCAAGTCATAATTTCTAGCTGTAATCACACTGCATTTGCAGAGATCTCTTAAACGACACGGCAAATTCTCATGGGACTTAGCCTTAAACTGGTAAGGTTCTCATCAAGTGGTCATATTTCCTCTCTCCTACCTGGTTCAAACTGGCACGAGCTATTTTCACTAGAATGCTTTTCTGCTGACTTATATCTATAAACCAGATCAGATCACTTTTCTTTATTTCTGGGAGAGCCACAGGATCACTAAAATCCCTTGATATTACATGGTCTCAGATTACTTATTTTGAGGGAACAGGTCTCTTTTGGCATTCATTCAATAAACTGAGTGACTGTCAGGTACCAGGCAAAAGGGACATAAAAATACACACCTGTTTCCTAACCATAAAAAGCTCATGTCTCTCATTATGCACACACATAACGAGTAACATTCATATAATCATTAACCCCAGTCCATTTGGCTGCAGGCCACCCTTCTTTTTAGTTACTGCAGTAGGTGTGAGGCATTTAAACCTCCTTACCTTCTGTGGCCCAAAGATGGGGTTTCAAGTCTCAGAACATTTTTTCTGCTACACAGTATAGCCAACAAGAGGCATCAGTGAGATTTAAATACCATTTCTGATCTAGCTTTGTGTTTTAGGATACACAATATAGAGATGGCCAGGAGACTCAGAGTCTTTGGACACTAAGTCACCACCTGACTTACCGTGTTTCTTGCATCTTGAGGAGAGGAATACAGAAACAAAACACTCTGCTTTGAATGCTCTGGTAAGGCCAGGATGAAAGTAGGGGATAGGGACAGGCACCTGAGGATCGATCCATGCTCTAACCTGTCGGAAGCCCATAAAGTTTTCTCTGAACATCATACAGAAAGAGCAGTTATCTTTACTTTTAACCAATTAGATGACATTCTTTGGGGCTGTAATGAGTATATTACTCTTTTCATCCCATTCCAATTGCTTCTGCTCTTTTTAGCTAATGCCTATCTAATTACTGAATAGTATTACTTTTATTCAGCTATTTAGATGATAAAGCATATATATAGACCAAAGAACAATATAGATCACTTAGTATTTATTACATGTTTAAATGATTTTTTTCAAATTACAGAATTCAACTCCAAAATAAGGTAATTAATTAATGTCTGGGAAGTTGTTATTCACTTGCATTTTTCCCTCCTAAATTTTGAAAACAAACACCTTAAAAGACATGTGAATAGGTTCAGTGCACTTTTAGTGACTCAAAATCATGAGACAAAGACCACATTTATCCATTAAAAAAAAAAAGCTCGATATTTTTAAATATTCATGACATGAACTAAAATAAAGGAACAAATAAAATACTGCATTTTCACCACAATTGTTTTGGTAGACGACAGAATATTGTCTTGAATAATGCTCCTCTGCAGAGCGTCTGTGGTGCTTGGCATGCTTGGCATATTAGCCCTTGGTAACCGCTCGGCTTCCATCTGCAGTTTTTTCAGAAGGATCCTTATTCGGGGGCCCACATTCCCGAGACTAATCTGCCTGACTCCACAGGGACTATTCTGGTGGGAACCTGATCCTTCTTGCTCCACCTGCTCTTAAGGCTTTCTGGTCTTCCCTTCATTCTCCCCAGATTCACACTTGTTGCCACCTGCATTCTCAGCAAAGATGCCCAGCACAGAACTCACACAGCTGAGTCTCCCCTACAATAGCTCTCACTCCAGATGATGCCCCTTTACTTGACTAAATTATGACTAGAAGGTAAAGAGACGATCTGCCCACAAAAATTGTTCTTCCTACTTCATAGTCACATCTCCTACAATGCAAAAAAGGTTGGTGATGCCTGATCTAGAACTTAAAAGATTAATTAGTTTAGGTAGAATATATACTGCTCTAAAGTTCACTAAGATCTACTCTTTCCTATTACTGTTTGTTTTAAAAACCATAAAAATATAAAAATGTAAACATTCTACTAAACATTTCAGTAGAAACTGTTACCTTACTTTCTATGTAGTGGGTTTAGAAAGAACAAAAGTGACACCATGTTCCCCTTGGCAGACCCCAAATCATGCTCCCAGCCCTAACCTACCATTACACATTTCCCACCATTAGACAGAGCTGTAGGCCAAGCATGTCTCTCACTGTCACCCATGAACACCCTGTAACAAAGCAGCACAGTAGCTCACTGTAATCTGTCCCAGCTAGCTGTCCATCTGCTTGCTGGGCACCTTACATCCACTGCTCCACACCCAGCCTTGGTTACCATGCAAACACATGGAAGCAGGGACACAAAAAACAGAAGCACCTCTTTTGCCACACTCTACATTCCTTTGCAAAGTGAGAGGGCACTTCCTATCTCTTTGTCAGAGTGTCAGCAGAACCAGGTAGGGTGGGAGGGTGCTGCTGACAGACGCAGGAATAAAGAGAAAGCTGATGAGTCTAGCCACCAGTGTCCACCACTCCCCCATCATTCACATTCCCTTCATCATGACACTGCTGGGAGCTTGAGGATGAATCTGATCTTCTATTCAAAAGAAGAAACCTACTCAGGAAATTCTAGCCAATTCTCATTGCTCTTGCAGCAAGGTTTCACTGTATGTTTTTTAAAAGCATGAAATTAACAAGGTGTTATTTTTTTTTAATGAGTAGCTTATAAATTAATTTTTTAATGCTGCTTTTGTTTTTAGGGAGAGATATGCTAAACACAAATGACTAATGAACTCTATCAGCTTTGGGGAATCTCCTCAGCATCTTTATCAGCTATGATTAATAATGAGATAACCTAAAACCACAATTCCACACCTGGGTGATAAACAGTACCAATTAACCAGAGTATTAACTGCAATGACTTAAAACTATATTACCTGAATAGTTTCCACGGTGAAGTATCAGAAAAAGTGAAATAATAAATATTTTCCACAGCACCATAAGGTTTTATAAAATACTATTTCAGTCTTTAACATTAATGTATAATCTCAAGATTCTGGTCTATCATTCATATTAGGCTTAACCTCTTTTCTGACAAAGGCCATATATATAGGCACAACTGTAACATAAAAATCATATATTTTACTGAAGAACCTGTATGGTATACTTAGACAGTCACTCTTCTGGTTGTATCCATTGAATACTAGTGGATTCAAAGCCCAGGAAAGATGGTTTTGCCGTTTATACTCTAATCACAAATTTTAATTTGCCAAAAAAAAAAACCCAAGTGGAAACTAAGATATTTGCCATAACTAAAAAGTCCTTTTATACCTGTTTACTTTAGTACTGTGTGCTCTTTCAGGTTTTGTTTCTATACAATATTTTGTAAATGGCTCTGAGTTTGTAAAACAAGAATACACTGAGTCACTTTGAATTTTAAAAATAAACGCAAGTGGAAAACAAATTTTATAGCCTAACTGTCTGCAATTATGTGTAACAAGTTACCTATAATAAAAACTGTACCACAGATTGGATCCCCCCAATATCCAACATGCTCATGGATCTCCTGAACTATTAGTGTGTGCTGTGCCAACTTAGATCAATACTGATCTAAGCAAAACATTATTGAAAGTAATGACTTGCCTACCAAAAAGCATACATTGCATTCCAAAGCCAAATTTGAATTCGATTTGGGATTATTAAGTCCATGTCTCCCCTCCATTAATGCAGAGAACTGAGAGTTGGCTTTACTATAAATCAGCTAGCACTAGAGTAAATCTGCTATAAAATTATTTATAACAAAATAAATATTTTCAGTCCCTCTACACTAAGTGATATATAAATCATTAGCAGTTTATAACATTAGCTTAGGTCACTGTTTTAGGACCCAAACATACTGTACAATCCTGAGTAAAAGGTTAGGGGTACAGTTTCTTGGGGATCTTTCTTGATCAGGAATCATAAAGAAAACACATAAAACCACACTTATAATAATCCCCATTTTCATTAGAAGTACCATGAGTCCTTTTTACTTTGGTAAATAAGTTTATCTATGTAAACCATTTATTTTGATGGAGTAAAATATAAGCAGAGCTTCTGCTAGGATCCTTCCATCACCTTTTGACACTGATATAGTAAATAATCAGGAAGAGTAGAGCAGGAGGATCTGAACCACAGGGCTAACATGTCACCATGAACTCGGAAATGCAGCAAGCAGGGGATGGATGGGAGCAGCTGACAGGCCAACAGCCCTTCATTGCCTACAGCAAAACAAAGTGAGAAATTCTTTAATACAAAAAGACTTCAACAGACATTTCTACAAAGAAGATATACAAATGGCCAATAAGCACATGAAAAGATATTCAACATCACTGATCATTAAGGAAATGCAAATCAAAACTAAAGTGAGATACTAGTTCATACCCATCGAGATGGTGATTATCAAAATAAATAAATAAATAAATAAGTGTTGGTGAGGATGTGAAGTAACTGCAACCCCCGTGCATTGCTGAATGTAAATGGTGCAGTTCCTGTGAAAAACAACATGACAGTTTCTCCAAAAATTAAATATAGAATTACCATATGACTCAGCAATTCTACTTCTGGGTATATAACCAAAAGAACCGAAAGCAGGGACTCAAACAGATTTATTTGTACACCCATGTTCAAAGCAGCGTTATTCACAATAGCCAAAAGGTGGAAGCAACCCCAGTGTCCGTCAAAAGATTAATGGATAAACAAATGTGGTACATTCGTAAAATGGAACAATATTCAGGCTTAAAAAGGAAGGAAATTTTGACACATAATATAGATGAACCTTGAAGACATTATGATAAGTGAAATAAGCCAGTCACAAAAGGACAAATATTGTATGATTCTACTTAGATGAGGTAACTAGAGTAGTAAAGTTCATAGGGATAGAAAATAGAATGGTGGTTGCGAAGGGCTGGAGAGGGAGGGGCAATGGGGAGTTAGTGTTTAATGGGTACAGTTTTAGTTAGGAAAGAGGAAAAAGTTCTGGAGATGATGGTGGCAATGGCTGCACAACATGAATGTATTTAATGCCACTAATCTGTACATTTAAAAATGGTTAAAATGGTAAATTTTGTTATGTATATTTTACCACACAAAAAAATTCTTTAATGAAGTCTGAACAACACACTTATCTGAAAGATACTCATAACATGAAATACAGCTCTAAGAAATCTGACACTTATAAGAGTTGATTTGTTTTCTGATTGTAAGAAAGCCCCTATAAACACAAGATTGCCTTTTTAGAACACTACAAACCTATAATGTCAACAACATGAAGTCTTAGTTCCTGTTGCAGGGTCTTTAAGGTAGAAGGCAGAGCAGCTTGTGATTCTGACATCTTCACATTTTGTTTCACATCATTTGCGAAGGATAACCAGAGTTTACCAAAGTCTTCAGTCGAGATTTTTAATGGCCTAAAAATAATTTTTAAAATTAGATTTATGTCCATTAAGAATGAAATGATTCTAAACAGATAAGTACATTTCAAATGACTCGTGGGAATAAAAAAAATCATTGTAAATCTAAATCCCACAAAATCTATGTTTTTTAAACCAAATATGATTAGGATACTTACCATTATCCTCCAACCTGAAGAAAATGCTGAAAGCAAATGTTATTAAAGAACAAATGTCTTTTCAATAAATCACCCAGTTCTCTCTTTTTCTGAGTATTAGTCATTACAGTAAAATTTCACCAAGTAATTTCATGAATCATTCAAATATAAAACTTTTCTTTCATGTATACTTTAGATTTGGGGATGAGATACTCTATCAAAGTCATGTACAAGAGTAAGAATACAAAGACTTAGCACCTTAAGCAAACTGGACCAAGAGAAAGGATTTTAATAAATGTATTTTTTAAATGGTTCAGGTGACTGAAGATCAAATAGTTTACAATGGGGTATCTCTGGGAGGAATTATAGGAAATTTTTATATTCTACTTATATTTTTCTACAGCATTTAAATCTTTATAACTATGTATTGAATTTATAATTAGGAAAAAAAAAAAATATATATATATATATATATATTTTTTTTTTTTTTTTGCGGTACGCGGGCCTCTCACTGTTGTGGCCTCTCCCGTTGCGGAGCACAGGCTCCAGACGCGCAGGCTCAGTGGCCATGGCTCACGGGCCCAGCCGCTCCGCGGCATGTGGGATCTTCCTGGACCGGGGCACGAACCCGTGTCCCCTGCATCGGCAGGCGGACTCTCAACCACTGCGCCACCAGGGAAGCCCAGGAAAAATATTTTTTTAAGATACAGAGGATTTTATTAATAAGCACAGAAGAACCGTCTGTGTCATATATGTTGTGCTTCTTCAGGTTACTAATGCTCACCATGGGACATACCTTTGTAGTCACAGAATGTAAGTTTTTTGAAGGCTAGATTCTATCTTTTCAGCACCACAGGTATAAATAAATACTCTGACAGATTGATAAACATGCTCTTACTAAAAGGCTTTAAAGAATGGGCAAAAATTATAGTAGTCTAACACAGGTAGATGTGTGAAGGTTAAAAAAATTTTTTTACAGATATTCATTGGTATTCTGCATTCTTGGTTCAGGCAGGCTTCATTTTTAAAAATGTTTGAATACAGTATAATATATTCATAATACTAAACAAGAGCAGAAGGGTTAAAAGGTTGTTTTCAATTATTTGGGTAACTGCACAATGCTAGTAAAATACTAAATACTGTATGTCTAATAAAAGTTTAGTAACTTTGTTAAGCCATTTTCTTGCAGATCTAAAACTTAATGAACAAACTTTATGAAAGAATTAATCAAATAAATGAAACACAAATGAAAGAAACTTTAAAAGCTTTTTAAAAAGTCAGGCAGAATCTTTGAAATTATTTCAGTTTAAACATTACTTTAATATTACTTTCCCTCAGAAGTTCTCCAAGATCACTAGCCAACTCGAACCTACATCAGGACCCACATTATAATGGCCCATCATACCATTTACTTCCTGTTCATAGCACAATTCACAATTATACATGCATTTATGTGATTGTTCGATGTCTCCTCCCTAGACTGAACACTCCCTAAACATAGGGGTATGTGTAGTTTTGAGTTGTTACACTCTCTAGCACCTAGTACAGTGCTCTGTCCAGAGAAGAGGCCTAATAAATATTTGCTGAATGAAGGAATAACTTGAATTAATATTCTAAAAAATATTTACCTAATGAAATCTAATAGTGATAAGTTTACTGAAAATTCGAGCTGAACAGAATGAGTATCCATCACTTGATAATTTATAAAACCAGAAAGATTCCCTTCTGTAAAAGGTTTTTCCATCTGCACACTGTATTCAAAGTTTCTGGTGCTTTCTGCTTCTATTACAGGCAAGCAGCATCCAGGTTGCTCAGTGATCTGTAAATAAAAGTAATGTAAGTATTGAAGAAGGGTTCAATACAGGCTATCATATGAATAACTATTTTCTATTTAATTGAAGTGCTACAAAAGCATACAATTGTGAGATGTTAATAACAAGCCACACCATGAAGATAACTGACAACTTCACTTGAGAAAAATTCACTAGCACAGATAATTAAGAAATAATAATACATAGGTCAGAATTATGTAACAAATGGTATTACAATGAAAATGTCTGTATGGTTTAACAACAACAAAAAACAGATTAAACTCTAGTCATGTGGCTCTCAATACTAGCTAGTACCAGTTTTTTTTTTTAATTAATTTATTTTTTTTTGGCTGCATCAGGTCTTAGGTGCAGCATGCAGGATCTTCATTGAGGTATGTGGGATTGTTGAGGTATGCGGGATCTTTCATTGCGGCATGCAGGCTCTTCGCTGTGGTGCACGGGCTTCTCTCTAGCTGTGGCGCACAGGCTCCAGGGTGTGCGGGCTCTATAGTTGGCTGCACGTGGGCTCTTGTTGAGGCACATGAGCTCAGTAGTTGTGGTGCGCAGGCTTAGTTGCCCTGGGGCATGTGGGATCTTAGTTCCCTGACCAGGGATCAAACCTGTGTCCCTACATTGGAAGGTGGATTCTTTACCATTTGTCCACCAGGGAAGTCCCTAGCACCAAATTTTTAAAGCTAGGAGAGTGCAAAAAAAAAAAAAATCTTTCCCTCTCATTCTCCACCCTTACTCAAGCTCTGGTGCTAAAGCTCAGACAACTGAATTGGGTTTTGTTTTGTGTTTTTAAGTTCCACAGGTGATTCTAATGAACATCTACAGTCAGGAACTTCTGCCCAGGTCAGGCCCAGGTAGTATCCCATTCAATACATTCTAGCTCATGGAAGAAATTGGGTCAGTTTTCTCAGTCTTCCCCAAAACATCTTTATTATGCTTCCTTGTCTCTTTTGAATAAATTTTTCCTACTTAAAATAATAAAACAATCTGTCACACCTTTCACTGTTTTTGCTAAAGAGGAAAGAAGGATGTGAGAGAAATTTACAAGCTATCAGATGAGTCAACAGCAGAAACACTAAGTAATGTTTCTTACACTAAGAAACATTAAGTAATTCATTGTCTTACCTTGAAATTTTCTGCAGGAGCAATTTCTAAGTTAGCACTTTTCAGTTCTGAAGCACTCTTATTAAAAATTGACCAGACCATCAACAAACACTCATCTTTCCAAATTTTGTAAGAAGACACTGATATGGTTTCATTATTACAGACCTCCATAAGATCTGAATGCACGTGTTCAGTAGTTTCTTCCAACAAAGAAGCAGCTAAAGAGATTTCATTGGCAACTGAGGCTGCAGTGGACTGAGGAGGGTGAAAAACTTCCATGTTGTTATCAGCAAACAAAGAGGGTGTAGACAGCCTGCAATTTGAGATTTTCTCAACCAAGGGCAGTTCTGTGAGTGACTCAGAATCTAAAAGTTCTGAATTAAGAGAAAATTTCTTTACTTCTTTGTCTCCTCTATCCTGCAAATGATCCAAATAATAGTCTTCTTCATAAGTCACATTTGATGAAGAACTAAAGGAAGAACGGGTCATATTTTGAGCAGTGGTTGTTTGCCCACTTTTGGTTTCCTTGACTTTTGATTTCCTTCTGAACTTGTGAGAAAGGGTATCTGCTTTTCCTAGCTGCAAAGATAAAACATAATAATAGAAAAAGAAACCATTCTACTAAGTCATGAGTTTTAAATTTTTTTTATAATTTCAAATGAGCAATGTACTAACTTGCTAAGGTTCTACCTATAAAGCATAGATTAACAAAAATTCAGAGATGAATAAAATGTTAAGTCCTAAAATTCTGACAGCTACATAACTTTGAACTAGTAAGCTATATCTATTTCTCACTAAAAACACATAAAATAAGAAACAGAAATAAGGTCAAAAAGTCAATAATGGACAATTCTAAAAACTTGTTAGACTTAAGAAAACTAGAGTACAGAACTGCACAAATTAAAAACAGTGAGAAAGCTAGCCATTTTTTGAGTTTCCAGAGTTGTGCTGTAGAAGCTAAGATACCCTCAAATACAGGGATGGGTCAAACTTTGGTTCAGTAATCTATAATAATCCTGTTTTCATGACCTGTGAGTCGATAAGCAGGGAAGAAAAACTGACTTCACCTCAAGAAACAGCTAGTGTGGGTGACTGGAACACATAGCAAGAAAGAATTCTAAAAGTAACTAGTGATGTTTGGTACAGACTCAGGAGATGGGAACAGCAAACTTGCCATTCTTGAGCTAAGCCTCCCAAGGAAATGTCTGCGAATCCATCTAAGAAGAGTGATGGCTCAAGTGCCCCCTTGCCTCACAAAGTTCTATGTAGAATCAGTGCAGTAGACTGGGTCTACTTTAAGTTCATCCTCCTGGGGTCTTTAACACTGAGTGGCCATCCTTCACATGATTCTAGTTAACCAGAATTCTAGCTCTGTTCCAAGTCTCAGCAGCTAAGTTTGTCTCTTACCTTTCAATTCAGAAGCCATCAAACAAGAACTAACGTTATATTAACACAAAAATGAAAACAAGTTGGGGGACTTCCCTGGAGGTCCAGTGGTTAAGACTCCGTGCTCCAGGTTTGATCCCTGATTGGGGAAGTAAGATCTCACATACCACAACTAAGCCCATGTGCCACAACTACTGAGCCCACATGCTCTAGAGCCTGTATAATGCAACTAGAGAGCCCGCACGCCACAACTAGAGAAGACCCACTGCAGCCAAAATTAATTAATTAATTAATTTAAAAAGTTGAGGGTTTGGGGGAGAGGAGGACTTCCATTTCCAGTAGCCATGGGACTCGAATTAGATGTACATTAGACTGCTCAATATTGTTCCTCAGGTCACTGATGCTCTGGGTTGTTTTCTGTTTTGTCTTTTCGTTCTCTCTGTGTTTCATTTTGGATAGTTTCTATTACTTTGTCTTCAAGTGTATGATCTTTACTTTTTAAAATATTTATTTATTTATGTATTTGGATGTGCTGCATGTTAGCTGTGGCACGCGGGATCTTCGTTGCAGCATGTGGGATCTTTTAGTTGCAGCATGCAGGATCTTTAGTTGTAGGATGTAGGATCTAGTTCCCTGACCAGGGATCAAACCTGGGGCCCCTGCATTGGGAGTGTGGAGTTTTAATCACTGGACCACCAGGGAAGTCCCTGATCTTTTCTTCTGCACTGTCTAATCTGCTGTTAGTTAGAAGTTACACAAGCCAGAAGACACCAGAGAGACATCTTTGTTAAATTACTTAAAGAAAAGAAACAGTCGGTTTCCGCAGAGCTGAAACTCCTGGCTCAGGGTCTCTTCCCTCCGCCGACATGGAACTGCCCCGGAGCCTGAGGGGAGGGCGGCCTCACTGAGGCTGCCGGCTCTTGAGGGGCCCCGGCAGCCGAAGCCGTAACAGTCATGGGGACAGCGGGCTGGCCATGTGGATGAAGGGCTCTTGGTGCTGCAGCCAGGAGTCAGTGCTGTGCCTCTGAGGTGCGAGAGCCAACTTCACGACACTGGTCCACAAGACACCTCCCAGCTCCACGTAATATCAAACAGCGAAAATTTCCCAGAGATCTCCATCTCAACACCAACACCCAGCTTCACTCAACGACCAGCAAGCTACAGTGCTGGACACCCTATGCCAAACAACTAGCAAGACAGGAACACAACCCCACCCATTAGCAGTGAGGCTGCCTAAAATCATAATAAGGCCACAGACACCCTAAAACACACCACCAGATGGGGACCTGCCCACCAGAAAGACAAGATCCAGCCTCATCCACCAGAACACAGGCACTAGTCCTCTCCACCAGGAAGCCTACACAACCCACTGAACCAACTTTAGCCACTGGGGACAGACACCAAAAACAACGGGAACAACAAACCTGCAGCCTGCAAAAAGGAGACTCCAAACACAGTAAGATAAGCAAAATGAGAAGACAGAAAAACACACAGCAGATGAAGGAACAAGGTAAAAACCCACCAGAACTAACAAATGAAGAGGAAATAGGCAGTCTACCAGAAAAAGAATTCAGAATAATGATAGTAAAGATGATCCAAAATCTTGGAAATAGAAGAGAGAAAATGCAAGAAACATTTAACAAGGACCTAGAAAAACTAGAGGAAACAAGCAATGATGAACAACACAATAAATGAAATTAAAAATACTCTAGAAGGGATCAATAGCGGAATAACTGAGGCAGAAGAATGGATAAGTGACTTGGAAGATAAAATAGTGGAAATAACTAGTGCAGAGCAGAATAAAGAAAAAAGAATGAAAAGAAATGAGGACAGTCTCAGAGACCTCTGGGACAACATTATACTCACCAACATTCGAATTATAGGGGTTCCAGAAGAAGAAGAGAAAAAGAGAGGGACTGAGACAATATTTGAAAAGATTATAGTTGAAAACTTCCCTAATATGGGAAAGGAAATAGTCAGTCAAGTCCAGGAAGCATAGAGAGTCCCATACAGGATAAATCCAATGAGAAACACGCCAAGACACATATTAATCAAACTTTCAAAAATTAAATACAAAGAAACCATATTAAAAGCAGCAAGGGAAAAACAACAAATAACACACAAGGGAATCTCCATAAGATTAACAGCGGATCGTTCAGCAGAAACTCTGCAAGCCAGAAGGGACTGGCGGGACATATTTAAAGTGATGAAGGAGAAAAGCCTACAACCAAGATTACTCTACCCAGCAAAGACCTCATTCAGATTTGATGGAGAAATTAAAACCTTCACAGACAAGCAAAAGCTGAGAGAGTTCAGCACCACCAAACCAGCTTTACAACAAATGCTAAAGGAAATTCTGTAGGCAAGAAACACAAGAGAAAGAAAAGACCTACAATAAAAAACCCAAAACAATTAAGAAAATGGGAATAGGAACATACATATCAATAATTACCTTAAATGTAAATGGACTAAATGCTCCCACCAAAAGACACAGACTGGCTGAATGGATACAAAAAACAAGACCATATATATGCTGTCTACAAGAGAACCACTTCAGACCTAGGGACACATACAGACTGAAAGCGAGGACATGGGAAAAGATATTCCATGCAAATGGAAACCAAAAGAAAGCTGGAGTAGCAATTCTCATATCAGACAAAATGGACTTTAAAATAAAGACTATTAGAAGAGACAAAGAAGGACACTACATAATGATCAAGGGATCGATCCAAGAAGAAGATATAACAATTGTAAATATTTATGCACCCAACATAGGAGCACCTCAATACATAAGGCAAATACCAACATCCATAAAAGGGGAAATCGACAGTAACACATTCATAGTAGGGGACTTTAACCCCCCACTTTCACCAATGGACATATCATCCAAAATGAAAATAAATAAGGAAACACAAACTTTAAATGAGACATTAAACAAGATGGACTTAATTGATATTTATAGGACATTCCATCCAAAATCAACAGAATGCATATTTTTCTCAAGTGTTCATGGAACATTCTCCAGGATAGATCATATCCTGGGTCACAAATCAAGCCTTGGTAAATTTAAGAAAATTGAAATTGTATCAAGTATCTTTTCCGACCACAATGCTATGAGACTAGATATCAATTACAGGAAAAGATCTGTAAAAAATACAAACACATGGAGGCTAAACAATACACTACTTAATAATGAAGTGATCACTGAAGAAATCAAAGAGGAAATAAAAAAATACCTAGAAACAAATGACAATGGAGACACAACGACCCAAAACCTATGGGATGCAGCAAAAGCAATTCTAAGAGGGAAGTTTATAGCAATACAATCCTACCTTAAGAAACAGGAAACGTCTCGAATAAACAACGTAAACTTGCACCTAAAGCAATTAGAGAAAGAAGAACAAAAAACCCCCAAAGTTAGCAGAAGGAAAGAAATCATAAAGATCAGATCAGAAATAAATGAAAAAGAAATGAAGGAAACGATAGCAAAGATCAATAAAACTAAAAGCTGGTTCTTTGAGAAGATAAACAAAATTGATAAACCATTAGCCAGACTTATCACAAAAAAAAGGGAGAAGACTCAAATCAATAGAATTAGAAATGAAAAAGGAGAAGTAACAACTGACACTGCAGAAATACACAAGATCACGAGAGATTACTACAAGCAACTCTAAGCCAATAAAATGGACAACCTGGAAAAAATGGACAAATTCTTAGAAATGCACAACCTGCCAAGACTGAATCAGGAAGAAATAGAAAATATGAACAGACCAGTCACAAGCACTGAAACTGAAACTGATTAAAAATCTTCCAACAAACAAAAGCCCAGGACCAGATGGCTTCACAGGCAAATTCTATCAAGCATTTAGAGAAGAGCTAACACCTATCCTTCTCAAACTCTTCCAAAATATAGCAGAGGGAGGAACACTCCCAAACTCATTCTACGAGGTCACCATCACCCTGATACCAAAACCAGACAACGATGTCACAAAGAAAGAAAACTACAGGCCAATATCACTGAGGAACATAGATGCAAAAATCCTCAACAAAATAATAGCAAACAGAATCCAACAGCATATTAAAAGGATCATACAGCATGATCAAGTGGGGTTTATTCCAGGAATGCAAGGATTCTTCAATATACGCAAATCAATCAACGTGATACACCATATTAACAAACTGAAGGAGAAAAACCATATGATCATCTCAATAGATGCAGAGAAAGCTTTCGACAAAATTCAACATCGATTTATGATAAAAACCCTGCAGAAACTAGGCATAGAGGGAACTTTCCTCAACATATTAAAGGCCATATATGACAAACCCACAGCCAACATTGTCCTCAATGGTGAGAAACTAAAATCATTTCCACTAAGATCAGGAACAAGACAAGGTTGCCCACTCTCACCACTCTTATTCAACATAGAGTTGGAAGTTTTAGCTACAGCAATCAGAAAAGGAAATAAAAGGAATACAAATCGGAAAAGAAGAAGTAAAGCTGTCACTGTATGCAGATGACATGATACTACACATAGAGAATCCTAAAGATGCTACCAGAAAACTACTAGAGCTAATCAATGAATTTGGTAAAGTAGCAGGATACAAAATTAATGCACAGAAATCTATGGCATTCCTATACACTAATGATGAAAAATCTGAAAGTGAAATTAAGGAAACACTCCCATTTACCATTGCAACAAAAAGAATAAAATATCTAGGAATCAACCTACCTAAGGAGACAAAAGACCTGTATGCAGAAAATTATAAGACACTGATGAAAGAAATTAAAGATGATACAAATAGATGGAGAGATATACCATGTCCTTGGATTGGAAGAATTAACATTGTGAAAATGACTCTACTACCCAAAGCAATCTACAGATTCAATGCCATCCCTGTCAAACTATCACTGGCATTTTTCACAGAACTAGAACAAAAAATTTCACAGTTTGTATGGATACACACAAGACCCCAAATAGCCAAAGCAATCTTGAGAAAGAAAAACAGAGCTGGAGGAATCAGGCTCCCTGACATCAGACTATACTACAAAGCTACAGTAATCAAGACTGTATGGTACTGGCACAAAAACAGAAATACAGATCAAAGGAACAGGATAGAAAGCCCAGAGATAAACCCACACACATATGGTCACCTTATCTTTGATAAGGAGGCAGGAAGGTGCAGTGGAGAAAGGACAGCCTCTTTAATAAGTGGTGCTGGGAAAACTGGATAGGTACATGTAAAAGTATGAGATTAGAACACTCCCTAACACCATACACAAAAATAAGCTCAAAATGGATTAAAGACCTAAATGTAAGGCCAGAAACTATCAAACTCTTAGAGGAAAACATAGGCAGAACACTCTATGACATAAATCACAGCAAGATCCTTTTTGACCCACCTCCTAGAGAAATGAAAATAAAAACAAAAATAAACAAATGGGACCTAATGAAACTTAAAAGGTTCTGCACAGCAAAGGAAACCATAAACAAGACCAAAAGACAAACCTCAGAATGGCAGAAAATATTTGCAAATGAAGCAACTTACAAAGGATCAATCTCCAAAATCTACAAGGAGCTCATGCAGCTCAACATCAAAAAACCAAAAAAGCCAATCCAAAAATGGGCAGAAGACCTAAATAGACATTTCTCCAAAGAAGATATACAGATTGCCAACAAACGCATGAAACAATGCTCAACATCATTAATCATTAGAGAAATGCAAATCAAAACTACAATGAGGTATCATCTCACACCGGTCAGAATGGCCATCATCAAAAAATCTAGAAACAATAAATGCTGGAGAGGGTGTGGAAAAAAGGGAACACTCTTGCACTGCTGGTGGGAATGTTAATTGGTACAGCCACTATGGAGAACAGTATGGAGGTTCCTTAAAAAACTAAAAATAGAACTACCATATGACCCAGCAATCCCACTACTGGGCATATACCCTAAGAAAACCATAATTCAAAAAGAGTCATGTACCAAAATGTTCATTGCAGCTCTATTTACAATAGCCAGGAGATGGAAACAACCTAAGTGTCCATCATCAGATGAATGGATAAAGAAGATGTGGCACATATATACAATGGAATATTACTCAGCCATAAAAAGAAACGAAACTGAGCTATTTGTAATGAGGTGGATAGACCTAGTGTCTGTCATACAGAGTGAAGTAAGTCAGAAAGAGAAAGACAAATACCATATGCTAACACATATATATGGAATTTAAGGAAAAAAATGTCATGAAGAAACTAGGGATAAGACAGGAATGAAGACACAGACCTATTAGAGGATGGACTTGAGGATATGGGGAGGGGGAAGGGTAAGCTGTGACAAAGCGAGAGAGTGGCATGACATATATACACTACCAAACGTAAAATAGATAGCTAGTGGGAAGCAGCAGCATAGCACAGGGAGATCAGCCCGGTGCTTTGTGACCACCCAGAGGGGTGGGATAGGGAGGGTGGCAGGGAGGGAGACACAAGAGGGAAGAGAGATGGGAACATATGTATATGTACAACTGATTCACTTTGTTATAAAGCAGAAACTAGCACACCATTGTAAAGCAATTATACTCCAATAAAGATGTAAAAAAATAAAATAAAACTACAAATAGAACTACCATATGACTCAGCAATCCCACTACTGGGCATATACCCTGAGAAAACCATAATTCAAAAAGAGTCATGTACCAAAATGTTCATTGCAGCTCTATTTACAATAGCCAGGAGATGGAAGCAACCTAAGTGTCCATCAACAGATGAATGGATAAAGAAGATGTGGCACATATATACAATGGAATATTACTCAGCCATAAAAGGAAACAAAATTGCGTTATTTGTAGTGAGGTGGATGGACCTAGAGTCTGTCATACAGAGTGAAGTCAGAAAGAGAAAGATAAATACTATATGCTAACACATATATATGGAATCTAAGAAAAAAAAATGTCATGAAGAACCTAGGGGTAAGACGGGAATACAGACACAGACCTACTAGAGAATGGACTTGAGGATATGGGGAGGGGGAAGGGTAAGCTGTGATAAAGTGAGAGAGTGGCATGGTCATATATACAGTACCAAACGTAAAATAGATAGCTAGTGGGAAGCAGCCGCACAGCACAGGGAGATCAGCTTGGTGTTTTGTGACCACCTAGAGGGGTGGGATAGGGAGGGTGGGAGGGATTGAGACACAAGAGGGAAGAGATATGGGAACATAGGTATATGTATAACTGATTCACTTTGTTATAAAGCAGAAACTAACACACCATTGTAAAGCAATTATACTCCAATAAAGATGTAAAAAAAAAAAAAGAAACAGTCAACCTCAGGTTCACAACCCAGAGAAAATACTTTTTTTTTTTTTTGCTGTACGCGGGCCTCTCGCTGTTGTGGCCTCTCCCGTTGCGGAGCACAGCCTCCAGACGTGCAGGCTCAGCGGCCATGGCTCACGGGCCCAGCCGCTCCGCGGCATGTGGGATCCTCCCGGACTGGGGCACGAACCCACATCCCTACATCGACAGGCAGACTCTCAACCACTGCACCACCAGGGAAGCCCAGAAAATACTTTTTTAAATGAAGGTGAAATAAAAGGCAAAGATGGGAAGAAAAAAAAAAAAACACCTTAACCCCTACAGTGAACTATGTAAAAAAATTAACTCAGAATGGACCACAGACCTAAAAGCTCATTAAAATGAAATACTCAATACAGCCTAGATCTATGTAACTGAGAACCTTAAACACTAGAAAAATCAGAAGAGAATAGGATTGCTAGAGAAAAGCAGCCATGCAGAAGGACTTATGATACAGATGAAGCATATCCAGTGCTAATCCTGCCTGCTTTGCCCGAGTGAGAGAGGAAAAGTTGGGGATGAGGGGTAAGAGAATACATGCTAATTTTATGTAATTATTTGCTTCCCCTCCTTTCTGCAAGGTGCCATCTGAGTTATAGCTCCTCACAGAATTCATGGCCCCATAAAACAGGGAAATATCTCTTTTCTTTTTTTTTTCAACTATTCTAGTGATAGCTGAGGGGAAAAGAAAAATGTTAAGGGGTAACCCAAAAAGGATTTAACCTAACTTAAATAGAAAAACATCCTAATTACATTTCTGATTTCAAGCCCACCACAAAAAAGTCTGGTAATTAATTTATCACCCTGAATGTTCTCCAGAGAAAGACTCTAACTGAAAGCTATGCACTTCGTTGAGAAGGCAGGAATCCTTCAACATCAGCAATGAGGTTCACAAATCAGGGCTCCATAAGCCTGGATGCACTCTGAACTTGATGCACTCTGACCACTGAGAACTTGCCCTGTCAGTGCCAGGTCATTCTCTGGTACCCTCAGCACAGCCTGCTGGAACAGCTCAAAGACCCAAAATCAGTCACTCTGCTGCTGAACTACAAATGCTGACTGAAACACCATTAAGATACTTATTAATACTTTTAGGCTGAATTTGCTTTTTCTTAGAAAGGAATATCAAGTCTGAAAAAAGTGGGGTCTGGAAAAGAAAGAGATGACAGGCAAAGAGTGTAGCCTAGAGACTGGCCTAGTGTTGACAGAGATGAAGGGAAATTCAACCAAGGGAAATGGAGGATGAAAGAACTGTGATGATGTAAAACTGAAGAAAATATAGCTCTAATCACAGTTTTGCACTAGGTGGGATCATCTGCCCACCAAACAGAAAATTACATGTGGAATTCTCAGATACTCAAAAATAGCACTTGTCCTTCACTCCATTTTTTCATTTTTTTACTAAGAGAATAATATATCGGCATAAAAAGTTTTGAAAATAATAATCGTAATGTCTGAATGTAATTTTCATTTTTGTATTATTCCTTTCAACCTCAATATACTTTTATCTTAACAGTTTTAAGCAAGGTATAAGTAAAACTTCATATTCTGCTTTTTTTGCTTAATATATAAGTATTAATTTTACAATGCAGTATTTATCATTTTTAATGACGAAGTAATATTCAGAGCTAATATAATTTATCTACCAATTCTGTTAGGATATCAAAATTGATTCCTCTTTTTCACTATTAAAAATACCATTTTAAGAAGTATTTTTTCCATAGACATATCAATATTGTTGAACTATTACTATTGGTAATATTTCCATCAAGTCCCCTTTCCACTGAGACCTGTCCTCTCCACCAATGGGGGTGAGAATACACATGGTCCTATTTTTAACTTAATTTGGACCCGGACTCTTGCCCCAACTGACTGGACTAAAGAGAATACCTGACTGAAGCTGAGCCAATTAGATTTCTCTTTCAGGAATATAAAAGGTATGTCACTGGTGGCTCTGGAGCTGGGGAAGCCACTCCTACCATGTGTATAGATAACAGTCACGAGCTTTTGTAGAGCCAGTTTTTTTGTTCAAAACAGGGAATACAGATTCTCAAAGGAATATAACTGACTACTTACCAAATTGATTGTACTTTCTGATCCTAGTCCAACAAATAATGATGATGCCAGCAGCTGCTTTTCTTTCTCTTCTTTAGATTGGGTAAGGGCTTGAGATTGATCGTTTTTTGTTATAATTTGATCTACATTCTCCATTATTATATTCTCTTGAGGGACAGGCAGAGCTTCTGTTTCATCACCAGTTTTGCTTTCCTTCTTGGGAAGATAGCCCTCTTTCCCCCACAATTTCTTTATACCTTCCAGCTTCAAGCTATTTGTCCTAAGGAGATTGATAATGAAATCAAGTCAATTTAAATAATTGCTAAACAGTTACCTTCTTGAGGCGTTTTTAAAAACACATCATTGTCATGACCTTTTAGAAATAGCTTTCATATTATATTCTACGTGCCAGAAATAAAACCTAGATCTTTAGATTTTATTTTAGTTATAGCCAACCCCCCCTAACTCTCCAGCCAAAAGATTTAAGGCAACAGAACTCTAGACTTAGTTAAAAATTTCAGATTATTTAATTTTCATTTAATTCCTTGAATAAGATGTCCAAAAATAGAACTACTGTAAATCAGTTCCTTTCACCTATTGACTTTTCAAAAATACCTTTAATTCTGATGGGTTAAAGATCAGAAATGATGTAAGTTTCATACCTATAATCACTCAGTGAAGGAATTAACACTACATAAATTCACTACATAAAATCCTGTTGAGAGCAAAAAAAAAAAATCATTCAAATCTACTCCTATGTGTAAATTTACCTTTAATCCACAAGGTTTTCTTAATGTGAGCACAAGCTACACTTTCAACTACTATAAATGTACATTTATAAAAATGAATGAGGTTTGATCTGTAGAAGAAAACAGTAGTATTTTTGGAAAAAGCATGAAGGTTAGAAGTTTTTTTATACCTGAGATGAAAAAGAATAAAGTTGTGATTAGAATTAGGACTCACCTACTGTTGTCCCAAAAGCTACAGCTGTGAATCATAAGTGCAGGCTGAAACAGCCAAAGACTGCCTCTATTGTTTTCATATAAGAACCATGTGTCCTTGGCACTGGCTCATTTAAGTATCCCTCTCATGATCCAAAACTGAATTTTTAAAATTTGTACTACAAGATAGGCAGATCGTGAAATGAATCTAAAAGAAGGATTCAGAAATATCTGTACTAACTATTATTCCATTTTAATTTGTTGGAATCATGGTCAGTTTGATTTTCTGTAGTATGCCAGAAACAAAAACAGATCATTATACTTCATACTGAGTGAAGAACTAATGCTATTAAGTACCAACTGGCTGAAAGAAAGTCTAATGTTAATAAAGAATACCCTATAGGGAATTAGTCCATTCCTACTCAATGAATTTTACTGCTGAATGTTCCTTTACAAATATCTTCATTTGTCCCTTTCTTTCAGGTACCGAAGAGTTTTCGAAAAAGTTAAAAAAAACCAAAACTGTTAGTTATCTATCAAACCTCTTAGAAGAAAACCGGTTGATCTTGTGTGAGCGGACAAAAAAGTCACCAGGGGAACCCCTAAAATGACCCCAGCATTTCTAGGATGCTCAACAGCAACAACTCAAAAGGATTCATGAATGCCCACAGCAGGATTACTGTGCTTTTTGTAACCCTGTTTACCAAAACATATCCTTTAATTATTAGGGGGGGGATAAAAAAGAGCAACTCCCCAAATGATTTAAATATTAGTTTAACTAAAAAAAGATAGGTGTGGTAGACCTTGGGATGTTCCATCCAGATCCCCCTTCAATGAAGGACTTTGTTGGCGCAGCTGTTAGGAGCATAGCACCCTTAGGGATTTGCCTCAGTTGCAGAGAGGCACCTCAATTGTAGATCATGCCCTTTTCCAGGGCAGCCCATATCCAATAACTGATGAACAGAAGTACAGAGTCCTGGCCACCCATTTTAGCCTAACTCAGGACAGCTCAGATGGGCCATTCTAGCTTCAGAGCGTCCTATGGGGTCAGCAGACACTGTTGTTGGCACTGCATTGCTTCTTCACCTCTTCCTCTGCCCAAACCCTCTTCTTTTCCTTTCCTTCCACAGTTGTTGATGCCAAGGGCACTCCTTAATATTCTGCATGCTAAATTCCATCTTGGAATGCACTTCCCAGAGAATTCAACCCACAGTAACAGGCAAAAATGAGAAGGGGAAGAAAAAGGAGCCTGCATACATTCCTATCATCAACATAAATTTTCACTGTCATGCATTACATACAGAAAGTCTAAAAAGGAGGTAGATAAATAAGAGAGCAGCATAAAACCATTTCATACACAAAATATGCCTCTTTATGATATGAAACATATCATAAAAAAATTTTTAAACATAAGTCATCTTTGCCTGGATTTTGACAACAATAATAATATAATTCATGGTTTTATATGGTATACCTTTGTGTTGTTTTTTTAATTTTTATTTATTTTTATTTTTTTGTGGTATGCGGGCCTCTCACTGTTGTGGCCTCTCCCATTGCGGAGCACAGGCTCCGGACGCGCAGGCTCAGCAGCCATGGCTCACGGGCCCAGCCGCTCCACGGCATGTGGGATCTTCCTGGACCGGGGCACGAACCCGCGTCCCCTGCATTGGCAGGCAGACTCTCAACCACAGCACCACCAGGGAAGCCCCTTTGTGTTGTTTTTAATCAGACCATTCAAACACAGATGTAGATTATGGCCAAGCAACCTTCAAAAGATTAGGAATGTACTTTGAAATCTAGAAATCCCCATTTGCGGTAGGGTGCTGCTCCGTAATAAGGCTTAAGGTAAGAAATGCTAAATTGGGCTTGCCCCACTCTATTCTCAGCTTGCCAGGGACTGCAGAAGAATGATCATCTCCTCTCTAAAGCTGATTCACCTTGCCAATTACCACTTAGGTTCCTAATCTGAAATAATGTGTGAGCTGAGGTCCTCTTTGGAAAGAAATTTTAAATTCATCCCTCATGTTGCATTTCATGATAACACAGCATATGTATAATTCCTGAGCAGCTTTGCCAAATGTCATTTCTCTGAGGGTAGTACATGTATACATACAGGATTTACAAGGCCCTGACAAGTCCCCCAGATCCTAGTTCAATACTAAAAAAGCAGATGCCATCATCTGTTGTGCAGGCAAAAGGGACTATGTTTCCTCCCTGGGTTTGGAGGGGTTCTGTCTCTCCTTCCCTCGCCCCCCTATTCCCCGTTTGAGGCACTTAATTGCTATCACCACCACCATCACATGCTCATAAACCGTATCTGCTCCCCATGCTTATAATACTGAAATTAAATGTCTGGGAAAGAAAAGGGTGTCAACAGAGCAGGAAAAAAACGCTAAGAAAGAGATTTTGAACTTATGCCATTTCAGTCAGCATATCATTCTACATTGCTCATAATCTATGTGTCATTCTTCTGATAAATACTTCTTATAACCATATCACTGGAAGACTGACAAATGCAAAGATGAACATAAAATAAGGTTACTGCGTCTGTTCAAATGTCATCTTTCAAAGTTGCCATCTTTGAGATTTTATCATTTATTCTAACAATGTTGTCATTTCTCAAAACATTTTTGAACTCTTAGAAGAAGCTCCTTCACAAACAAGAAAGCCATTTTCATTACTTTATGTCACATTGGTATACTGACCAAAGTTATCCAGCTTGACTACTAATTTTATGTAGTAAATTCAGCTTTTGGATAATAACAATAATGATAGCAATGACAATTATTAATTTTAGTAGCTACCATTTATCGATCATTTATTACGTACTGGGTTGTATGAGGCACTTTACATACATTATCTCATTTTATTAACTTAATCATATTTCTAGTAATTTATTCATATTTCCAAAATCAAAATTTACCTAAAAAGGATGAAGATTTGACTCCATGTTAAGACATTTAGACAGATGTATCACCAATTTTCAAGGTGGCTGGAAAGAAGCTCTGAAAGTATTCTGAGCAAAGTACACAGCTTTCTCAAGTGAAGTCCATCATCTTTATGTTCATCTATATATTCATCAATCTTCCAATGAGATGGTTATAAGAAGTAGATTATGAGGAATGCAGAATGATATGAACAGTCACCTCACCTGGGTATATGAGTTCTGATACATTTCTTTAAAAATATGTGTGTGTATGCATGATATGTAGTAATAGCACACACATCATTACTATGTGTAAAGCTTGTATACATTCTATGCTGTCTTGGAAGTAAGCAAGCTCTCTTAAAGTACAAGGACAGGCTATACACTATCAATACCTTGAGAGCAATAAATAGAAACAGCTGAAACAACAACCCATGCAGAATTTAGCTTTCAGGAATCCTTCAACATGTAAAGACATTTAAACACTCCCGTGTTCTCAATTTTAATAAGAAAGGAACTTACTCTTTTAGCCCGGTCTCTGTACTATTCCCAGATATATCTGAACCAAGAGAAATGCCAGCAGGAGACTGTCGTCCAGAGAAGCCAGATGAAGAAAAGGAGAGTCCATATGGTTCAAAACTGAGAACTAGAATTTTAAAACAACAACAGAGGTTCATATTTAAAACAAAGCAAAAATTACGAAAAAAAAGCAAAAAATAAAATAATTGAAGACTAGAATCCAGTGACAATTTTTAAACTGGAAGGGACTTTGGAAATGATCTAATCAAATACTTATAGCAATAATAATAAAGCAGCTATGATTTATTAAAATCTCTACTACAGTCTTCATACAATTAGTTAATCAAAGACAGTCTTTCATTTTTCTTTTTACCACCCTTAAAAGCTAAAAAAGAATTCGATTAGGAAAGACAACTGATAAGCCAGGTCTACTGAAAAGTTGCTGCTCTAATGCAAAAATGTTTAATGAACTATGAATGAAGAGCTGACCATGTTTCTGTTTAACAAAATGCTCTTAGGCACATTCCTGTACCAACTGGACTGATGGAGCCCTTAATGTGAAATCCCCCTTACTGACAAAGAACAAGGTTTACCCAGGTTCAGATTCCTTTGCATCTGTATACCCAAATGAATTCAATCAGAGCCATAAAATT
Organism: Mesoplodon densirostris; assembly: GCF_025265405.1. NCBI lineage: Eukaryota > Metazoa > Chordata > Mammalia > Artiodactyla > Ziphiidae > Mesoplodon > Mesoplodon densirostris. Next base: position 95,662,180 of record NC_082664.1, on the reverse strand, counting down.
CATATTGTTATTGTGGTAGAGCAGATACCGATATCCACTTTCCTCTTCTTTCTAAGCTACAGAACCTTCAATTCTTAGCTAGGTACATGGCCACCCAGAAAAGAGATGACATTGCCAGACTCCTGTGCCATGTGACTGAATTCTGACCAATGAAATTATATACACATTTTGTGTACAACTTCTGGGAGGAATCCTCCTGGAAGAAAAAACTTCCTCTCTCCCTTCCTCTTTTATGTTCATAAAAAACCATCATCAATACTAGGCTGCCTATTTCCGGATTTCTTTAATGGAAAAGAGCAATAACCCTCCGCCTTGTATAAAGCCCTGCTTTCTCTGTTTTCTAATATGCTATTTAGTTAAACTTAATCCTAACTGGCACATTATCTCTTTGGACTGTCTGGATTATAATACAAAGGACCTTCTTAAATCATAAAAAGTATCTTAGAAAATAAAATGTGAACTTCTGTAATTATTATCCTCATTTTCCAAATGAGGAATCTGTGGCAAAGAGCTTGCCAAAAAGTCACCGAAGAGTACAAAGACAAGAAATGAAAGAGGCAAATGAGAAATCAGATACTCTGGTTCCAGAACTGCACTCTCAACCTTTATATTACACTGTCTCCCTCAAAGGAAACAGCACCTAATCCAAAGAGAACTAAATAAATTAGCTTGTTTGTTAGCTAAATGAATGATATAAAAGAGGAATGACTGTTCACTATAAAAAAATAACGGGCTAATTAATAAACAGGTGAAGGGTTCAGACTAGGTCAGTAGTTTCCAAGTGCTGATTTGATAACCAGGAACAAGCTGACTTCACACAATCTCTCGTGTGTCTTTTTATACACACAACCAGGCTTTCAGAGATATACTTACGGAAGGTATAGGAGTAGGTCTCAAAAATCTGTATCATTTTTTTAAAACTCTCTATGTGATTCTGATTCTGAATCATGTTTGGAAACCACCTGTCTAAATCTAAGGTCCTTTTCAGATAGAATATCCTCTCATTTTAAGCTTTCCAATCATCTGGTTTAACCTTCTATCCCATATTGGCCTCTTTTAAATAGCATCTGTGACAGTAAGTCATCCAGCCTCTGCACTGAATGTTGAGAATTCTTTCACGTGTTTGTTGGCAATCTGTATATCTTCTTTGGAGAAATGTCAGTTTAGGTCTTCTGTTCATTTTTGGATTGGGTTGTTTGTTTTTTGGATACTGAGCTGCATGAGATGCTTGTATCTTTTTGAGGTTAATCCTTTGTCAGTTGCTTCATTTGCAAATATTTTCTCCCATTCTGAGGGTTGTCTTTTCATCTTGCTCATGGTTTCCTTTGCTGTGCAAAAGGTTTTAAGTTTCATTAGGTCCCATTTGTTTATTTTTGTTTTTATTTCTATTTCTCTAGGAGGTGGGTCAAAAAGGATCTTGCCTGTGATTTATGTCATAGAGTGTTCTGCCTATGTTTTCCTCTAAGAGTTTTATAGTGTCTGGCCTTACATTTAGGTCTTTAATCCACTCTGAGTTTATTTCTGTGTACGGTGTTAGGGAATGTTCTAATTTTATTTTTTTACATGTAGCTGTCCTGTTTTCCCAGACCACTTACTGAAGAGGTTGTCTTTTCTCCATTGTATATTCTTGCCTCCTTTATCAAAAATAAGGTGACCATATGTGTGTGGGTTTATCTCTGGGCTTTCTCTCCTGTTCCACCGATCTATATTTCTGTTTTTGTGCCAGTACCATACTGTCTTGATTACTGTAGCTCTGTAGTATAGTCTGAAGTCCAGGACCCTGATTCCTCCAGCTCTGTTTTTCTTTCTAAAGATTGCTTTGGCTATTTGGGGTCTTTTGTGTATCCATACAAATTGTGAATTTTTTTGTGTTAGTTCTGTGAAAAATGCCAGTGGTAATCTGATAGGGATTGCACTGAATCTGCAGATTGCTTTGGGTGGTATAGTCATTTTCACAATGTTGATTCTTCCAATCCAAGAACATGGTATATCTCTCCATCTGTTGGTACCATCTTTAATTTCTTTCATGAGTGTCTTATAGTTTTCTGAACACAGGTCTTTTGTCTCCTTAAGTAGGTTGATTCCTAGTTATTTTATTCTTTTTGTTGCAATGGGAACAATGGGAATGTTTCCTTAATTTCACTTTCAGATTTTTCATCATTAGTGTATAGGAATGCAAGAGATTTCTGTGCATTAATTTTGTATCCTGCTACTTTACCAAATTCACTGATTAGCTCTAGTAGTTTTCTGGTAGCATCTTTAGGATCCTCTATGTATAGTAGCATTTCATCTGCAAACAGTGACAGCTTTACTTCTTTTCCGATTTGGATTCCTTTTATTTCCTTTTCTTCTCTGATTGCTGTGGCTAAAACTTCCAAAACTATGTTGAATAATAGTGGTGAGAGTGGGCAACCTTATCTTGCTCCTGACCTTAGTGGAAATGGTTTCAGTTTTTCACCACTGAGGATGATGTTGGCTGTGGGTTTGTCATATATGGCCTTTATTATGTGGAGGTAAGTTCCCTCTAGGCCTACTTTCTGGAGGGTTTCTATCATAAATTGGTGTTGAAATTTGTCGAAAGCTTTTTCTGCATCTATTGAGATAATCATATGGTTTTTATTCTTCAATTTGTTAATATGTTTTATCACATTGGTTGATTTGCATATACTGAAGAATCCTTGCATTCCTGGGATAAACCCCACTTGATCATGCTGTATGATCCTTTTAATGTGCTGTTGGATTCTGTTTGCTAGTATTTTGTTGAGGATTTTTGCATCTATGTTCATCAGTGATATTGGCCTGTAGTTTTCTTTCTTTGTGACATCTTTGTCTGGTTTTGGTATCAGGGTGATGGTGGCCTTGTAGAATGAGTTTGGGAGTGTTCCTTCCTCTGCTATATTTTGGAAGAGTTTGAGAAGGATAGGTGTTAGCTCTTCTCTAAATGTTCTGATAGATTTCGCCTGTAAAGCCATCTGGTCCTGGGCTTTTGTTTGTTGGAAGATTTTTAATCACAGTCTCAATTTCAGTGCTTGTGATTAGTCTGTTTATATTTTCTACTTCTTCCTGGTTCAGTCTCGGAAGTTTGTGCTTTTCTAAGAATTTGTCCATTTCTTCCAGGTTGTCCATTTTATTGGCATAGAGTTGCTTGTAGTAATCTCTCATGATCTTTTGTATTTCTGCAGTGTCAGTTGTTACTTCTTTTTCATTTCTAATTCTATTGATTTGAGTCTTCTCCCTTTTTTTCTTGATGAGTCTGGCTAATGCTTTATCAATTTTGTTTATCTTCTCAAAAAACCAGCTTTTAGTTTTATTGATCTTTCCTATTGTTTCCTTCATTTCTTTTTCATTTATTTCTGATCTGATCTTTATGATTTCTTCCCTTCTGCTAACTTAGGGGTTTTGTTTGTTCTTCTTTCTCTAATTGCTTTAGGTGTAAGGCTAGATTGTTTATTTGAGATGTTTCTTGTTTCTTGAGGTAAGATTGCATTCTATAAACTTCCCTCTTAAAACTGCTTTTGCTGCCTCCCATAGGTTTTGGGTCATCATGTTTTCATTGTCATTTGTTTCTAGGTATTTTGTGATTTCCTCTTTGATTTCTTCAGTGATCACTTCATTATTTAGTAGTGTATTGTTTAGCTTCCACATATTTGTATTTTTTACAGATTTTTTTCTCCTGTAATTGGTATCGTCTCATAGTATTGTGGTCGGAAAAGATACTTGATATGATTTCAATTTTCTTAAATTTACCAAGGCTTGAATTGTGACCCAAGATATGATCTATCCTGGAGAATGTTCCATGAGCATTTGAGAAGAAAGTATATTCTGTTGTTTTTGGATGGAATGTCTTATAAATATCAATTAAGTCCATCTTGCTTAATGTATCATTTAAAGCTTGTGTTTCCTTATTTATTTTCATTTTGGATGATCTATCCATTGGTGAAAGTGGGGTGTTAAAGTTCCCTACTATGATTGTGTTACTGTCAATTTCACCTTTTATGGCTCTTAGCATTTGCCTATGTATTGAGGTGCTCCTATGTTGGGTGCATAAATATTTACAATTGTTATATCGTCTTCTTGGGTTGATCCCTTGATCATTATGTAGTGTCCTTCTCTGTCTCTTGTAATAGTCTTTATTTTAGAGTCTATTTTGTCTGATATGAGAATTGCTACTAAAGCTTTCTTTTGATTTCCATTTGCATGGAATATCTTTTTTCCATCCCCTCACTTTCAGTCTGTATGTGCCCCTAGGTCTGAAGTGGGTCTCTTGTAGACAGCATATATACGGGTCTTGTTTCTGTATCCATTCAGCCAGTCTATGTCTTTTGGTTGGAGCATTTAATCCATTTACATTTAAGGTAGTTATCTATATGTATGTTCCTATTACCATTTTCTTAATTGTTTTGCGTTTGTTTTTGTAGGCCTTTTCCTTCTCTTGTGTTTCCTGCCTACAGAAGTTCCTTTAGCATTTGTTGTAAAGCTGGTTTGTTGGTGCTGAATTCTCTTAGCTTCTGCTTGTCTGTAAAGGTTTTAATTTCTCTGTCAAATCTGAATGAGATCCTTGCTGGTCCAGTAATCTTGGGTGTAGCTTTTTCCCTTTCATCACTTTAAATATGTCCTGCCACTCCTTTCTGGCTTGCAGAGTTTCTGCTGAAAGATCAGTTGTCAACCTTATGGTGATTCCATTGTATGTTATTTGTTGTTTTTCCCTTGACGCTTTTTTTTTTTTTTTTTTTTTTTTGTGGTATGTGGGCCTCTCACTGTTGTGGCCTCTCCCGCTGTGGAGCACAGGCTCCGGACGCGCCCGCTCAGCCGCCATGGCTCACAGGCCCAGCCGCTCCGCGGCATGTGGGATCCTCCCAGACAGGGGCACGAACCCGTGTCCCCTGCATCGGCAGGCGGACTCTCAACCACTGTGCCACCAGGGAAGCCCTCCCTTGATGCTTTTGATAGTCTTTCTTTGTATTTAATTTTTGATAGCTTGAAATATGAGTCTTGGTGTGTTTGTTCTTGGATTTACCCTGTATGGGACTCTCTGCGCTTCTTGGGCTTGACTGACTATTTCCTCTCCCATATTAGGGAAGTTTTCAACTATAATCTCTTCAAATATTTTCTCAGTCCCTTTCTTTTTCTCTTCTTCTTCTGGGACCCCTATAATTCGAATGTTGGTGTGTTTTACGTTGTCCCAGAGGTCTCTGAGACTGTCCTCATTTCTTTTCATTCTTTTTTCTTTATTCTGCTCTGTGGTAGTTATTTCCATTATTTTATCTTCCAGGTCACTTCTCCGTTATTCTGCCTCAGTTATTCTGCTATTGATCCCTTCTAGGGAGTTTTAAATTTCATTTATTGTGTTGTTCATCATTGCTTGTTTGTAATTTAGTTCTTCTACGTCCTTGTTAAACATTTCTTTCATTTTCTCCATTCTATTTCCAAGATTTTGGATCATCTTTACTATCATTACTCTGAATTCTTTTCAGGTAGACTGCCTATTTCCTCTTCATTTGTTTGGTCTGGTGGGTTTTTACCTTGCTCCTTCATCTGCTATGTGTTTCTTTCTTCTCATTTTGCTTATCTTACTGTGTTGGGGTCTCCTTTTAACAGGCTGCAGGTTCATAGTTCCCGTTGTTATTGATGGCTGCCCCCAGTGGCTAAGGTTGGTTCAGTGGGTTGTGTAGGCTTCCTGTTGGAGGGGACTGGTGCCTGTGTTGTGGTGGATGAGGCTGGATGTTGGCTTTCTGGTGGGCAGGACCGTGTTCAGTGGTATGTTTTGGGATGTGTGTGACCTTATTATGATTTTAGGCAGCCTCTCTGCTAATGGGTGGGGTTGTGTTCATGTCTTGCTAGTTGTTTGGCATAGGGTGTCCAGCACTATAGCTTGCTGGTCACTGAGTGGAGCTGGGTCTTAGAGTTGAGATGGAGATCTCTGGGAGAGCTTTCACAGTTTGATATTACATGGAGCCAGGAGGTCTCTGGTGGACCAATGTCCTGAACTCGGCTCTCATACCTCAGAGGCATAGGCCTGATACCCGGCTGGAGCATCAAGACCCTATGAGCCACACGGCTCAGAAGAAAAGGGAGAAAAAGAGAAAGAAAGAAACAAATAACAATAATAAAATAAAATAAAGTTATTAAAATAAAAACTAAAAAAAATTATTAAATTTTTTTTTAAAAATTAAAAATAAAAAAGACAGAAAGAAAGAAGAGAGCAACCAAGCCAAAAAAACAAATACACCAATGATAACAAGCACTAAAAACTATACAAAAAAAAAAATAGAAAAGAAAAGGACAGAACCCTAGGACAAATGGTAAAAGCAAAGCTATACAGACAAAATCACACAAAGAAGCATACACATACATACTCACAAAAAGAGAAAAAGGAAAAAAGTATATATATCTTTTGGGAAGTCTGAGGACTTCTGCCAGCATTCAGTAGGTGTTCTGTAGGAGTTGTTCCACGTGTAGATGTATTTCTGATGTAGTTGTGGGGAGGAAGGTGATCTCCATGTCTTACTCCTCCTCCATCTTGAAGTTTTCTGCAGTTCTTTTATACCTTGATCATTTGGCTATACCTCTCTGACCATCCCCGGCTGTTATTAATTTTATTTTTTGAGAGACTAACAGTCTAAACTTGATGTGGTTTTCAAAAATCCATAGTTCGGTAGACAGGAGATTATCCTGCTACTTTCCCTTATTATCTGTGGTTTTATCTAACATTGGGGCTACAACATATTCAAATACCATTTTAACAGAATAATCCACACTGATTCCTCAATGCTTTTCTTGGGTAGGAACTGGTAATAAAAGTTTGTTCCCCACTATCCCACCTATGTTTGCTAATTCTCATTATCTTACAATATTTTCCTGAAGTTTATTGTTATGAACTTGGCATTTTTCTACCCAAGAGAGCTAAGTACTGTATCCTTCATAAAAGTGACATTTGACTACTACTCTGCAAATGGTTTTTAAAAATCTCAAACAAGATCAGTATCAGAACCGATTGCCAATTGAAGGATTCCAGAATTAACAACTTTTTAGGCAGAAAATACCTATTTTTCCCCAACTCTTCACTTTATTATCTTATAATAACCACAATTATAAGATACATGACTTTATAACTTATTCTTCAAGTACATAGCATAAGCACTTGCTATGTTCTGTCTCGTAACTGATTTCCTTTTCCATGATATAAAAGACAGTTTAGGCTCATGAAATTTCACTTTTGCTTTAGAGAACTTTTGAAAAATAGGTTTGGGAGGAGAGGGGAAGAGCCTAATTTGACAGTTTAACCCCATTTATAATGATGATTCCATGGTCAAAAATGTACTTGGCAAATGAATATACTAGCTTGGGGAGTTCCAGGTCTATTATATTTGCATCAGCCACTTAACTTATTTTAAGAAAGAAGAAAGGCAGTGCCAGAAGTTAGGCTCCTTGTCCTACCCCCTCTTGCCTACCCTAGCCTTGAATTGCAGTAATAAGAGCAACTGATGGGGAATTCCCTGGTGGTCCAATGGTTAGGGCTCTGTGCTTTCACTGCAGGGGGCATGGGTTTGATCCCTGGTCAGGGAACTAAGATCCCACATGCCACACAGCACAGCCAAAAAAAAAAAAAAAAAAAAAAAAAGAGCAACTGATGGCCCCCAGACATTTGAAAATAAGGAAATATGACAACTGGACCATGTCTCCCACTCTGGAACTCCAGATTTTCACTCCATGCCTTGGATGTCATAAGGCCTCTATATGCACTATAGTCAGAGGTTGGGCAACTGTAATTCAAAACTTTATTTCCCCCCACATATTCTATCAATATATGAGGAGTTAAATGGGAAGGAAACTGATTACCCTTTGAAAGAAAATTGTATTTTCTAGGGCTTTAGGTATCATTGTGCTAAATAATGTCAAAAACTTTAAAAGAGCAAATATTTCTGCAAAAAAAATAATATCAAGCCCATTATTAGTGTTTATACTTTTTGGTTTCATTGTAGGATCAACCATTTAGTTGTACTCATATGCCTAGCACAGAACCTAAAAAATAGTAAGTACTCTACAAAATCATTAAATAATGAATAGGAGAAAAAAAAAAGACCTTTCAGCATTGAACTTTTCAGTATTAACATTCTGAATTCCTATACAGATAATATTCAATGGTCTCCCTTTATTCATATATATATATATATATATATATATATATATGTATATCCCATCCACCATCAAATATCTCAGTGATCTCCTCTTTACTAAAATAATGACAGAAGTCTTTCCCTGACAGCCTACATTTTTTAAATGTAAAGTTATTCTTTTCTTTCTAGGCTGTTCCTAAATTCACTGATCAGATATTTCGCTGGAGGAAGCATTTTAACACACTTAAGCTATACAAGATCGTTCAGAATAAAATGAAACTCACTAGTTCATAGTAACCAGAGTTTTCTTCTGAAACTCTTCTGCAGATATGCTCACGCTGATATGTCAGCCCTTTAGCACAGTGACCAACATGGTAATTCTACCTTCAAGTTCTTTTAAAATTCCAGGATGGCTGCCATATCTTAGGTACTTAAGTACATGAAACCTATGACTTTGGGAACACCTCTAGGCTAACTTTTTTTTCCTGTTTACCCCAAACAAGGTCAGGGTGAACAAGTCACAAGCAGACTTAACAAGAGATAATGAATCTCCTCAGTTATTTACTTACATGACTATAATATCAACTGCATTAAAAAGTGATGTCCCTACAATCTAGCTTATTATAAACCCATGAAAAATTACCTTTTTCCTGAGAAAGCTTTTCCTCCTGCCGTTGGTGGTGAGGTTTGTAAGGTGCTGCCCCCTGACTTAGTTCTTCAGCCACAAAACCATCCAGAAAAGATAAGGAAGCATCTACCTATATTAAAGTAAAGCAAAAATTAGGAATTAAAAAAACTTACTCTAAACAGTAGACTGCACATTCACAGAAGTGATTTCAGCCCATATTTCCTAAAAATAATTTTTAAGTAAAAAACAGAACTTCAACTCTAAAATTGCTACTCAACTCTCTATCTTTCTGAAACATCTATAATCAAAACACTCAGCTAAGAATATAACAATATAAGTCATGTGCACTTATTATTCATTTCACTGCACTGCAAATACATTTTTGAGCATCCAACATGTTAAGGCATCATGTTAGATGCTATAACTGAGACAAAGTAAGACACAAGTCCTGCCTCATAAGACTTGTAACCTACCAGAGGAGAAGACACATACACTATGAGCTATAGTGTCTACATTAGTTTCCTCTTGCTGGGGGCTAAAAACAAAGCCCCCATCAAAGGCTAGTTCCTTCTGGAGGCTCCAGCAGAGAATAGGTTTCTTGTCTCTTCCAGCTCCTGGAGGCTGCCAGCATTCCTCGGCTTGTGGCTATATCACTCCAATCTTGGTTCTATTGTTACTTGGCCTTCTCTTCTCTGACCTCTTGCCTCACTTTTATAAGGACCCTTGTGATTATATCATGCCTACTCAGATAATCCAAGATAATCTTCCCATTACAAAATCCTTAACTTAATCAAACCTACAAAGTCCCTTTTACCATATAAAGTAACTTATGCACAGATTCCAGGGATTAAGATGTGAATATCTTGGGGAGGCCCATTATCCAGCCTCCCACAGTGCCTTTGATTTAACTATCCTATTCCATTCTACCTAAAAATGCTTTGTTACAAACCTGTGGAAAATTACTTAATTTCAATAAAGTACAAGAATAGAAAGGTACAAGAGAATGCTTAAATGAAAAGAAATAAAGAGATGAAGAAAGAGTAAGGGGAAAAGGAGAAAAGAAACAGTTAGGGGAGAAATAAAAATGAGATACACAAGAGAACATAGCAGTAACGACCTCAGAAACCACAGATTTGCCTCTCCTAATTTAGCCAAGTGTATACAAACAGCTCAGATATAGAACAGCAGGTAATTCTCAAAAAATTTAAGTGGCATGTCACACTGTGCATTTGGCAAAGTTTAGTTTTGATAAGATTTTTTTTGAGTTTTTTTTTCCATGTGGACCACTTCTAAAGTCTTTATTGAATTTGTTACAATATTGCTTCTGTTTCATGTTACCGTTTTTTGGCCACAAGACATGTGGGATCTTAGCTCCCCAACCAGGGATTGAACCCACACCCCCTGCATTAGAAGGCAAAGTCTTAACCACTGGACCACCAGGGAAGTCCCTTGATAAGATTCTTAAGAGATGAAGCCATGTCATCATCATCATCTTTTGTTGGAAGAAAGGGCAGTAGAGTAACTAACTAGTTTAATACTATGTATAGCATATTTATTCATATAGTCTCTGGAATGCCTACCAAATGTTAAACCAAGGCCTCTGCCCATGAGGAGCTAATGAAAAAAATTAATGAACAAAGGTTCAAAATGAATAAAAGCCATGAACATCTGAGTCATAATTAGTGGGAATACTGCCCATCCTCCCCACTTCTTCAACTATATGACATCTAATATAAAAATCTGAACAAATCTGACTTCCTTTTGGAAGTTTTCAGATTTACACCAATCTGACAGAGCACTCAGAGGTGAGCAGTAACTAAGTGCTTTGGATTAAAAGCAGCACTGGCTGAAAGTAGGTGGAAGAAGAAAAGGTGGTTGATCAGGTTCCAAAGTAGTAAAGATTTAGATAGTAGATGGACAAAACAAAATGGAGAACTGTTTTTTTCTTACATTCTCCAAGAAAAGAGAGCAATAATAAAATGACATTATTAGAGAAGTTCAAAGGAGATAAAATTTTTAAGTTCTCAAATTATTGTATGTTAAAAGAGATTGTCATAGACTATAAACCCCTGCACTGAAGTTCTCCAGAACAGATTAGTCTTCCTAACTATTTAGGATCACTACTGAGTAGAAGCTCTCAAATGCTCTCTCACACTAATGTGAGAAAAATGCCAACCTTCATCTAAAATGCTACAGAAATTACATTTTGGCATATTCCAGATATATCACAAATGCAAGAATTATTCTGTTTAAAGACAATGCAATTTTGTAAAAGATGGAATGCAGATATCTTACCACCATGTCTTCACAACTCTTATCAACTGGAAGCAAGCCCTTCATAAATTCCACATTCTCATGCAAATGTTTTAATTCAAATGCATGCTGTCTCAAACAAGTATCCAAAGATGTGGTAAATTCCTGGATTAATCTCTCAACTATAATAGAGGAGTGTGCTTGAGGTGTCAACTTGGTCACAGCAGCAATTATCCAGGCTTTTGTTTCTGAAGAAATGGAGTCACTCCTAAGTAACTTGTAGAGCTTGGTTATAACTTCCTCTGGTGTTTCCTTATCTAAGAGGTAGGAATACTCCCCTAAAACCTAAAACAAAGAAATGTATATATACAAATATCAAGTTATATAACAACTATACTCAGAAATCTAAACCAAGTGCCTACTGCCGGAGTGAATTTAATTTATACTAAACATATTCTCATGGTGAAGAAATTATTAAAGATACAATTGTATATTTTAGGTTCAAAATTACACCAAGAATTGGAAGTGAGTACAAAAAGGTTTTCCACATCTTTATCGTTAACTATATATAAAGTAGCATACCGTTACAAGTTAGCTTTCTTCTGAACTTCCAGGTTTGGATGTTGGTTTTTAAAAGCACTTTCACATTCTGTTACTATTTTTTCCAATAAGCATTTAAACAAGTGGTTCTCACATACTAGTACGCATAAGAGCCACCTGAGGTGTTTCATAGAAATACACATTTCTATACTGTCCTCCCAGATAATCTGATTTAGTATGTCTGTGGTGGGGAACTACAATACACATTCTGAAAAAGCATCAGCTGATTCTGATGTAGATGATCCACAGAAGAGACTCTGACGAACACTGATCTATTTTACACATACTCTTTCCTACATCTAATTTATTCAGGTGATATATAATCCTATCGGTCTAAGGATCGTTAATAAACTTGTAATTCATGGAGTGTGAGATCTTTCCTAAGTAGTATTTATGAAGTATATTCATGTATAATACTGGGACCAGCAAGAAAAAACAGTGAGGTGAGGTGATAGGCAAGGGAAGATTTATGGCTAGTAACAAGAAGAGGAAAAAAAAAGAAATAGGACTACATAAATTCAATCCTTAAATAGTAAGATAACTTTTTGACTGGTTTAGTAAAAGATGGAAGGAAGTTCTAGAAGAACAGGTAACCTAAATCCCAGTTCAAAAATCAATGGACTTGAGCTTCCCTAGTTGCACAGTGGTTAAGAATCAGCCTGTCAGATGTAGAGAGTGGACTTGAGGACACAGGGAGGGGGAAGGGTAAGCTGGGATGAAGTGAGAGAGTGGCATGGACATATATACACTACCAAATGTAAAATAGACAGCCAGTGGGAAGCAGCTGCGTAGCACAGGGAGATCAGCTCGGTGCTTTGTGACCACCTAGAGGAGTGGGATAGGGAGGGTGGGAGGGAGAGGCAAGATGGAGGAGATATGGGGATATATGTATATGTATAGCTGATTCACTTTGTTATAAAGCAGAAACTAACACATCATTGTAAAGCAATTATACTCCAATAAAGATGTTAAAAAAAAAAAAAGAGTAGCCCCCACTCACTGCAACTAGAGAAAGCCCGTGAGCAGCAACGAAGACCCAATGCAGCCAAAAATAAATAAATTAATTAATTTTAAAAAAATCAATGGACTTAAGCTTCTGGGAAGATAGAGTAGGTGAATTTTTCCCCTATTCTTCCTGCTAAGTACACCTAAAAACCCTTGATGTTATACATAAAACACATATACATAGACTGAAAGGTAGAGAAAAAAAGGCAGATCACTAAGAACCTTGGGACCTAAGGAACAATACAGTGGGTTATCTGTTGCCTCATATACCTCAGACTGGGTACTTGAGAGCCAGCAACCTAGAAATGCCAGTGGGAAAGGACAAAAAAGCCCCAAGAAAAGCCTGCCCTCTACCCAAAGGGCCAGGAAGACAGAAAACTTTCAGATAATAATCCTTCTACTCCAGCCAAGCACCAAATAGAAAAAACTGTAGCCCCACCCATACCAGCAAAGGTGGAGTGGAGAGTCAAGACTTCAACCCCTACCAGGTTGTAAAAAGCATCCCAACTCCCCAGCAAGGGTGGTAACAGAGAGACTGAGTGAAAACCAGGAACTTCATCCCCACCAAGCTGTAGAAAGGCCCACCCTTTTGCAGTGTCTGTGAAGACTACATACGAAGCCTATACTTCACCTCCACCCAAGTTTAAAGAAGTAGCCCTCCCCCTCTCTGCTGGAGTGGTGTCAGGGGAAGCCTAGCAGAGACTCGGGCTCAGTGGAGGCCACATAGTTAGAGATATCTACACCCCATCTCAACACCATCACTGAAAGAATTAATCCACATCTATAGAACACACCACCCAACAATAAGCACAATACCCACTCTTTTCAAGCACCCACAGAACATATAAGACAGATCATATCTTAGGCCATAAAATAAACCTCAACAAACTTAAAAGAACTGAAATTATAGAGTACTTTCTCTGACAACAATGGAATCAAACTAGAAATCAGTAACAGCAAAGATAACAAGAAATTTTCAAAACACTTAAAAACTAAGCAACACCCTTGCACACACTCTTTCCAGGAAACAAAAGAGGAAAGAACACTCCCAAGCATTTTATGAAGCCAGTATTACCTTGATACCAAAACCAAACAGAGTAGAAAAAAACAAGAAAACTACAGACCACTATCCCTCATGCACAGAGATGCAAAAATTATTAACATGGTCTCAAGAAATCTACAAAAAACAATTCTAGATTCATAAGTGAGTTCAGCAAGATTGCAGGGTATAAGAAAAAATACAGAAATAAACCTATACACTAATGTCCACTAATCTACAAAAAAAGGAAGCAAGAGTATAGGACAGAGAAAAAACAGTCTCTTCAATAAGTGGTGCTGGGAAAACTGGACAGCTACATGTAAAACAATGAGATTAGAACATTTCCTCACAACATATACAAAAATAAACTCAAAATGGATTAACAACCTAAATGTAAGACATGAGACATACAACTCCTAGAAAAGAACACTCTTTGACATAAATCGTAGCAATATTTTCTTGGATCTGTCTCCTAAGGCAAAAATAAACAAATGGTATGCAATTAAACTTAAAAGCTTTTTGCACAGTAAAGGAAACCATCAACAAAATGAAAGATAACCCTCATAATGCTAGAAAATATTTGTAAATAATGCAACCAACAAGGGCTTAATTTCCAAAATATACAAACAGCTCACACGACTCAATATCAAAAGAACAAACAGCCCAATGAAAAAACAGGCAGAAGACCTGAACAGACATTTTTCCAAAGAAGACATACAGATGGCTAACAGGCACATGAAAAGATGCTCAACATCACTGATTATTAGAGAAAAGCAAATCAAAACCACAATGAGATACCACCTCACACCTGTGAGAATGACTATGATCAAAAAGTCTACAAATAACAAATGCTGGAGAGGGTGTGGAGACAAGGGAACCTTCCTATATGGTTGGTGGGAATTTAAATTGGTGTAGCCACTATGGAAGACAGTACGGAGGTTTCTTAAAAAAATAAAAAGTAGAGTTGCCATATGATCCAGCAATCTCACTCCTGAGCATATACCTGGAGAAAACTATAATTTGAAAAGGTACATGCCTCTAGTGATCATAGCAGCATTATTTACAACAGCCAAGACAAAGAAACAACCTAAAATGCCCGTCAACATATTGAATGGATAAAGAAGATGTGGTATATATACACAATAGAATACTACTCACCTATAAAAAAGAATGAAATAATGTCATTTGCAGCAACATGGGTGGACCTAGAAATGTCATACTAAGTGAAGTCAAAGAGAAAGACAAACACCATATGATATCACTTATATGTGGAATCTAAAATATGATACAAATGAACTTATCTACAAAAGGGAAACAGACTCACAGACATAGAAAACAAACTTATGGTTACCAAAGGAGAAAGGGGTTGGGGGAGGGATAAATTAGGAATTTGGGATTAGCAGATACAAACTACTATATATAAAATGGATAAACAACAATGTCCTACTGTGTAGCACAGGGAACTATATTCAAAATCTTGTACTACACCATAATGGAAAAGAACATGAAAAAGAGTATGTACATATATGTATAATTGAATCACTTTGCTGTACACCAGAAACTAACACATGCTGTAAATCAACTATACTTCAATAAAATAAAATAAAATAAAATCAAAAGAAGAAGAAAACAAACTAGTGGTTACCAGTGGAGAGAGGGAAGGGGAAGGGGCAAGTCAGGGGTAAGGGATTAAGAGACACAAACTACTATGTATAAAATAGATAAGCAACAAGGATATACTGTATAGTACAGGAAATTATACCCATTATCTTGTAATAATCAATAATGGAATATAATCAGCAAAAATAATGAATCACCATGCTGTACACCTGAAACTAATATAATATTGTAATCAGCTATACTTCAATTAAAAAAAAAGATTTTGAAGTTTCTCCTGAATTTGTATCACTTTGCACCACCATAAAGTTGAAAAATCATAAGCTTAACCATCTTAAATCAGGGACCATCTGTACCTAAGTATAAATCTAACAAAACAGGTACAGGATTTGTATGCTGTAGAAAGAGAAACACTCTAAATATACGAACATATCATGTTCATGGAGGAAAATATAAATGGCCACCAAATACAACAATCAATTTAGGCAAGGATTATCAATGCTAAAACCATTGATGAAAGAGAGTTGAAGAACAGATGCTCACAAAGTCTCACAGAATCACCTCACAGATTAATAGTTCTAAATTAGTAAGGAGAAACAGCACCTTTACAATGGCGAGAACCTTTACAAAGGTCACCATCTTAACCAAAGAAATTTACTATCACCAATAATTGGAGGAACTGGCATTATATGCATCCTGATACAATGCAGTGAGAAATACATATTGACAATGTAGTATTCTTGCTAAAAATGTTTAACTGAATCAGAAATAGTCCATTTCAGAATGCTGGACATTCTGCAAGTCAACAGTATTCATCCAAAAAAATCAATGTCATGAAAACAAAAAGAAACTGAGCATCACTGTAAAATAAGAGAGGCTAAAAGGCATAACTAAATGCAATTTGTGAATCTTAACCTGATATGGGATTGGGAGGAGTAGAAAAATAGTCATAAGAGACATTTTTTGGACAACTGGATAAGTCTGAATATGGACTGTATATTGGGTGATATTAATGAATTAAGGTCATATTTCTTAGGTGCAATAATGGTTTTATGGTTATCTAGAACATCACTCTTGGAAGATTCACACTGAATTTTTTATAGGGTAAGTGTCATGAGGTCTGCAACTCAATTTTAAATGGCTCAACAAAACAAACTGTATATAGGTAGACCTAGCTATAGATATAGATGTATTGGGTTGGCCAAAAAGTTCGTTCGGGTTTTTCCATAGGATCTTACGGAACCAAATAGATACAGTAAAGCAAAGGTGGTTAAAAATATTAACTGGGAATCTAGGTGAAAAGTATAGGGGTATTTATTATGCCATTTTTTCAACTTTCCTATAGATTAGAAAAGAATTCTTTAATAAAAGTCTGGGTAAAATTATGGTTAACATGCTAACATTTGGCAAAACCATAAAATATTCAAGTGTGAATATCCTATGACCCAGAGCTGCACTTCTCCAAATCTCCCCCTAAAGAAATGCTCACTCATATGCACAAGAAAGAATATACAAAGGTGACAGGATGTATACGATTACGTAGGTTTATATAACATAAAACTGTGACCTTGTTTTGCAGAGATGATCTCCTTGCTGGCTCTGATGAAGCAAGCAGCCATGTTGGGAGGCCCACCTGGCAAGAAACTGAGGGCAGCTCTTGGAGCTAAGGGCAGGCAACAGTCAACAGTCTGAACCTCAAACCCTCAGTCTTACACCTGCAAAAAACTGATTTCTGCCAACAACCACATGTGAGCTTGGAAAGAGATCCTTTACTAATCAAGCTTCAGATGAAACAGCAGCCCCAAGTGACACATTGATTGCAACCCTGAAAGACCTTAAGCAGAGAACCCATGCCTGGACTCCTAACCCACAGAAACTGTGAGATAACAAATGTATGTTGCTTTAAGTTTGTGGTAACGTTATTATGCAGCAATAGAAAGCTAACACAGCACAGATATATGAGTATTCACATATTCAAAAATAGATTCACATAGAAAACACAACAAATGCATTGTAGACACAGACAGGCATCTAAATAAATACCCATATTTAAAAGACTAGTCAAGTGAGATGGCAGAGAGAATGAATAGATAAGGAAATAGTTAAGTGATAGAAGGTAGCCACTGGGAAAGAAAATTGACAGCTGAAGGAGTTAACTGAGTAGAACTGAATTATTTCTGAAGAAATATATTATTAGTATTTGACTTTATAAAAAATAATATTATAAACATTTATGATTCAATGTACTTTGCTCACCCAACTCATAACTTGAAGAAATCTCTGTGGGTAGAACACATTTTCCACATCTAGTAAAGTGAAATAAGACTGAACTGCATAGAGCCTTAATTGTTGATTTTCTGTTTCATCATCAAAACCTACAAAGAAATTAATATACCATTTTAATTTCTACTAAATTCTCTAAGGACTCTGTAATAAAAACATTTAATTTTAAAATCTTTGCAGAATGCAATAGTTTACTAACCTTCTGCTAGCAGTCTCAGAAAGTTATTGAGAATATCAGGATGCATAACATCTCCTCCCACTGAAAATACAGCATTCATTGTCTGAATAAACCATGCATTATCAGGAGCATATGTGTCCACAGTGTTAAGAACAAGTACACTTCCAAATGCCACTTATTAAAATTATCCTTTCTGTATAAATCTTAAAAAAAAATAACCCTCAATTCATCCTAGTTTGGCATTTATACCTTTAACTTCTGCCAATAAATTGTTCTATACTCAAGTTTTATGTAAAATAGGTGCTCAGTAAAAGCTTACTGAATAAACTTAATAAACCGGTTCATGTTGCTTTATCTAGCACCATATATTGCACATAACAGGTGTCCAATAAATAACTGTGCAATAATTGAAAGAAATGTTCCAGCTAACTATGGACAAAAACATAATGGAAAATGATATGCACTTCATAAGCTAAATGTTGTGACATGTCTATCTGAACAAGTTGTTGACCCTCTTTTCTAATCTGTTCCTCTTCAGTTCTAAAATTCTATCATTCTGCTGGCCAGAGCTATAGCACTGGTTAGGACAAAACTATACTTAAGCAATTTCCAAGATACTTTGATCAGCACTATTCATTCATTCAATCTTAGATTTAAACAACAGACATCTTAAAAAGAATGATGAGTAACCTCGTGACCTGCAAAGTTCCTTTGACTTTTAAAAAACAAATGTGAAGAAAAGTAACATGTGAATGGAGTTGCCAACTACTTTACTGTGACAATTCCCAGTATAAACAGTGGTGTAAAGGATAAATTTTAGCATCCTGATCCCCTCAACAATCCACTGAAAACAACAAGAACTTTTACTCAGGAAAGAAACTGAGTAGGAAGTAAAGTCAACGACAAGGAGGGACTCTAAGAGGAATCAGACAGAGATTCCTGTATGCTCCTGCTGATAATACTGACCAATGGAATAAAAAGAACCAGGAAAAAAGTCATCCCCTACAAAGTCTACACAAATTCTTGCTTTTGACAACAAGAGAGGATTGAATATCAGGAATGGAAGATTCTGCTGGGCCTCTGAACTCAACCTGCAAGTGACCATGTCTAGACCAATTATTTTAAAGTCACTGTGTAACTAAAGGTATTTTATGACTCATGGTCCAAACAAAGGATATTTCTCAGCCAGCTCAGCTATTTTGCCAACCAAATTGACAATAATATATTCTTCTTTGCTCTGATGTAAATATTCAAGCATTTTCTGGACAATCACTGTTATATTCTGTGCATTAGTAATTCTGTAAAGAAGTTCCAGAGTCTATTTAAGAAAGAAAAATAAAAATAGTATTATAAAACTATGCATAACAAATAAATACTGTAACATATAGGTGTATAACAGTTGATTCTTCCACTTTTATGTAGCTCTACTGGACAGTTAATAGGTGCTCAAGAAATGCACATTTTAACTGAACAGAACTTAAGACAGGTAAGACTACTGTCAAAAAAAAAAAAAGAATTATAATCAATTCCAAAGTCTAAAAGCTTTCTATTGATATAGATAATAATCATCTGACATCTCTACATGACAGGCCATGTAAAGATTAAAAAGTTAAAAGGTTAATAATCTATTTTCTAAAAATGTAACAGCTTCTTAAACCTACATTACTTATGCCTGTGTGCTATGCATGTGCGCGTGTGTGTGTATACATGCATACACATATAAAAACCCAGTCTTGCAAAATGCTTTTTCCACACTACCCGAACAACAGAAAACCACACTTGAATGGATTTGTCAGCTAAGGGCAAATGGTCTCTAATGGATGGATAAGGTAGTGCAAGCACTTCAAACCCCAGCAAGGCCTACGTTCAGAATCTCCGGTATCAAGGAAGAACCATTTTACAGCTTTCTCAGTGATGAGGCATATACCTCTTGCTGCCTGAAGTAAGACGAAGGAAGACCAGTACCAGAGTAAGCTCCCATTTGGCTGGCTTTCTGAGGCCCTACATCAGGGTTTTAAAAATATCATAGTTCCCAGAAATCAGTATGAGACAAACGGCAATAATGAGAAAGCATCATTTACTGGCATTTCAGGAGCAACAATATTAGCTGCAGGAGAATTTCCACATATCCTTCTCATCAAACTTGTTCATCTACTTTAGGGTTCTTTCTAATTTTTCAGTCCTTATACCCAGGACTTCAAGTACAAAGGACAACAGATTTTGAATTTTTTTTAACTGTTCCAGTTAATCCTTAACACCATTTAAAATCTATAAATACATAGGTTCCCCATGTATTTATAGCTTTCAACCTATGAAGCTGCTTCAGACATGCTTCCTGTAGACTCTATATGTCACGTATTTTAAGATAATCTACACCAAATTTACTTCCTACTCTAAGACCATGAAATTTAGCATTTCAGGACTGAATGGGGACTGGTATTATGAACTGCATGGCTAGAGGTCTTTTCTGGTAACTCCTTCTTGCCTTCTTTTTCCCTGCTATGAAAGAAAAGTGATAAAATCAGGTAAAAGGGAATCCCAGCCCCAAGCAACAGGTCACTCCATACCCCAGGACCAAAGTTCTTGCCATATAGTTACTGATGGAGGTTAGAAGTGACAGTGGCATCGAGGAGACAGTACTGCAGTGCCTTCTTGGGGCACCACTGATACTCAGTACACTTCCCCAAAAATTCAAGCTACTTTTCTCACTACAGATCAGACTTCATAATTTTAAAAGTTGTCTAGTTTCCCTTTGACCCTCATTTTTAAATGAGATCCCAATAAATAAATACAGCAATAAGAAAACTGTATCTAAGTCAACCGTGTTCAATTTAGTACTTAACCACACAAAGAAAATGCATGCTCTATGTCTATTCAAAGTGGAAGAGCAATATAATTATTTGTTACTGTCCCTTGGCATCTTCTCATTTTTCTACAATGTCCACACATAGAAATTACCACATCTGTAAACTTCCTGGATTCATTCAACGCAGGTAACAATTTTCAGAAGATTAAAAATATGAATGCAAAAAATACATATGTATATATATGCAGATGGCAATTTCTTGAAAATATTATTTCAAAAATAGTTCTAAAATTCAAAATTCGTAATCTTATATTTTAAAAATTATAGTTGTTTAATGTAATACAGCGTTCTCTCAATAAACTACTTTTAATGCACTGCTTTTAAGTAATTTAGATGTTTAGTAGATTCTTTTTTTTTTTTTTTTTTTTTTTTTTTGCGGTATGCGGGCCTCTCACTGTTGTGGCCTCCCCCGTTGCGGAGCACAGGCTCCGGACGCGCAGGCTCCGGATGCGCAGGCTCAGCGGCCATGGCTCACGGGCCCAGCCGCTCCGCGGCATATGGGATCCTCCCAGACCGGGGCACGAACCCGTATCCCCTGCATCGGCAGGCGGACTCTCAACCACTTGCGCCACCAGGGAGGCCCAGTAGATTCTTTTTATCTTTATTATTTTTAAAATCAGAAATAAAACTATCTGCTCTTCTTACCTAGGTCCCATATACCATTTTTTTTTTTTTTTTTTTTTTTTTGCAGTACGTGGGCCTGTGCTCCAGACGCGCAGGCTCAGCAGCCATGGCTCACGGGCCCAGCCACTCCGCGACATGTGGGATCTTCCCGGACCGGGGCACGAACCCGTGTCCCCTGCATCAGCAGGCGGACCCTCAACCACTGTGCCACCAGGGAAGCCCCCATATACCATTTTAAATGAAGGTATAGAGTGATTCTCTACATGAGAATTAACAGATATATCTACATGGACACCCAAGTAGATACTGAAGCAATTTTATAAAAGGAAAAAGTTGAAAAAAATTAAGTAAATTATACAACTTTCCTTCCAAAAAGTTCAAAACATTTTAGGGATATCTTTATTAACTCTTTCAACATTCCTACATATTCAATAGGGACTGCATTAGCCTAGTTTATAGATGTTAATAATGGAAAAAATTAATCATCATAAATTACTTCTTAAAACTGTACTAATAAGAAGACCTGGGAATAAAATTCAGGTCTCCGATTGATACAATTCTTGGACCAAAAAGATATTAATGAATCCTATACAGGTAACTGGACCTAACTCCTCCAACTCTTAATTTATTTTTTTTATTATTATTTTTTAAGAGTGTTCTTGTCTTGACAGCTTTTGTTTCATTTTCTATTTTATTTATTTTTAAAACTTATTTATTTATTTTTATTTTTGGCTGTGTTGGGTCTTCGTTGCTGCGTGCGGGCTTTCTCTACTTGCGGCGAGCAGGGGCCACTCTTTGTTGCGGTGCGCAGGCTTCTCATTGTGGTGGCTTCTCCTGTTGTGGAGCATGGGCTCTAGGTGCATGGGCTTCAGTAGATGCAGCACGTGGGCTCAGTAGCTGTGGCTTGTGGGCTCTAGAGCACAGGCTCAGTAGTTGTGACGCATGGGTTTAGTTGCTCTGCAGCATGTGGGATCTTCCCGGACCAGGGCTCCCCTGCATTGGCAGGAGGATTCTTAACCACTGCGTCACCAGGGAAGCCCAACTCATAATTTAAAACCATTCTTGTCACAGACATAGAGGATGGACTTGAGGACACAGGGAGGGGGAAGGGTAAGCTGGGACGAAGTGATAGAGTGGCATGGACTTATATACACTACCAAATGTGAAATAGATAGCTAGTGGGAAGCAGCTGCATAGCACAGGGAGGCCAGCTCAGTGCTTTGTGACCACCTAGAGGAGTGGGATAGGGAGGGTGGGAGGGAGAGGCAAGATGGAGGAGAAATGGGGATATATGTATATGTATAGCTGATTCATTTGGTTATAAAGCAGAAACTAACACACCATTGTAAAGCAATTATACTCCAATAAAGATGTTTTCAAAAAATAAAAAAATAAAACCATTCTTGTAATTACTGACACAAGTGCTTTTTAGAAAAGTTCCTTAAACTTCAATAGAAAGAATAAAATGCACTCAAAAGTTAAAATACACACTGTGCACATACAAACTGCCCACCATTTTAATCTCTCTCCATAATACCAACAAAAAGTTTAAAAATTGTAACACTTCATATACATTACTCAAAATACCAGTTTACCTCTCTTTTAATAATGGGATCAGGATGGTCTAAGCATTCAATTATTGTCATCTGGTGCTGAAGAGCCAGAGTGGGATCCTGTTGGATAACATAGGTAAGAGCCTTCAATCCTAGAAGCAAAGATTACATTATAGAAAGTGACATAAAACAAATACCCAGCAAATTTCAAAAACTCTCTTGGTAATTTCCATCAAAAGAACCAATCATCTTACCTAAATATTTGAGATTTATTTTAGGTGACAAAACAAATTTTCCAATGCACTTGGCAGCCTTCTCAAGTAATTCCGATTTAGGATAAATAGAATAGACTGTATGTACACATTCAAACAGAATAGCTACAGAAATAAAATATTATAATGTCAGGGATCATATTAAGGCATAATAAAACAATACATCTGTGTAGAACTCCTAATAAAACAAACTAATTGGAAGGTCAGTTTTAGTCAAAAATCTTACTTATGGACATTTTTCAAAGATAAGAACTTTACTGTTTTCAGGCTTTATACAGTTGTTAGGATTACGTTACCACAGTACAATTTAAAGAGAATGATATATATTAATAGATAAGAATGATATATTCAGTCATGCAACAAGTATTTTCTGAAACTTCCCATGAGCCAGACATTGTTCTACTAGTATGGATACAGCGGTGACAAAAACCCCTGCCCTCAAGGAAATCACATTCTAACGGACACATAAGTAATACACTCATTGTTCCTATATAAATAGATACTTCCAACACTCCTTAAATGCTTCAAAATAATTTATTCTTAGGCAGTTTCTACCACTTTTACACAGAAACTGTTTATGTAGTTTATTTCAGTGTGGTTTATGTCAACATAATCATTTCAGGATGCTCTAGCATTTATTTCAAAATAGGGCCGCTACTCAAAAATCTTCATACCACTTTTTAACAATTAACCTCCAAGGATACAGAAAATCTACTGAACATCTTAATAGTGTTCAAACTTGATTTTCTAGTCTCATCAAAGATCTGATAACTATAATAGATGATCAAAGTGGATACTAAAAATTTTTTCAAACTCTCTTAAAGAGCATAAGTCAAAGAGCTGGAGCTTCGCCATGGTAAAGAAGAATCATTTAGGCACCACTAAGTCCTGCATGTCCTGTGGAATCACAGAATGAGAAGTGAGACAGAATCAGCAGACTTAAAAACAGTTCTACTATATAGTTGAAGCATATTGTGTCTTTGATAGAATCACTCCTGCTCTTTTTCCAAAAGCTTAAAACGTAACAATCAAACATTTGTGTACAGGATATAAGATAGATCCTGAATATTCAACTAACTATGTTTTACACTGCTAAGCTGTCTATCAATTGATACACATATAAATTTCTGGTAAAAAGCTTTACATAAATAAATACTTTCTAAAGAAGGAGAAAGAAAAGAAATCAGAAGGAAAGATTTTTAAGAAATAAACAACTCTTTAAGAAGGGAACTGACTTTAATTAAAGGAAAACCTAGAAAGTAAGTCAATTGAACCTAAAAAGATACTTTATATATCCAGATGTTATGCTGTAAAAAGTCTTTACTCTGTGCTATGAGAAAAGCTGATTTTATGACTTCACGAAATAAACAGAGAGAGCCTTAGTCAACTAACTTAACTAATCAACTAAGGCAGGAGTAGGCAACACATAATTAAACACAGCCCTCAGCCTATCTTTGTAAGCTGTGAACTAAAAATGATTTTTACATTTTTTGAGATATAACTGACATATAAAATTATTACTTTTAGGTATACAATTACATTTTTAAAGGTTTAAAATAAACAAAGGAGAATATATGACAAAAACCTATTATGACCGACACCAAACCTAAAATATTTATTATCTAGCCCCCTTTTCAGAAAAAGTTTGCCAAACCCTGAACAAATGTGCTAGTCCTAAGTAAGATTAAAAATGATGATGTTCCATTTTCTATCATAACTGACATATTTTCCTTTATGGATTTCTACCATTTAGAGCTCTCCTATCAAGATGTTTTACTGACAACAAAAGCTTCTCATTACCTATCTAAAACCTAAACTTTTATATTTAGATGCTCATAAGATTTCTGAAAAGCTAGTTTAGGTAAAATTAATAGTTCAAAAATTGCACTTATTAGTCAGCCTAGGCATAAAGGAGCTGAAATGAACTTAATAGGTTTTTTAAATTATTTTTAAATAATGTAGAGGCTAATAGCCTTTATTCTCCAACTCTACAAAAGTCTAAGTCCATAAATGAAAAAGCAATTACTCTGCTGTCTCCTCACTGCAGTGGTTAAAAGAATACAGTAAGTCCCCTACATATGAACCTTCAAGTTGCAAACTTTCAAAGATATGAATGTGTCCCTGTATGCCAGCGGTTGTACTGTACTACTGTACTTTTCAAGGTACTGTACTGTAAGATTAAAAATGCTTTATTTATTTTTGTGTTTGTTTTTTATGTATTATTTGTGTGAAAGTGTTATAAACCTATTAACAGTACAGTACTATATAGCCAACTGTGTTGGTTGAGTACCTAGGTTAACTTTGTCGGACTTACGAACAAATTGGACTTACAAACGTGCTCTGGGAACGGAACTTGTTTGTATGTAGGGGACTTGCTGTAGAGCCTCTAAGGATTTCTAAAGGTAAAATGCATCGTGGAGCTTTGTTTACTCTTCCAGAGGAAGCCAGGTCCTAATCAAAATACCATCAAGTAAAAAATTAACAAATTAAAAATTAGTAACATTCTAACATTTGTGACGCTGTGATTTTATCATAGATATTTTGGGTAGGATTATGCACAAAATGTGAAGAAGTTCTACTGACACTGTATCCTTCAGACTTTACTTTCATTTTAAATAACTACTGTCACCACTCTGGCAGGGAGATGCGGGTACCATGCAATGAGGGTGGCAGTCCAGATTCTCCGCTCTGCCTCCTTTAACACTTAGAGAGGCAGGGGATGCTGGTTCCTTCTGGATGGGGGATGGAAGTACCCTGCCTGGAAGAGGGAGGGGTACCCCGTTACTGCTCCCTATACGACCTGCATTGAGATTAAGGGGGTGGCCCTGGTATACGTGACCAGTTTAAAAGCCCTAACTCGTCACTAGGCTTCTTCTAATGCCACTTCAGGAAAGATGGGAGGGCTACCTCATTATTCCCTACTCCTGGATAATGTGAAATCCAGGCTTCCCACATCATCTCCACTGGCAATGCCAGGGAGGGTACCCCTTAATACGTGGCAGGGATGAAACTGCAGCTGCCCCTCTTGGTCTTCACCACTAGCCCCATGGGAGGGTTGGGGCACCTCATTGTATCTGGTGAGGGTGGAAATCTTGACTCTCCATTCAGCCTCTGCCGCTGTGGGCGGTCCAGTTTTTTCTGTGTGATGCTTGACGGTAATAGAAGAGCTATTGTCTAAAAGTTTTCTGTCTTGCTAGTTTGCCCTTTTTCCCTTAGTCCTTTGGCTAGAGAGCAGGCTTTTTTCAGGGCATTTTTGTCTGCACCTGTTGGCATTTTCAGACTGCTGGCTCTTCAGTACCCAGTCTGGGGTATATGAGGCAAAAAGAAAGCCCAGGGTACTCACCTTGGTGTTGTTCATTGAATGCAAAGGTCCCTAACCAGTGTACCTTCATTTATCCACCTTTCAGAGTCTTATATGTTTATTTTACATATAATGTCCAGAGTTTTTAGGTGTACTTAGTGGGAAAAGTACTTCTATCTACTTTTGATGGTTCTATCCCTTATACTCCATTTTATGGAATTCTCCCAATTTACCAAATATTTTATTAAAAATGTCTTTCTCATCTTATCAGTACCCTGCCCAAAACTATTCCATACCTCCAGATGTACACAGTATAAAGTTCCTTTGGCTGCCATGGGAGGACCTCCACAGTATGGGCTTCCCACTGCTTCCACTATGAACTGTCCAAACAGGCTGGCAAGTCACTGTTCTCTGAAACTGTTTTAAACACACCCATTTCTGCACCTTCTCTCATGTTCCCTCTGCCTTAGAACCACTTTTAACCTCCCTTCTGGCTATCTTAATCCTATCTTTCAAGGTCCTATTACATCGATAAATCTTTATGTGCCCTGAAGCCCAGAGTGATCTTTATCGCCTCTGGATTCCTGTAATATTTATTGACTTTATCTCCCCTTTGCATTCTGCCTTATACTGATATTATGCTTTCATAAATAAGTTATCTTCTCCATTATACTGTAAATTCTTTGAAGGCAAAGATTATATTTAATACTTCTTCATATCCTCTACATCACTTTATGCAATGTCTGGCACATAGCAGATACTCAGTAAATGCCTCTGATGTGATTTATTTCTTGATTTGACACTAAGGTAAGTTATAATAATGAAACTTTCATAAGAATACAGTTTAAAAAATATTAAGACTGAAACCCAATAAGATAACTGATAAAAGTAAAATAACTTTCTCTTCTTTTAATTCAATTAAAACATATTACTCACTGATTAATCCAGTGCCAGATACTGGGATATGCTGGCCAATAAGACAGACACAGTCCCTGCCCTTATGAAGTTTATAATTTAAAATTCACATTTTTAAGTAATAAGATATTTATATTAGGTTTACTAGAGAACACTCTACCATTCATAAACTCACTGTAAGCTATAAACTGTATCAGTACAAATACGGGGGGAAATGTAGAACAAACAGAAGATAAATAAAGGAAAAAAGGGAAACAACAGAAACTATAAGTTTCTCTGGCAAGGTGAAACACTGGACTGACAGACTACAAAGAAATAACTTTTTGGCATTGGTCCCAGCAATCTTAATAAAAGAAGGATGTCCTAACGGAGAACATTAAAAAATATTTCCTCAGGTGTACAGTATTCTCTAAATCGAAAGTAGTAACAGTGGTTATCTCCAGGAGCGGGAACTGGGTGGTGGGTCATAAGGGTCAAAGGGACACTTAATGTTCACTGTACACTCTTTTGTACCTTTTGAATTTTGAACGATGTGCATATATTACCTATTCAAAAAAATTTAAAAATTAAAGCTGAAATGTCAGTTACTGAAAGAAAAAAACAACTTTCTGCAAGGAAAAAAAGCAGACAATTGATTTTAAACAGAATTCCTTGAGAGCCTTTCAAACCCTTATCCTAGAGCATGATTATATCTCAAGCAAAACTTTTTAATTTACTTTAGCTGCCTCCAAAGATTCTGACACTACTCTGGATACACTGACAGCTCCTAGCCAAACCACCTGCCTCAATAATGATCATCCTTATCTCTGGCACCTTATTCTTCTCATTATATAGCAGGATCCTAGATGTTGTCAACTATTCATTTTACTATACACTTATAAGGGCAGGGCCTGTGTCTACCTTATTCTTCCCTTAAGCTCCCACACTTAGCATGGAGGAATACATTAAGTCAATCAACTCTTTCCTCAATCTGTACCTAGTTTACAAATTAAATTTTTGTTTTGTAGGCATTCAATAAATACTGGCTGAACAAATGCATACACACTTATTACCTTAATTACCATTTATACACGCAAAACATAAATCTATCCTTCAAAATTTACTATCCCAATTCACTACCACATGCATTATTTTTTCCATACTAGTCTTATGCATGCAATCCTTTCTTTTCATTCCTACTGCATTTTTGTCAAGCACTTTTATTAAACTAGTTCAATTTCTGCCCTCTAGTCTACTCTGCACTTCTACAACCATTGTTCTTAAAGTTCCACAGTTTACCATTGTCTGAAAGAACAAGTAACGCTCTCCATCCCCTACTTCACGGTATTTTACCAGATTAAGAAATGACTTCTCATTTGAGTTATACCTCTCAATACCTCTTCTACTGCCCTTCTCCATACCAGGTGAGATTCAAACTGTTTTACTTCTATCCTTTAAATATCTCCAAATATCCCAATTTCTTCAACGAGCTTTTTCAGGCTGATCAATAAAGAACTAAGAGTTCTTCCCTCTGGCTATTAAGACTGGAAGGTTTTTTGGTTACTTTTCTCAGTTCTTCTCCCTCCTCCCCCATTTTACTCTTGTCTCTTATCACTAAATTACTTTGTAAAATTGTATTTAACATAAATACCTATTGTCTCTTCATTAAAAAGTACATTATTCCACATCTATATATTCTTATCTATGTCGTACTCAACCGTCAGTTATCTTCTTAAATATCACTTTTTCAGAAGAGGCTTCTTTGTTCTCCCTCTAATCTAAGACTAGCTGCTGTTTTCTCCAGAGTACCTTGTAAATTCATTTCTGTAACATTTCTAGTACCTTTCCATCTATCTATCTAGGCTGTAAGCTCAATGATAATATTATTTTATTCACGACTGTATTCCAAGCATCTTTCACAGGGTCCGATAAATAACAAAAACTTAAGAAATGTTTGGTGACTAGTTGACTGATTCTTTCATTTAAGAACTGTCTTAAGTATGGAATGGACCTACTAGGTTATCTTCACAGTCAATTAGATGCTTGATGGACATTTTCAATACAGAGACAATTTCTCTTTAAAAATAAAGACTTAAAAAGAGAGACAATTATAATAGTCAATTTAGGTCAACATTTAAACAATGGCGTAATTTCAAATTATTTCTATTAGTTATTCAATGCTTCCAGTGAAAAATAATAATCCCAAAACCACCTTAAAAATTAACATTTAAAATTCTATTGAAATTTAGAATATTCTAACACAGATTTAGCTATAATACTGAAAACATTATTAGTCATTAGAGAAGCATTTACATATGTTACCTACCATATGTGACATTGTGATTTAACTCAGCTCTTCGTAAGGATTCATCGAGAACATCATACATTAATTCACTTGTCCTGTTTAAAAGATATTTTATTTGCAGCAGAATTATAGTATTATAACCCAATAAAACATAGTTTTTCAAACTTCTCTCTCTTTAAAACTGAGGATCTACAGAAAAGAAGTGAAAGAAATTCATTTTATGAATTGGGAATTTCACTTCTTAAAGATTCCATTTGTTCTTTTTCATGAGTTTAACTTCCTGCTTTATCAAAGCTGACTAGTCAATGAAGAGATAAGTCAATCAACTCTTTCCTCAATCTGTACCTACTTTACAAATAAAGTTTTTGTTTGGTTGAACATGCTATCTTTTATAATTTTCTTCGTAATATAATATTTCTACCTGTTTAAAGTTACTACACTAATACTTCACATAACCAGATTACTCCAGACAGTATATTATCTGTATTTCAAACACTTAGTTTTTAAAAAATATTCAAATACTAGTCTTTCTTTGAGCAGTACCAGGTTCATCAGAAAGAAAATTTTAACTTTCATTTATGTTAAATATAAAGAAATTATATTATATGGAATTAACAGATTAATACCATTCCTATATCTTTATGGTCACTGATTACAGTTATAGTTACTGGGTTGAGGTGGATACTATACAAAAATGCAGTGTTTTATAGAGCCCTAGCACTCTGCCACCAAGCCTTTTCTCCAAGGAAATGTCCTCTCCAAGAGGCCAATGTGAAAACTATGGCTTCTCAGCTGATATTTTTGTATGTTTTGTAAACTCAAAAAGCAATAATAAAAAAAAGCACCATCAACACAGAATACCCAGGGACTTCCCTGGCAGTCCAGTGGTTAAGACTCCACGCTTCCAATGCAGGGGGCGTGGTTTCAATCCCTGGTTGGGGAACTAAGACCCCATAGGTCACATGGCATAGGCAAAAAAAAAAGTAAACAAACAAACAAACAAAAAAAACCCCAACCCATAGAATACACAGTTGTTTTTTGCAGAGAAACTACACTATAAAACAAACAAAAAGATGAAAATAATCTGGGGCTATAAAAATTACATATCATGTATGTTACAACTTTCTCATAAAATGTCTTTTTTTCCAAATATACAGCTGTAAAACTCAATATGAGATGCATGTACTTCTATTGCATCTTAACTAAAGTATAAAATATCCAGTGAGAATCCAGAACCATATCCTAAAATTCCTCATTTTATTATGTAAGCATTTCTTCCACAGACAACAACCATATAGTAGACATTACAAATCCTTCCCTCCCCAAATTTGGTAATACTACACTTAGATTATGGTACAGTTGCCCAATTTTAAAAGCCAATGTCTGGCATAAGAGTCATAATTAACCACATGAAATGTGGAAACATTTGCAGACATGATTGAGCTAAATGTTAATAACCTAAGAAGCAGAATGCTATAAAACACAAGAAAATATTCAAACAATAGATATAAAAGACCATAAATATAAGAGATTTTTCCAGTAAGTTAATTCTTTCAATTAAATACATTAGAATCCTGTTATAAAATAACTTAACATTTTTACTTTGCCACATTGAGCTAATCATAACTTAAGAAATATATGTTAAAATAAAATCTTATTAGAGTTGGAACAACAAAGGAGGGAACGAACATTCTAATGTTCCATAACATTGTATGAGAGTTCTACTCTTTATTCATTTAATTAAGCCTAATTTCTATTCAACTGAGCTCTCTGAACTCTATTCAACATATTCATCTTTGTACATATTCTTCAAATTCATCCATGAAGGAAAGAAGGAAGACAGTGAGTTAATGAATTTAGTAAATTCACTAAATGCCTCCAAAGTTACTTCCTGACAACATATTATGGCATTAAATCCTTTTGGACCAGTAAGGTCTGAATGCATTACTATGAAATTCATGGTTTTGAAACAGAATTCTAGTGAATTCCAACTAGAGCTCCACAATAGGACAAACATTTCCAATGTGTGTGTCTGCTCCATCAACTACAGGTTTTCACCCTAGGTTTCAATCAAGGTTGAGATTCATAAACATAGAAAAAAGTAAAATAGCAACACCAAGAGTGATACAGCCCAGTTAGCGCTCATCAGGAGCTCACCAAAGACGGATGCTGACATGACGCTGAGGAGACATTACTAGGAGCAATAATAGCCTAGAGGACAATCCCTTAGTAAAGTGAGACTAAAGAATTAGCATATAGGAGTTCCCTGGTGGCGCAATGGTTAAGAATCCGCTTGCCAATGCTGGGGACACGGTTCGAACCCTGATCCGGGAAGATCCCACATGCCGCAGAGCAACTAAGCCCGTGCGCCACAACTACTGAGCCCGTGCTCCACAAGAGAAGCCACTGCAATGAGAAGCCCGTGCACCGCAACGAAGAGTAGCCCCCGGCTCGTGGCAGCTAGAGAAAAGCCCACACACAGCAACAAAGACCCAATGCAGCCAAAAATAAATAAAATTTTTAAAAAAGGATTAGCATATAAATGTACCCTACTGTATAAAACAAAACCACATCTCTAAAGTCAGAACCTGATTAATAATATTTTCTCAAGACAGAAACACATCAGGGGCTCAAGCCATGGTCCTTGCTCTCAAGGGGACTAAATCTAGTTGCTCTTGAACAGTTTAAAAAAATATTAAATAAAAATAACAGGTGTGCACACATGCTCACACAGAGA
Source organism: Mesoplodon densirostris (assembly GCF_025265405.1). Lineage (NCBI taxonomy): Eukaryota > Metazoa > Chordata > Mammalia > Artiodactyla > Ziphiidae > Mesoplodon > Mesoplodon densirostris. The sequence goes on along the minus strand of NC_082664.1, from coordinate 95,629,908 downwards.
GAGAAAGAATGATAAAGCAAATACAAATAATTGATGAACAGAGGTAGAGAGAGCTCCCTGTACTATTCTTGGAATTTTTCTGTAAGCTTGAAAAACTACAACAAAATTAAAAGTTACAAAAATATATGTAACTGGAAAAGCACCCATAAAAAGTTTAATAAAATTATTGCCTAAAAGAGTAATTCAAACAAATGAATTGTTCCAATTAGAGCAACAGGGTAAGCAAACTATAGTCTGCATGTCTAATCTGTCCAGATGCCTGTTTTTTTATTGGCTACAGGCTAAGAATGGTTTTTACATTTTTAAGTGGTTGAAAAAAAATCAAAAGAATAATATTTCATGACACAAAAAGATTATATGAAATTCAAGTTTTTATGTCCTTAAAGAGTTTTTTTGGAACATAGCTGTGCTCATTTATTTACATATTATCTATGGCTGCTTTTGAGCTGTATACAACAGCAGAATTAAACGGTTGCAATAGACAACATATAGCCCACAAAGCCTGAAATATTTATCTGGCCCTTTATAAAAAAGTTTCCCAAGCCCCAAACTAGAATGGTTAAGAAAGTTTCACGGAACATATGGAGCTTCAAAGGTATCTTGCACCGTGAGTAGGACTGAGATAAGCAGAGAGCCAGGATTATCCCAGCAACCTGAATTTTTACACTTCTTATAGTGGCTTATTTATCACTATTAAGTCAATTAAGCATTGGGAGAAGCTGGTTTATCATGAAACCTCTAGATGACTAAAGCCTATCAAATTTACCTAGAATAGTTTACCTTTGATCATCTTTTCCTAGAAGTCCTAGTATTCTCAACAGCTGAATTTGTAACCATGGTGCTGGTACACTGTGGTAATTGAAATCTACAGGGAGTTTTCCTCCAACCACTTGCTTCAAAATTGTTACAAAACTCCCAGTCAAGTCTTTATATGCAGATGAATTCTCCTACATTCAAAAAACAAAGTAAAACAAAACAAAAAACTTTCTGTTAATAATAATGTCTTAAAAATAAAATAGACCTGATTGAAATGCCATATAGAATCTAACTTAATACATGCTCACTTAAGAAGTTTCATGTTCATATTTAAGGAAACAGTCCTCTAACTGTAATTTCTTCCACCATGAAACTCCTCTGGCTACCAGATCCAGAGCTGAATCATGCCCCAAAAAGCTTCCACCACTTCCTACTTCCTATACAGTTTAATCACATTTCCAAAGTTCTATAATTACATCTTAGAACCTTTAAAAGCTAGTATCAGCAATTAAAGCAAAAATTGAAAAGAACTGGCATACTGAAAAAAGCAGTAACACCTCTACTTTTGACGAAAACCAAGGTCTGTTTCCAATCTCTGAATTTTGTTTTCAAAAGACTTCTCATGTGATTGACCTAAATATGTTCCAGGTGGAAGAGCATAGCTAAAATTACTCAAGCATTTAAAACCCCCAAAATCAGTAAGCTTGCTTACCAAAAATTAATTAACTCTATAGTATTTAAACATATTTGTGATTCTGAATGAGTATGCCTTGATTATCTATCTGACTAATCTCCTGGACTGGGGAAATTTTTTTTTCATCTTATTTTTTTTAACTGAAGTGTAGTTAACATACAATACTATATTAGTTTCAGGTGTACGACACAGTGATTCAGCATTTATGTATATTACCAATTGATCACCACTATAGGTCTAGTAACCATATGCCTGAACTGGGGAAATTAAATACACATTCCTCAAAATGAATGTTAGACTCTTCATTGTAATTTTTACTATGTATCAAGGACAAATTTTTGGAAGGGAAATAATAGCTCTTTCAGAGTTAAATAAATGTTAGAGGAAAAATAAGATTTAATATCAGTTATCTATTTATACCACACTATTTTGGAGCACACAATGCATAAAAGTAAAGACAACCTTCAGTTTCTGTAATTTTAAATTGATTTCAACAGCATATCCCATTTCATTATGAGGTATGATGCAATCTCTCACAAATACATACTTTCAGACACAAAGGGTTTCAGGCAATACACTGGGGTTGAATTAGTATAAACCTGTATCATCATTTAGAAAAATTTTTTACCATACTATTCAACCCCCTTCCTCCTCCAACGCAGTATCAACGTATGGAGTCAACACTGTAGACTATGCCTTGCACGTTCTGCACCAGCTCTCCTCATTTCTATAAACCATTATATGTATCCCATGAAGTTGTATAAAAGGGAGACACTGCTTGAAAAACCGCAAATCTGCAAATTTCAACCACTTTCCAGAGCTACCATTTTTCCATGCTTCTTTCGTAACATGAAAAAATTTTAGGCATAAAAAAAGACTAAATCTATAATTTGTCTACAACTCATGTGATCAACAACATGCAAAAATTACTATTAAAGTGTCAATAATACAAATTTAAATGTGACAAGCATTTTACTGAAAAATATGAGTTTTCTTTTAATTACATAATTACAATTTTTCTAATGGTAGCTACTCAGTACCTGCTCAAAATGCCAACTTACCTTAATCATCCTAAGGTATATGTGCAAGGAAGCAGCCATGACCCCAACATCTCTGTCACAAAGTGCTTTCCGAAACTTAATATGGATATGCTGTACTTGATTAGGAGCGATGAGATAGAATTTATATAATGCTAGGACAGCTTTTCTTCGTATAATCTCCCTAAAGATAAAAGTTAAAATCTAAATAAACCATCTGAATTATCAGGCATTTATTAGTTTGAAAAGATCATGGACCAGATGATTGTAAAATACCAGCTGTTACCTGAAGCTAAAAAGAAAGAATTACACATTTATTATTACTTTTTTATTCTAATCTACCAAACTATAAAAAGTGGTTATCTCTAGGAGGTAAGACCTCAAGAGACTTTAACTGTCCATGTTATATATTTCTCTAGTTATAAAATTTTTTGGTAACAAGTATATATTACTTTTGAAACCAAAACAAACCAGGAAAGATAAATTCCTTAATTCCCTAATTCCATTTTTGAAAGCCATATCTCTAGAAATTGGGAAAAGAATCAACAGTAAGTTTAAATGAGAGGTAATTTCTGCCAATAACATTAAACAGTCTCTTCATCAATATTAAAAGTCTCCTTAACATTCTAGCTTTTCATATTTCTTTTTTTATATCATGGGCAAACATACTCCAAATACTTGGGGGGGGGCAGGGGAGTATAAGGGGGACTTACATTAAAAGATGTTACTCCTCTCCTTGCCCAGCTCATGTTTCAAAAACCTCAATACAATGAAGAGGAAAGTATACACAAGTCTTGCACTTCATTTGTAACAGATAATGTCTAGCACACAAGAAGCAAAAATAAAGAGTTGCTATCCTATGAACATAATGTAGTTTCCAAGGAATTATATTCTTTGTTTTTGTCTCTTATACCTACTTCCACAAAGTTCATATTTGCAGACTATGCTGGCAGTGCCCACAACAGCAGTACAGAAGTATTTATTTTCAGGGTTCCTTAATATGTATTTCTGTTACCTAAAATCATAGAATCTCAAAATAGAGATTATTCAATGCAATCCTCTGTGTTCCACTCAAGAATACTTTTTATAAGATTCCTAACACATGGTCACCCAGCCTCTGCATTAACAAGCAACCTACTATCTTCCTAGGTAAACTATGTCATGCTGGAAAATTCTTTTCACATAAAAAGGAAAGCAGATTAACAAAAGATTTGCCATTAGTATTAATACTACAGTAACTGTAAACTATATCCCAATGTATTGCTATTGGGCATTAACCAATATGAGTTCCGGGAGAGAGTAAGTAAATGACGTGAGGAAAAAGAATACAAACTCTGAACAGGCTCAGGAAGCCCTAGGTCTGGCCCAAAGTGGTGGCAATAACACAAGATATCAAAAAACCTGGATTCGGGCTGTGAGTTTGGTGTGCTGAAATATAACCAGGGATTCAAAAGTCGAGTCCAAGCCCTGTCTCATAGCTTCGTTGTGATATCTACTGGCTTATCTGTAGCTCTGTCCCACAGCTCTGTCTTTAGGTCTTTACTCCATAGCATGGAGTTAGGTATGGCCATAATTGCAAAAGCAGAGTTTCAGAAAGTCTAAACTCTAACTGGTAGAAGACAGGAAAGGCCAGGACTTGAAATGACAGTAGATGGGAAGCAATAAGGAAAAAATTGAAAGGGTAAATAGGAAGCAACAAGGAAAAAATTCAATTCTTTGAAAGATTTCATGCAAAGGATAAGTATGGGTACCACAAAACAGTGGTGGTATGGAAAAATTTCATAAAAACATGCTCTATGATCATATCAACCTCTAATTATCTAAGAAAGGCTAATATTTTATTTCCAGTAATTAATTTTCCATACCCATCATTTGTTCTAAACACAGATTTGATATAAACAAAACATTACAAGTCTGAAAAATCTCTGAAGTTATTCCATAATTCTTAGAAAAAGCTATCATTTTTAGCTGAAATATTCATGGTCCAAGATTTAAAGAACACAAACCATAAAACGACATTTTAAAATCTCAGAACACTAAAAATACTGACTTAAGCATATGAAATATTATGAGTAACAAAAGAAATCTTTATCAAAAATGTATATATAACTAAAATACTGCAATCACAAAGGAAAAATGGCAAGTGACTGTAAACTTTTCCCTAACTCTAAAGATTATGAAGTTAAGGGGCTTGGTCAAAAACAAAATAATTCCAAATGTGGTGAAAAAGTAATCAAGTTGAGATGGAGAGAGTTAAGGAATCATACAAGATTAGCAAAATACTACAAGTTAAGGTTCATTTGCATATATTCTTCTATAAAACAGAATTTGAAAGCTGCAGTTTTGATATAAAGCATCCCCAATACATTGAAGGTCTGTGTTCACAGCACTTGAACCATTTCCATATGTTTTCCATTACTTCACTGTATCCTCAAAAGAACTCTGTGAGAAGGATCTTCAACCAATCCCATATAGCCAAGAGAAAAACAGGACCCCTGATGGTTAGCAGAAGAAGTGGGAAGAAAGCCAAGGATTCCTGATGCTAAGCCTCACTGACTCTCAGTTTAACTTTAGAAAGTTGCCTAACATTTTTCTAAACCCACATAAAAATAAAGGACAATAAAGGACAAATATCAGGGATTTTTGCATTATACCTGGCAGTCAAAGAATATCCTCTACCCTGGTAGCATTAAGTTAAAGTTAGAATAAACTTCTGAGTATAAATTTTCCTTATGAAATACATAGTGTAGACACCTATCCAAAAAGAATTTACTTACTTAGAATGTTGAAGTTTATCTTCTATTAATGGAAGAACAGCTGGAATCATTTCTCGAGGGAAAATCTGGCTGACGATAGTAAGTGCCATACATACTTCTACTAGGTTAGTGCTCTGCAAGTCCTAACATTATTAAGCAAAGAAAACATTCAGTGCAAATTCTGAATCTAGGGACATTGAGCTCAACATTGCAATGGTCCTACACACTTAATAGTTTTCTACTAACTTTTTAAATTAATTTGTACATTTAGGCTTACCTCATATTTTATAGGAATATCCCTGTTTCATTTGCCTTAATAGAGTCAATAGATAAAGATAGCCAAAAGGCAACTGATCTAAAGGAAACTGTATTTCTGTCCTGACAATGACCAAAGTAGTCTTCCTTATTACAGCCTTTAAAACGTTTCTAAACTAGTAACAGAATAATTTTATGAATTCTTCTTGTTAATCAACAATATGAGTGGAAGTTTAAAAGGAAACAATTCTTGAATATATACGATAAAATGCATGCATTCATATATACTTACATAAGCACAAAGTTTACAAACCGTTCTAATAGAACCCAAAACTACGTTTTTGAAAGTTTGCAAAAGTTTAAGCTACTAGTAAACTTAAGAGAGTATATAACTTAACAATTCAGAAAGTATCGATACCACACCCCCACACACACACTCTCTCTCTCCCATGTCAAAAGACTGAAACAAGATATACATGAAAAAGCTCAACAATTCAATTATACTTCATTACCAATTTTGTTTAAACGTTTAACAGGAAACAATACTGTGTATGGATTAAATTGTGTTTTTATTATCTGTACATTTCAGTTACCCAATTAAACTGTTCTTCTTTAAACTGACTTTCAGAATTTAAAAGACTTCAATTATTCAGTTTATATCACATCCCTTTAAAACAGATCCTAGAGAAAAAGACAACAGCATGGAAGATGCATCTAAGAGCCTGGAGATCTGAGTTATAATTCCACCTCTGCTTTTTTTTAATGTTTTTTTTTTTTTTTTTCCGGTATGGGGGCCTCTCACTGTTGTGGCCTCTCCCGTTGCGGAGCACAGGCTCCGGACGCGCAGGCTCAGCGGCCATGGCTCACGGGCCCAGCTCGGCGGCATGTGGGATCCTCCCAGACCGGGGCACGAACCCGTATCCCCTGCGTCGGCAGGCGGACCCTCAACCACTGCGCCACCAGGGAAGCCCTTTAATGTATTCTTTTACAGAAATATAGTTATTTATAATATTGTATTAGTTTCAGGTGTACAGAAAAGTGATTTAGTATTTTTGCAGATTATACTCCACTATAGGTTATTATAGGATAAATGGGTATAATTCCCTATGCTGTCCTTGTTGTTTATCTATTTTAAATATAGTAGTTTGTTATCTATTAATCCCATACTCTTAATTTGTCCCTCCCTCTCTCCCCTTTGGTAACCACAAGTTTCTTTTCTATGTCTGTGAGTTTGTTTCTGTTTTGCATATACATTTATTTGTATTATTCTTTAGATTCTATACATAAGTGATATCATACAGTACTTGTCCTTCTCTGTCTTATTTACTAATATTTAACTTCAATAGTATTCTCTAGGTCCATCCACATTGCTGCAAATGGCAGTATCTCATTCTTTTTTGTGGTTGAATAATATTCCATTGTGTATATATACCACATTTTCTTAATCCAATTGTCTGCTGATGGGCACCTGGGTTGCTTCCATGTCTTTACAGCTACTGTAAATAGTGCTGTTATCAACACTGGGATTATGTATCTTTTTTAATTAGTGTCTTCATTTTTTCCAGATATATACCCAGGAGTGAAATTGCTGGATCATATGGTAGTTCTATTTTTAGTTTTTTAAAGAACCTCCATATTGTTTTCCACAGTAGCTGACCAATTTACATTCCCACCAACTGTGTACAAGGGTTCCCTTTTCTCCACATCCTCACTAACATTTGCTGTTCACAGACTTTTTTGTGATAGCCATTCTCAATGAGGTGATACCTCATTGTGGTTTTGATTTGCATTTCTCAAATTAGTGATGTTGAGCATCTTTTCTGTTAGCTATCGACATGTCTTCTTTGGAAAAATGTCTATTCAGGTCTTCTGCCCATTTTTTCATACGGTTGTTTGGTTTTTTTTGATATTGAGTTGCATGAGCTGTTTGTATATTTTGAATATTAACCCCTTGTCGGTCCCATGATTTGCAAATATTTTCTCCCATTTCATAGGTTGTCTTTTCGTTTTGTCAATTATTTCCTTTGCTGTGCAAAAGCTTCTAAGCTTAATTAGGTCCCATTTGTTTATTTTTGCTTTTATTTCTTCTGCCTTAGGAGACTGATCCAAGAAAATATTGCTACAATTTATGTCAAAGAGTGTTCCACCTATGTTCTCTTCTAGGAGTTTTATGGTTTCAGGTCTTACATGTAGGTCTTTAGACCATTTTGAGTATATTTTCGTTAACTCTGCTTTTTTTTTTTTTTTTTTTTTTTTTTGCTGTACGCGGGCCTCTCACTGCTGTGGCCTCTCCCATTGCGGAGCACAGGCTCCGGACACACAGGGTCCGCGGCCATGGCTCGCGGGCCCAGCTGCTCCGCAGCATGTGGGATCTTCCGGGATCGGGGCACGAACCCGTGTCCCCTGCATCGGCAGGCGGACTCTCAACCACTGCGCCACCAGGGAAGCCCAACTCTGCTTTTTTAAATGAAATAATAATAACAGCAGCAGTAGCAACTATTATTCTCTACAGCGTTTCATTTAACCCTAACAACTTGGTTAAGTTCTATTATTATCCTCATTTTACAGATGCAGAAACTGATATAAAAGATCTTTCTAAGCCCATTCTATAAGCCTACCTTCTTTGAAAAATACTTAATTTAATATGATTGATGAGAAATGTCAGATGCCTGAAGGAATAATTTAAGACTTCATATTAACCAGCATACAATACAATACCTTTACAACTGTATTCACAAGGAGAAGCAACAGTTCATGACTTTCATGTAGAAATAAAGAAACAGCCAAATAACCTATAAAATTTGAGAGGAAAAGTCTCATAATTACCTGCCAAAAATTAACATTTCCCAATAAGTTAAACAAAGCAATAATATATTCCAAAATTTAAGTGTCAAAGATACCAGTTACAGGTAAATATAAAAACAAATAGTAAAATAACAAGGTTCAAAAAATTCAGTAAGGAAGATTTCAGGTGTTCTTCATCCTGAACTCTCACAATTAGGTATTTCACAGGATATAACTGAATGGAAAAGAGGCTATGTGCACCAACTTAAAGTCCTATAAATGACATTAGGAATATATGCCTTCTATCTTCTGTGCAAATCTCTACACAATCAATCAAAACATTTTCTGTCTTGTAGCCAAATATAATTATTCAAAAACTAATAGCTACTACAGTTAATAAATAGTGAGTTACTAGCTATTTGTATTACTGAATGAGCTACCTGATACCAATCCATATGATGTAAATCATCTATTAGCCATAAACAATACCTTATTTTCTCAATTTGATGATAAACTATTGAATGAATAGAAGTTGTTGAGGAAAGAAACAATGTCTACCACATTAAACGTACTCATTTACTTAAGTACTTTTATTTTAATAATATCAAAACATTAAAAAATATAACTTAAAATTGAGGAAGTACATTAATACTCTGACAAATACCATGTACATGGAATCTAGATGCTCCATGTCATTTTTCTGTCACCCTTAATATCGATAACATTTGTTAGACAGTTACTATGGGTTTGGTACATTACAAGCCTCACCTCATTTAATCCTCACAACAACTCTATGAGGTAGATATTATTATTATCCCCAATATAATAATGAGGCCCCAAAAGGATAACTGCCCAAGGTCTACAGCTACTACATGGTGGAGCCAAGACTACAACCCAGCCAGTTGGAGTTAGTTCATGTTTTTAACCCCTATGCTATTCTGTCTCTCACACAGTCTACTTTGAGACCTTATTCCCTGACTCCCATCCCCATTGTTTTTCATTCTTCTCAATTCTTCCAGCCTTTTTATTAGGAATTCTAGTGTTAACTATCCCTATTACTACCCAGCATCCATACTGTGTCTGTTGGGGAAGATGGGAAAACTGTTAAAAATTTCCTGTTCTCATAACCAATGAGTAGCAGCATGACCCACTGCAACATCTTCACTGAAGGTCAGAGGAGCAGAGCTATCACTCCCACAATCAGGAGAGACAAAAAAGAACAAACCAGGACCAGGAAACAGAAAAACCCTAGACAGCATTTAAAGCAGAAATTAGGTCTTATCAGATTACATCTGTTCAGCTAAGATATCACCCCCTTTCAAGTCACCAATATCAAGATATAAGAAGATCAACAAACTAATCCAAAGACCACCTCAGAATCTTATGCAATCTTAATTCTACCTGTTAAAAAGAATATCCTGTTTTGACAATCAGGGAAAACAAGGAAACTGTTTTGATAATCAGGAAACAGGGAAAAAGATATTCTGTGATTCAAAAATTTAAAAGGTTTCAGGAAAACAAAGAATAACAACTATGATTATAGAATACATTTGATATGACTAAGAGTGAGGTACAGGATAGGAATACAGGCTTTGACTCATAGAAACTTGGGTTTATATTCTGGCTTCACCATTTAGTAGCTCTATGACCTTGGGAAACTGACTTGACCTTTCTGAGCTTCAGTTTTCTCCTCTGTCAAACGAAATAACATCTCACAAGATAAAGCACCTAACATAATTCCTGACTTAGTGGGTACTGAGATTTATTTACCCAACAGTATTCATGTGAAAAATAAGAATGCATTATCCATCAGAGAAAGCACCAAAGCTAGCCTTAGAAATCTCAGGAGAGTAGATGAGGCAATGGTACTGGAGTAAAGGCATAAAAACTTAAATGCTATCTTAAAAAAAACTTCCACTCATTAGCACACAAAAAGAATATCTGATACCCACAGACACATCTTTCTAGGTGTCAATAAAATACTTTCCTAAGGAAGATCATGAATCTCAATAAAAATGACTGTGAGGTTTCCTTAGTCACTATAACTATGAAATAACCCACATACAAGGTCCTTCACTGCAACATTATTTATTAGAGCAAAAAACAAAAATTACCCATATATCCACCAATAGGGACCTAGTTGAAAATACTACAGTACATCCATCTGCCCACTGAAAACTATGCAATTGTATAAAAGTATAAAGATGTCAAAACAAGGTGCAGAGTAATCTCTGTAGCATGCTATCTTCTGCGTAAGAGAGAGTATTTGAGTGTGTACCCATGAATTTGCTTGTTTTTTCAAAATGAAACAATGGAAAGATTAATCAGAAACTAATGAAAATAGTTACCCATGGGGTAAGGGTCAAAGCTGGTAGAGGGGTTAGAGATAAAAATGAAATTTCTCTGACTATACCTTTTTATCAGGTCTTAACTTTTGGACCATGTATAAATTACAAATTACATATGTAATTTTTACATATTTTAAAAATAAAATTTAGGGAATTCCCTGGCCATCCAGTGGTTAGGACTCAGTGCTTTCACTGCCATGGCCTGGGTTCAATCCCTGGTCGGGGAACTAAGATCCCGCAAGCCGCGTGGCATGGCCAAAAAAACCAATAAAATAAAAAAAATAAACATAAATTGTAATTGAAAATGGAAAAATTACATGAAAGTCTAAAAAGCAAAATATAGCAACAGATGTACAAAGTATAGACTATCTATTGTTTTCTAAATTTCCTGTTGTTAGGGATCTCAGAATTAGTTTGGAAACGACATGAAAAGACAAACACCGTAAGACAACAGATGGTAGGAGCCACCTAAGAGATCACAGAAGAGTTAAAACTTGGTTTGGAATACAGAAAGGGAGAGACAGGATGCCAGAGGACACTCTACTTGGAGGGAAGAATGTAACAAATCTAGAACACAAAAGAGTATTTTCGGTGGAGTGAGATTCAACAAGTGGAACACTGTGTTCATATAGTCTCAGAGTCTTTACCAAGACATCTCCCATGCCGTACCCATCATCTGACAGCACAGGTCAATATAACTTGAGAAGAATGTTGGTCCCTGACAACATGACACTATCAACTTCTTTGAATAAGAGCATGTTCTACTCCTATATTATTCCAAAGTGCTTCCTTCTTAAGTTTCTGATATAAAGCTGTACGTATATGAATACAAGATATAAGTCCTTGTTTTCCTAATAGACTTAAAGGTTGATTATAGAAACAAAATTTTTTAAAAGATACCTCAAATCCTCACAGTTAACAATTGTGAAACTAGGAGCAGGATACCGAAAATTTTTCAAGTCAATTTCAGTTTTTGTCTATAAAAAAAATCATCCCTTATCATTAAACTGATGAGGTTAAGACAGCCTTTTTAAAATCAGCTTTACTGAGGTATAATTTACATGTAAGAAAATTCACCCTTTTAAGTATATAGTTCAATGAGTTTTGACAAAGTCATCTAACTACCATCACAAGAACAGGCAATTTTTCATCTTTTCTATAACTCCAAAATGCTATGAATCAGGAAAATTGATTCCATTTTAGGCTGTGAGTTTTTGAAGTGTTATCTTTTAAAGCTTTGGAAATCACAAGGCAGTATTCTAAAAACATACTACACACCTGCCATCATTCACTTTATATAACAGCCAGAACTTTAAGGACAACATTAAGTGCAAAAGTCTTAAACACATACATACCTACTCTTTTTTCTAAAAGGTTTCCTTGTTGTGCCAACTTGATTGCATGTATGTAACCAAAGGAAGCATCATATCCAAGCATTTCACAATATATAAGTCTCACCATACATTCCTTCATCATTTTCTGAAAAACAAAATATCTAGTAACAGTATAAATAAATAGAATGCTTTGACTTTTTTTTAGTATGTTGTAATCGTTTAATAAGAGACTTCTTTAATCCTGGCACTGAAGAAATAACATATATAAATTAATCACCCAAAGTCAGACTTTATAAAGAGTTTCTCCCAAATTTAACTACCAACAGTACAAATTTTAGTAAAATTATCTCAATATTTTGTTACTGGCAACAATACAAAATAAATCAAATGTAGCTATTTCTAATTCTAGGTGTCCCTTGCACAAAATTTGGTTATAATGTGAGACACATGGTCCTCAGACAAAATTTCACTCATGGTACTCTAATGTGGCTTCTAGAATGCAGCACATCATTTTAATATACTTTGTCAAATGAAAGCATACATAGAGCTCCCACAAGTTGGTAATAATTTCTGTAATGAAAATATTTTTCACATTTAAAGACTAAATTGCACCTGGAGTTTCTTCAGAATTACTGCGCTATATATTATAATAGGCGATAGTTTGTTTTATAAGCATTACTTTTTCAACAATTCTCACAACTATTATGATTTCATTAATGGTATAATCATTCCAATATTTAACTTAACTGGATCTTTCAATATTTACAACACGAGCTAATAACTTGTTTTAAGAGATTCTACAAGTCTGTTTTCTTAGTATGAGAATATCTGCATCAATATTTATAGCAAATTTTAATCAAAAATTTAAAATATAAATGTGTTTCAAAATAAGAAAAGCTCAGACTATTTTAATATCTAAAAATTAATTAGGGTTAATATATTACAGGATTACTGAATCAAAAAATGCTTAAGAAACAGTAAAATAAAATGTTTTAAAGAATAACATTTAATATTTCATATATATTATATACAGAGAGTAGATTATATATATATATACACACACACACGTACATGTAAATATGAAGAGTTTAAAAATAAACCATAGGAAAATCTTAAGGAATAATGTTTAATGATTTAATTTAGGTCACTTGTGTTTAATAAAAGTTAATCCATCAGCACATTAATTAAAACTATTAAACACTGAGAAAACAAGCTTAAAGTATACTGGAAGCCTCTTCAAAGGCTTCTACATCAATGAGGAGTGAAAGTGTTCATTTAAGCCATTATGTATCAAACCTGATTTTGTAACATTTTATCTCATAGTTTTTCAAAAGTCATTATGGACTTTGTTTAAGTAAAATCCTACTGCATACATTATTATTCTCTTATTTTTGGAGAAGTAGAAAATGCTTTTCCCAATGTAGGAATTCACTCTAGAAAATTTCTTTAACAAATTATAATCCAACTTCTACATGACCACCTCAGGGACAGACTATTCTGTAAAGTATGCCCAGAGTTGGATGGCCATAAATATTATAAAATCTTCCTTCGAACTCTGGCTCCCTAACTTCTACCTACTTATCTAAATTCTGTCAACACCAGGTTTATGCCTGGTAACATGAAAACTGTATTTACTGGTGCCAATTATAGAAAATGGAAATCAAACTAAATGAAACGAGAGAAGCCATTTCTCTGTAACATTTCTATTAAGTATCATAACACACAATGATTTTATACATACACATAAAAACATATATATATCTATACATACACATACATATACACACATACACACATAGATCACATTAACTATGTTTTGAGTTTCATTTGTCCACATATTATTATGACCATAAAAGGAAATATATATATCCTCTCAGTCTTTACAAGTGTTATTCACATACATAATCATGTATTCATGCAAAATGATCACCGCAATATTTTTATTAGAAGTGTATTCCACAGCAACTTACACAAAGAAGGCACTCACAAAATATCTGCTGAAAAAACGTTGCTTGGAAAAATCTCATTATCTGAAACCACATAAAAATTGAAAGAAAAAAAAAGTAGGCCTTAATCTAACTTTGTAGGGACAGTCCCACAGTCCCACAGTGGTCTGCATATGGTGGTCACAGCTTAAATAGTTGCTGAATGAATGCTGTTTGAAAATCAAATTATATGGAACCAAGTTTTTAAAAAACTAGATCCTGATTTAGCTATTGTGCAATATACTCAGTTTTACAGCAAGAAAATCACTTTTCTACCTTGTCAGCCAACCTATATTCCAAGATATAACAGTAAAATGAGAGATTTACAATATACCAATTCGGGTCTGAAAATACTATTTTATTTTTTACTCTTTTTTTTTGGCTGCGTTGGGTCTTTGTTGCTGTGCGTGGGCTTTCTCTAGTTGCAGTGAGCGGGGGCTACTCTTCGTTGCAGTTCGCAGGCTTCTCATTGCAGTGGCTTCTCTTGTTGCAGAGCACAGGCTCTAGGTGCGCAGGCTTTAGTAGCTGCAGCACGCGGGCTCAGTAGTTGCAACACGTGGGCCCTAGAGCACGTGGGCTCAGTAGTTGCAGTGTGCAGGCTCTAAGGCATGCGGGCCTCAGTAGCTGAGGCGCACGGGCTCAGTAGTTGTGGCTCACGGGCTCTAGAGCGTAGGCTCAGTAGTTGTGGCACATGGTCTTAGCTGCTCCATGGCATGTGGGATCCTCCCGGACCAGGGATGGAACCCATGTCCCCTGCGTTAGCAGGTGGACTCCCAACCACTGAGCCACCTGTGAAGTTCCCTGAAAATATTATTTTAAATGATGTGTCCTAACCTTCTCCCAGTGCACAACATTAAAACAATAAGATCAGCCTTGGGGTCCCAGGAGTCCCACATTTATGTAACTATCATCATGTTGGCACTGAACTGACAACAGTCAAGCAAGTCTTGCTCTGGTGTAGCCAGTCAACAATAAAAGGCTAAAGTTAATGTCTGACTTGTTACCATCCATAACTGATCTCGACTGTGATAAATTAGATTTTAGCAACTGATCAATTAATGCCCCTATTGAGTCCACAGTGGACCAGATTTCAAATTCAAAATGTGCTGGCACTGACTATGCAAACTTACCAGAGTTGTAGCAGGAGCAGAAACAGTTGCTTTCAGATTATTCAGTTCCTGCTGGATTAATTTCTCTTCCTCCTGAAAAAATGAAAATATTTGAATGCATGAATAACCATCTTTTTAAACTGTAACAGTATTTTTAAAGGGAAAAATATAACATAATATTTTCAATAAAAAAGAAACATTATTTTAAAGGAGAGTTACAAAAATTTTGCACCTAAGATTGCCTACGGGCATTTCTCCAACCCTCAGAATCATTCCTGGAAAGAATAAGTATTTTCATGCTAACTCACCATTCCTCTTTTCTTCACTCAGTTACTGTCCCCTTAAGGACGGGTTAGCAGAAAATGGTTTTTTTAACAAGTTAACAGTGGGGAGAAAGTAGAAAAGCAATTCTTTATGTAGTGACCCAGAATAAGGTTCTCACACCTTCTCCTTCTTCATGGACTACAGAAACAGGGTAAGAAGGCAGAAACAGAAACTGTTCTTTTTCCCTTAAACTATATTCTTCTTCCCTATCCTTTTTTCCTTATTGTTTGCATCCTTTCCCTCACTTCCCATCTCTCTCTCTCACACACAGAATAAATACACTGATATGGTTACTTCTACTGTCTGTATTGTATTTCACCTCCTTAAGCACTTGAAAATTGGCCCCAATTTTGACGAATATCATGCTATCTTTAAATTACACATTGAATTAGCAGGTGCCCATTAGGTGACTAACCAAGAACTAACAATGCTAGTGAAGTACTGCTACATTTAGATACCTTATGTACAGTTTCAAACTGCAGTTTAAAACCAAAAGTATTTTATTTCATTCAGCCACCTCATAAAAACTAGCAAAGGACAAAATTTTAAGACAAGCGATATCAAGTCTACAAATAATTGTTTTTTGTGATTTTTGAATGTGAAGCAGATCCTCCCCAGTACAACATAATCTTATTTCAGTTTAAAAAGGAAGTTTTTTAAACCCTCAGAGCACTTTGAAGAAAAACCTTCTCTCTTTGTCTTTTCTTCTCTCCTGACACATATTTCACTGTATACTGCTTACAGCTGTCTTAAGCCTAAGATGAAGGACCAATTCCTTGGGAAAAGGAAATGTGTTTTACACTGTTTCTTTAGGGTCTAACACACAGTCTCTTCCACAAATATCTTTTGAACAGATTTTGACCTACCACATGATCTTTTTTTAAGATACAAAACCCTTGAAGCTTTGAAAGTCTGTGGGAACTTAAAAACTTCCATTATAACTGCTCGTTTTCAAAGCCCATCTGAGGCAGAGACTTACTCAGCAAATACTGCATTTGCGGAGAATTATGCTTTTTCTTTGCCCAACCCGTAGGTCTAACCTAAGAACCTCAAGCTCCCCAAACATACTGAACAACAGGTTCAAATGGCAGGGTCTGTTCTAGTGTAGGACATCTAGCAGTTGAAAGAACCGGGAGCCAGAAAGAACGCGAGTGCGAAAGAAACTTTAGAAGAATAATGCTGACATTTCCATGGCACCTGGTAGTTTCACACGCTCGATGTCTCACCTAACTCTCGAAACAACCTATGAAATATGTATTGGTACTCTGTTATGTCAACGTTCAAGAAACACACGGAGGCTCAAATATTAAAGATATCTGTCCCAGATAATGAGTCAGTGTCAGGGCCAACCGTGGAAACCCGGCCTCCCAGCTGTCAGTCCGGGCAGCAAAGTGACGCTTCCGGACAGACGCCAGGACCGACAGACACACACGCCTCACGGCCAGCCCCGGAGGCTCGCCGCCGGACCGGAGCCTCCCAGCGAGGGGGCCTCCCCGAGGCGCCCCTGACCTCCCGGTCCGGAGAACACCTACGTGCTTGGAGGTGAGCGCGGTGATGCCGCGGACCAGGCCGCCCAGTCGGGAGGAGAAGGACGCCTTGGCGGCCGCGGGCCCGCTAGCCGACTGGTTCTGCAAGAATAGTCCCGGCAGCGCCGTCAGCGTCTTCTCCACGATGTCGCTCATCGCCGCCGCCGCCACCCGCGCTCCGGTCGCCGCCCGGCCTCATGCCCAGGCCCTGCCCCGCCGCCTCCCCGGCCTCCGTAGGCACTTCCTGTTTGTCTGAAAAAGAAATCTTTATTCGCGTTCTGCGCGGACAAGCACAGTGTCGTTCTAGAGAGACGCCGCGGGAGGGCGCGAGAGTCCGCAAGCGAAAGACCGCGCGCCAAGCCTGCGTGGACGTGGTCCTCCTGTGGAGGAGCAGAAGGGCGGGAGGCTCCCGGTTTCGATGGCAACCCCTGCGTTCCGAGCTTCTCTGGGTCCTCCTGAGGTAGCCGCTGCCGTCCGTCCCTCTTATACTTCGGCCGCAAAAGTCTCCCTTTCCCTTTGGCCGCCTACGCGCTGCCCGAGACCGCACGCGGGAGGTGGCCATTCCTGGCCCTCTCTCGGCGGCCTCTCACTGACTGGGGGACCACCGGCAATCCGCCCACCTCCCTCGGCCGCACTCGGAGGGGCAGAATCGATGCTGGGCCCCGGCGCCACGCACGGCCCTGGCCCTGGCGGTGCCGGGGACCCTGGTGGTGTTGAATGACGGCGTGGCTGTCCTGTGGATTCATCCTTCTGGGTTCAGCGCCCGCCGCGTACGGGGGACTCTTGGCCACTGTCCCTTCCCCTCCGCCCCCCTTCTCCTGGGGTTTGGGGAGGCAGCCAGCAAGGGGAAGTGGTCGGTTGGCCACCCCCGCGCCCCCCAGATCCCCTGCTCCTGCCCAGCAGGTCGCAGTCCTATCCTCTCACAACGCTCTGTTCTTTTCCATTGTAGAACTGATGGCAGTTGCCACTACATAAATATGTATCTCCCTGTCTTATTCATTGCTGTACCTCAGCTTCCATCTAGAACAGAATCTAGTGTAGTACTTTTGAGAATGTAGTCTGGTGAGTTCTGAAGGAGACCCTAACAAAGGATCCAGGAAGTCAAAATTATATTCATAATATTACTTAAATGTTATTTGTTGTTTTCACTCTCATCCTCTCCAGAGCGTATAGAGAAGTTTTCAAGAGGATAGAGGACTTAGAACCTCTCAACTGACTGATGAAGTGTGTGCTTGAGTACTACTCTTGTATTTTATAGATCCATCTAAGGTTTAGGGTGTAAGTGCGTTTTCAGAGATTAACTCAGTTTGTCCTCAGTACTTCTAGTGTGTTCTTACAAGCTATCTTCATGATGAAATAAAAATTCATATTTTAAGGCAAGATGAGAAATTTAGACATAAAATTTTTCTCCGCCCATTTGGGCCTCCTGTCTCCCCTCTAGTGTTCATTGTGCATCTGCATCATGCATTAACCAGACTTCCCCCATGGCAGAAGTATCTGCTCAGCCGTAAAGATCAGTTTTTCTTCTTCTGGCACCAGCCATGTAACTCTTAGAAGATAACATTCCTTTCTCAATCCTCTAAGGGGTCACGATGCTCCACCACTCACCTTGTATGTGCAGACAACCTTGGTGAACTTTATGTACAATGCCAGTATATCATTTCCCTTAAAGATAGCGGGTGGTACACAACAGGCTGGTCATATAACCTGGGGAGATACTGGGCCACACCTAGTGGAAGTTCTTACCTTAAATATTTACTTAGAACATTACTTGTATTCCACGTATTTTATAAGATTATTGTTTTTTTGCATCACCAAATGTGTGGCTGAGCCTCAGATAAAATTAATGATGATTAGGTGATTTGAAACTATTGGTCAAATATATAGTCCTATAAGATCAATGACCTTAACAGTGTAACTCCAAATATGGGAAGAAGCAACAAGAGGGAACCGTTTCCTGGACCGTAACAGACTAGTAAGACAGGCAGTACAGAAGCTTTTGATTACTGTTAACAGGGTCTAGTCCAGTAATAGCACAGTGAGGGACATATCAATGAAATCCTTGCCTGACCTGGGAATGAGCATTCCTAGCACCATGGGACAAATGGTCATGAAATGACTCCTAAACCTTAGTCAAAAGTAAGACCAAAAGGGAAGGGATTGTAAAATAAAGAATGTTACCTATCATTCAGTTACACAAAAATCAAGTCATTAGCCACTGTAGTTGCTGACCTACAATATACCCTGAAAAGAATTCAGCATGAGGCACTTTGTGCTCTGGAAAACTGACAGAACTGGCCCTCAGATAGTTAGATATTTTTAGGAGAAAATTTTATGAACCCAGCATCTTCTTATACTTAGAAAAGCACTAAAACCATTAACTAATATATCTATTCCTCACAAATAGCAGTAACCTTCTACCAAGGTGAATGAATGCTTGATTGCACATACCCCTACACCAAAGTCACATATACTACTGGCCTCCCCCCTACCTCTTCAGAACAGTTCTCAGAGCTCTCTGAGAGACTGTCTCCCAGGTTGTAATCCTCAGTTGGCTCGAATAAAAGTTTCCATTTCTCCCTAAGAAAGAATTTTGTCTACATTCATTTATACTTATCTCTCCTCATTTAATCATCTAATAAATGGTATTTTGAAATCCCTAAATTCTCCTTGTGCCTATGTAGAAACACAAGAAAAAAGTTCATTTTGTTTACTTGTTTTGCAAGAATATTTTTAATTTATTGAAAACTTTTCTAAATATTTCAACTTTATCTAAAACTGTTATTTTTTAGAATTTAATCTTTTATTCTAAAATAAAATTTTTATAATTTTTTTAAATTTTAGATTCTTTCATTGATTCACAAGAGGGAGATTAGAAGACCTGCTTTCTCAATCTCCCATATCTAAAGATGCTGAAAAATATGATATTGACATCAATATCAGAGGATTCTGACTCAGGTAAAGGGAATAATCTAGGTGAAACTGTAAATAAGAAAGGAAAATGTGACAAAAGCTTATTTCTTTTCCCTGACGTTAGAGATGTTAATGATTTACCTTATTTTGTCTTATTCAACAGAATATTTTCAAGCACTATTATGGTGCCAGGTAGGTTGAGGCATCATTTTGAGACCAATCATTCAGAGTTTAAAGAAAAGGGAATTGAATATTTAAAAAATGATAACCTAAAAAAATAATAAATAAATAATAAAAATTATAACCTCTTTAAAAGCCAAAGCTTTTTTTTTTTTTTTACCACTTTTCAAAGTAGAAATGAAAAACCAACTGAAGCATTTTACAGGTTAAATTATTGTATTGCACTGGCTGGAGAAGGACATATGATAGCTGAAAGACTAATAAAGCCTGTACATTACTGAGTGAATGTCTGCTAGATGAAAAATCAGTCAAAGAAATCATGGCAGTGCTGTTTTCCAAAGATGCAGTAACTCACCCAATTAGAAATTCCGTTGCAAACATAAAGACTGAGTGAATATCCTATCTGCAGAATTATACTGTCTTTAAGATGGACAAAAATTATATAATTATAGGTGTAGCTAGTCTTGTTGCTTTGCTTGTATCTGTCAGGTGGCAGCACCAGCTAATACTTGAAGATCTATATAAATGCCTGGCAATAAACTAAAGTGATGCTGAAATAAAACATTGTACAATTTTTTTATCTCATAGTTTATTCTGGAACAACTGTGCTGATATTTGCACTAATTGTATAAAAGCAATACTGGGCAAAACTGCTGGCACCTTGGCACAAATCAAGGCAGAGGCTCCCAACTGTACTCTTCACCACTGACACTCACATTAAAAAAAAAAAAAAAGCCAGTTTCACAAAAGAATATCTTTAATGAAGCAGTAAGAATTTTTAATTTTATTAAATATCAACCCTTGAGTACATTTCTTTTAAATACTGTGTGTGACAAAATGGGGAGTACACTTAAAGCAGTTCTGACACGTAACCAAGGTTTCTCAAGGAAAAGCACTGGTGCGGTTTGACTTGAAAGCTGAACCAGCCACTTTTCTTCATGGAATACAATTTTAATTGAAATAATGATTAACAAACAATGGCTTTCTTGAAAATGAGCAGTGAGTCTGTCGCCTCAAGAAAAATAACTGACAGTATTCATTACCACTAATAAAATTCAAACTTTCAAGAGTAAATTGGAATTTTGAAAAATGTGTATCTGCTACCAGGAGTCTGGTAATCTTAATATGTAAGAACTGTTCTGACAAGATCAGTGGTGATATTAATGAATGTTATTTTTTGATAGTGTATAATTAAAAGTGTCAGTATTCAGAAGATCTGTATAACTCAATGAAACAATATTTCCCAAATGATCAATGCATGATGTTATAAAATTATGCATGGACTGAAGATCTATTTAAAATGAATATAGACCAATGATTTTAATGTAACCCTATACAAAAAGTTCACTGATATATTTTAAAATTGCAACAAACCTTTAAGAAACTACTGCTTGTTGAGTTTTGGTATGGTATCAATGAAGAATATCCACAATTATTTGAAAAGGCTATTAAAATACTCTTTTTTCCTGAACTACATATCTGTGTGAGACCAGGTTTTCTTCATAAACTTAAACAACATACCAACCTGTGGTAGGCTGATACTGTCTCCCAAGGATATGGTCATATCCTAATCTTTGGACTTTGTGAATGTTTTCTTATATAGTAAAACTTGCACAGATGTGATTAAATTAAGGATCTTGCAATAAAGAAGTTATCCTGGATTATCCCAGAGGGCCCTAAGTGCCATGATAAATGTTGTTATAAGAAAGAGGCAGGGCTTCCCTGGTGGCGCAGTGGTTGAGAGTCTGCCTGC
This sequence comes from Mesoplodon densirostris, assembly GCF_025265405.1. NCBI lineage: Eukaryota > Metazoa > Chordata > Mammalia > Artiodactyla > Ziphiidae > Mesoplodon > Mesoplodon densirostris. The sequence continues at coordinate 95,608,154 of NC_082664.1, read as the reverse complement.
CAACACAAGGGACACGGGTTCAAGCCCTGGCCCGGGAAGATCCCACATGCCGCGGAGCAACTAAGCCCATGCACCACAACTGCTGAACCTGAGCTCTAGAGCCCGCAAGCCGCAACTACTGAGCCCACGTGTCACAACTACTGAAGCCTGTGCGCCTAGAGTCCATGCTCCACAACGAGAGAAGCCAGCACAATGAGAAGCCCCTGCACCACAACAAAGAGTATCCCCCACTCACCGCAACTAGAGAAAGCCTGCGTGCAGCAACAAAGACCCAACGCAGCCCAAAAATAAATAAATAAATAAATTTATAGAAAAAGATAAAAAGAGAGGTAGAGGGAGATTAGCCACCACACACAAAAGAGGAGAAATTGATGTAAAGACAGAGGCAGAGATTGGAACAAGTAGTCACAAATAATGCCAGCAGCCACCAGAAGCTGGAAGAGGCAGGAATGAATTTTCCTCTCGAGCTTCCAGAGGGAGTGCTTCCCTGAGCACACCTTGATTTCTGCTCAGTGAGACCGATGTTGAACTTCTGGCCTCCAAAACTATAAGGGATTACATTTCTGTTGTTTTGAGCCACTAAGGTAATTTGTTACAGCAGCCCCAGGAAACTATTGCAAACCCCAAAGTGATAGATTAAATGCAGAACCAAGCATGCAAGATTCCAGCTATCTTATATTAAGCCTAACATAAAGAGATTTGCAGATTTGTAAAACAGTGCTACTTCTCTCACTTTTTTCATTTTGAATATATAGTTGTGTTTTATTTTTTTATGTTGTTAACATGTAATAGGTTTACTGTTGCTCTTTTAAAATCAGTAGCTTAGGTTTTTCTCAGTTTTACTTTAATTCAGTAAATATCTATAGATATAATCCATGTAAACAAAAGCTTTGGGGGCGGCCCTCAATAATTTTTAAGCATATAGAAGGGTCCTGATACCAAAATGTTTGAAAACTGCTTATCTAGTACATAGTAGGTGCTCAATTATTTGTTGAAATAATCATTATATATATAATTCAGTCACAACAATCAATATATGAGTATAGGCCAGTGAACAGCAAGAGTTTAGGGGTAGGGTGATGGTTGCAAGGGAAGAAGACAAAAGAGTTCTCAGAAAAAGAAATTGTGGGGGAAAAAAAGACAAAATTATCTCCAGTTGACCAGGTTATGAAGGAATAATTGCTGAAACGACAACCAGAGCTTCCTACCCTGTGGCCCAGGCACAAAGATTGAATACCCACCAATTCCTACTCTTCCTCCTCTAGCTTTCACCTCCCGAAACTAAAAATTGAAAGTAGAGCTAAGAAACAAATGTTGAAAGCCCAGAAGTGAAATGGCTATTAGGAGAAGCTACAGAACTATATGGCAGGCCCTGCTAAGATTTAGAATTATAAGATGTGGAAACTGAAAGAATATTTGGAGTTCATCTATACATCCAATCAGCTAATTTTGTAGAAAAGAATACTGATACTTAGATTTTGGAAGCCACTTGATCAAGGTCCTTAGGAGTAGAACTGAAATTACAGCCCTAAATCTAGATTCTGAGCCTGGAACATTTCACCTGTACTTTCATAGTATTGACAGTAAAGAGGTTGTCTGTGGCTTCCTGTTCTGAGACTCTGGCTCCAAGTCCTACCCTAAAATGTAGGGGATATGGATGTTCTTTTTTAAGCTTGTAAATTTAGACTGTATATTTTTTCTGTAAATATGGGCTCTTCTTTCTCCTTTTCCTGTCTCTACCTCTGTCCCAGGTAATTTCACTCAGAATGACATACTGTCACAGGGATTGAACCTATTAAATTAAACCCTCAAGAACTGGATTTCTTCTGTCTCTTCTTCCAGTCAGGGAGGAAGGTGGCTCTCACTGAGCTGAAAATAGGGCAGAGAAGTGACTCAGTACATTTTAAGAAAGTGCAGTGGTCCTAGGACAGTAGAGGGCAAACTAGTTTATTCCCCTACAGGAACAAACAGGGCTGTCTAAGCAGGGGTGTCTCACCTGAAAGTACATACAGATGTGTGAAGGGGTGATAAGTATTTTTCTCCAGTACATTTCCTCAGCTTCCTTTTTTCAAACTTTTATTTTTAATAGATATTAAATTCAGTTTATTCAAAATTCAAAATGTACAAAAAGTTATCCTCAGAAAAGTCTTCCTCCCTTCCCATTCCCCAGCCATCCACTTCCCTTCAGTAGAAACAACTGCTATGATCTATTTCTTCAGAAATATTTTATACATAAACATTAGCTTTCACTTTGAAAGCCTTAGATTCCACCCCTGTGCCCACAGAGAATTCAACCCACTTATTTTCAGAGTTTATCTCTAGGGAATCATTCCTTCATCTAACATTTTTCCAAAAATTCTTGCCCTCAGTTGATGGGACTGTTGAAGACAGACAACAGTTGTTCATGCTCTCTTACTCAAAGGTTTCCATGCTGTCCCAGGAGTGTGCATGGGAACCACCTGACAGAGGAATTACAGGACACACACATACCTACGGCCCCAGTTCTCACCCTCTATCCTTGGCCAGACTCTCACCTAGGCTCTAAGTCATCCATCCCATTCCCAACCCCCTCAACTTCTAAACTCCATTTAGCTTTCTTCATCCCCTTGCTCTTTGCATTTAACATTTGGCAGTGTTTTCCCTGCAAAGCCCTTGTCAGCTCTCACCAATAATTCTGATTTCCCACTCAAGCTAAATTGCCTCCATTTACCCCCTGAAAACATGCTTAAAACATCCGCATTGCTCCACTTCCCCTGCCATCTTGCTTTACTATCTCATCTTTGTCCTGGATTATTATAAAAGTCTTCTAATTAGTCACCCACCACCACCAATTTCTTCTCTTTTCAGCTAATCCTTCAGAGAGAGCGTTCTATTTCAGAATCTGATCATATTATTCTCAGTTCAAACTAGTCTGATGGATAAATTGCAAACTCCTTATCGGGGGATCTAAACCTCGATAACTTTCCCATTGCCCACCTCTCTAGCCTCTTTTCCTGCAAGGCTTAGGTTAGCATTTTTTGTTGTTGTTTTAGGGATATTGAGCTGTCGATAGTTCCATGAACATGCCGCACTTTTAACTCCTCATGTTTTTGCACATGCTGACTGTTTGGAATATCCTTCTACTCTTTACTTAACTGGAAAATTGCTATTTATCCTTTAAAACAGAACTCAGGCATCACTTCCTCTATGAAGCCTTCCCTGCCCCATGTTTGTACCTTATGCAACCTCTACTAAAATTGAATTGAAATGATCTATTTTTATGTCTCTCTCCCCTATTAGAACTGAACCCTCAGGGATAGAGAGCAAGTTTTTATTATTCTCAGTTCTAGAACAGAATCTGTATCTATCGTCATGGAAAGATATTCATGGTACATTGATATAACACCAAAAATATAGTAAAAAATTAACACAGGAATTAAAATGGGACACAAAAAATATTTATTAAACGTAACAAAAGACAATAAAAGAGGAACAGAAAAACATGTGGTACATAGAGAACAAATAGCAAAATGGAAGACATGAATCCAGCCATATGCATAATTATATTGAATCTGAATGAGCTACTTCCTCATTCTGTTAATGTGGTATAGTACATTGACTGATTTTTGTATGTTGAATCATTCTTACATTCCAAAAAGAAATCCCTCTTGGTCATAGTGTATAGTCTTTTTAATGTGCTATTGAACTCTGTTAGCTAGTATTTTGTTGAAGGTGTTTACATCAGTATTCATAAGGGATATTGATATATACTTTTTTTTTCTTGTAGTGTCTTTCTCTGACTTAGGTATCAGGGAGGAATTTGAAGAGGATTGGTATTCATTCTTCTTTAAGTGTTTAGTAGATTTACCAATGAAACCATCTGGTCCTGGGCTTTTCTTTGTTGGGAGGTTTTTGATTACTGATTCAATCTCCTTACTAATTATGAGTGTTCAGATTTTTTGTTTCTTCATGATTCAGTCTTTGTAGGTTGTGTGTTGCTAGGAATTTATTCATTTCTTCTGGGTTATCCAAATTGTCGGCTCACAACAGTTCATAGTATTCTCTTATAAGCCTTTCCATTTCTGTGGTATCAGTTGTAATGTCCCCTCTTTCATTTCTGATTTTAGTTATTTGTCAGTTTTGTTGATCATTTGAAAGACTAAATTTGGTTTCATTGATTTTTCTGTTGTTTATCTGTTCTCCATTGCATTTATCTCTGCTCAAATCTTTATTGTTTCCTTCCATTAGCTTTGGGTTTAGATATTTCTTCTTTTTTAGTCACTTAATGTGTACAGTTATGTTATTGACTTGAAATTCTTTTTCTTTTTTAATGTATATGTTTACAGTTTCCCTTTTAGCACTATTTTTCTGCATCCCATAAGTTTTGTATGTTGTGTTTTTGTTTCCATTCATCTCAAGGTATTTTTTAATTTCCTTGTATTTTCTTCTTTGACCTATTGGTTAAGAGTATGTTGTTTAATTTCCATACTTTTCCAGTTTTCCTTCTGTTTTTGATTTATACTTTCATTCCACTGTGGTTAGAAAAGATACCTTGCATTTATTTATGATTTCAGTCTTTTAAAATGTATTAAGATTTGTGTTGTAACCTAACATATACTTTATCCTAGAGACTAGTCCATCTGCACTTGAGAAGAATGTGTATTCTGCTGTTGTTGGGTACAGTGTTCTATATATGTCTATTAGTTCTAATTGGTATATAGGGTTGTTCAAGGCCTATATTTCATTATAAATCTTCTGTCTGTTTTTTTATGTACTACTGAAAGTGGATATTGGAGTCTCCATCTATTATTGTAGCACTGTATTTCTCTTTTCAATTTTGTCAGTTTTTCTTTCTGTTGATAGGTAGGAAATATAAATGAATGGATAGATATTCCATGTTCATGGATTGGAAAGAATCAATATTGTTACAATTGCAATTCTCCCCAAATTGATCTATAGACTGTATGCAAAACCTTAGCAGCCTTTCTGGCACAAGCAGACAAGCTGATCCTAAATTTTATATAGAATATCCAAAACAATTTTGAAAAAGAAGAACAAAGCTGGATGACTTACAATATCCAGTTTCAAAACTTACTGTAAACCTACAGCAATCAAGACAGTGTGGTATTGGCATAAAGATAGACATATATATTAATGGAACAGTATTGAGAGTCAGGAATAAATTCTTACATTTGTGGTCAATTGATTTTCTTTATTTATTTATTTTTGGCTGCATTGGTCTTTGTTGCTGCTCAGGCTTTCACTAGTTGCAGCGAGTGGGGGCTACTTTTCATTGTGTTGCACAGGCTTCTCATTGCAGTGGCTTCTCTTGTTGCAGAGCACAGGCTCTAGGTGCACGGGCTTCAGTAGTTCTGGCACACTGGCTCAGTAGTTGTGGCTCGCAGGCTCTAGAGCGCAGGCTCAGTAGTTGTGGCACACGGGCTTAGTTGCTCCACGGCATGTGGTATCTTCCCAGACCAGGGATCGAAGCTGTGTCCGCTGCATTGGCAGGCAGCTTCTTAACCACTGCTGCACCAGGGAAGTCCCCTTCAATTGATTTTTCAATGAAGTTGCCAAAACAGTTCAATAGAGAAGGGACAATCTTTTCAGCAAATGATGCTGGGACAATTTGATATCCATATGGAAAAAAAAGTTAACTTAGACCTTTATCTCACACTATACACAAAAAAATTAATTCAAAATGGATCTTACACCTAAATGTAAAAGTAAAACTATAAAAGTTCTAGAAGAAAACATAAGATAAAAGCTTCATGAACTTAGGCTAGGCAGAGTTTTTGTTTGTTTGTTTGTTTGTTAATTTATTTATTTTTGGCTGTGTTGGGTCTTCGTTGCTGCGCACGGCCTTTCTCTAGTTGGGGCAAGTGGGGGCTACTCTTTGTTGCGGTGCGCGGGCTTCTCATTGCAGTGGCTTCTCTTGTTGCAGAGCGCGGGCTCTAGGGGCGCAGGCCCAGTAATTGTGGCTTTCAGGCTCCAGAGCGCAGGCTCAGTAGTTGTGGCGTACGGGCTTAGTTGCTCTGTGGCATGTGGGACCTTCCCGGACCAGGGCTCGAACCCATGGCCCCTGCATTGGCACGCAGATTCTTAACCACTGCACCACCAGGGAAGTCCCAGAGTTCCTAAATATGACATCAAAAGCACAATTCACAAAAGAAAAATTTGATAAATTGGACCTTACCAAAATGAAAAGTTGTGTGCTTCAAAAGATAATATTAATAAGTTGAAAAAACAAGATACAGGCTGAGAGAAAGTATTACAAATTGTATATCTGATAAAGGACTTTTATCTAAAATATACAAAGAACTCTTATAACTTAGTAATAAGAAGACTAACAATCCAATTTAAAAATAGGGGAAATATTAGAATGCACATTTCACCAAAGAGGATATATGAATGGGTAAAAGGCACTTAAAAAAAGATGCTCAAGGGCTTCCCTGGTGGCGCAGTGGTTGAGAGTCCGCCTGCCGATGCAGGGGACACAGGTTCGTGCCCCAGTCTGGGAAGATCCCACATGCCGTGGAGCGGCTGGGCCTGTGAGCCATGGCTGCTGAGCCTGTGCGTCCGGAGCCTGTGCTCCACAACGGGAGAGGCCACAGCAGTGAGAGGCCCACGTACCGCAAAAAAAAAAAAAAAAAAAAAAAGATGCTCAACACTATTAGTCATTAGATAAATGCAAATTAAAACCACAATACAATAGCATTACATACCCATTAGAGCTATAATCAAAAGGACAGACAATACCAAGTGGTAGACAAGATGTGGGAAAATCTTCATGTATTTGTTGGTAGGAAAGTAAAATGGAAGAGCCACATTGTAAAACAGATTAATAGTTTTTTTTTAATAACCTAAACAAATTGCCCAGAAATTCTACTACTAGGTATCTACCCAAGAGAAATGAAAATATATGTTCACACAAAGACTTGTACATAAATGTTCATAGCGGCATTATTCATAATAGCCAAAAGCTGGAAGCAACCCAAATGTCCATAAACTGATGATAAACAAAATGTAATATATCTATACAATGGACCATTTTTCATCCATGAAAAGAAATGAAGGGACTTCCCTGGTGGTCCAGTGGGTAAGACTCCGCGCTCCCAATGCTGGGGGCCCAGGTTCAATCCCTGGTCAGGGAATTAGATCCTGCATACATGCCGAAACAAGAGTTCACATGCTGCAACTAAAGAAGCCCACATACCACAACTAAGAAGTCCACATGCTGCAATGAAGATCCCTTGTGCCACAACTAAGACCTGGCGCAGCCATAAATGCACAAATAAATAAACAAATATTTTAAAATAAATAAATAATATTTTAAAAAGAAAGAAGAAATGAAGCACATGCTGTATGGATAAGTCTCTAATATATTGTGCTCAGTAAAAGAAGCCAGTTACAAAACACTATATATTGTATGATTCCATTTATATGATATGATCAGAAAAGGCAAATCTGTAGAGACAGAAATCAGATCAGCAGTTGCCTGAAACTGGAGGTGAAATTGACTGCAAATACTCATGAGGGAGCTTTATGGGGTTTTGGAAATGTTCTAAATCTAGGTTGTAATAGTGGTTGCACAGCACTATAAATTTACTAAAAATCATTGACTGTACACTATTATAAGTGAATAATGGGTGAATTTTATGGTATGTAAGTTATATCCCAATAAAAGTGTAAAATATTTAAATGAATTTTAGAAATGCTCATTTATTATTGATTCACAGTTTGCTGCAGGATCTTTCTGGGACTTAGTGACCAGAGATGCATGTCAAATGAAAAGAAAGAATTTGTTAGAAAAATGAATATATTGAGGAGGGCCTATAGGGAGTGGCCAGAGAAAAAGTTCAAGAGAGCAGCCTTGGGAACGGCCAAAAGTTAGTCAGGAAACGCTCCACACTGAGAGGCAAGGCCTAGAAAAGGAGACATGATGGGTAGAGTTCTGGTGACTGCAATAGTCGGGATTAGGCAACTTTAAAGAACACCCTCATGCCCAAGGGGGCACCAGAAGAGCAAGTCCCAGTTGTGACTGCAGACATTCTCAGCTGAGGGAGGGCACTCTCTTGGGTTCATTCAAAACCCCACCCAGGTTCTTCAGAGACCAGTACTCTCAATTTCCTTTTATTTTCTTTCTTGGGAGGAAGGGGGAATTTGCCTGAAGGTGGCTTCCTTTTAAGTCTGAAAATGGGGCAGGAAGATCCAGCTGAGGCCCTGTGACTCTCTCCAGGAGAGAGGCAACCGTTATGGCCAAAAGAAACTGCCCTTAGAGGAGCTTTTTCAGAATGACACATACTATTTTCTTCCTCTCCCTCTGTGACTCAGATTCATATTTCACACAGACCTTTGCCTATGTTTTCTTTCCTCTGCCTTGACTGCTAGCCAGCAGACCGTGTCCACAGTGTTTTCCCACTCCTGTTCCCCAGTCTGAATCAGCCTGGTGAAAACATTAGCTGGAAGAGATCTGTGTTTACCAGGTAAATTCCTCTAAAACAAATAAATTTGCAATGAAAATCTTTATTTAACCAAGAGTCCTCCACAGCACAGCTTATGCCTAACCTAATTCAAGCCACAGTCAATGAAACAAAATTCTAATCCATACCATGTATTTGGACAGTCCAATGGAGCTTACTTGTAAAAGATTTGACCTGTAGTACTTTCTTTTCCCCAAGGAGCTTGAGAAATAAGTAGAGGCAAAAACAGAGCCCCTTCGTACTTGGAGAGTATTTTCCCACAGATAACTTGTTTTAAAAATCGAGTTCCCAGAAAACCCTTGTAAGAACTTTTCCCAATAGTCTACCAGATCCTGGACAAGAAAAAGAGATAGACTCTAGATTCAATAAGCAGGATCTTCTCAGAAGGAAACCATGGGAACGTCTTCAATCTTCAAGGAGGCTCTAATCCAAAGCACTGTAAAAAATGATCAAGAGATCAGAAATGAATCAAGGTGAAGGAAACAAAAGTAGCAATCCAAAGAGGTGATAATATACTATCACCTGAAGTGGTATTAATCACCTAAAGAGGCCTGAGGCTATACTAATAAACTAATGAGAGTCAAATCTTTAAAAATACAGTACCTAGATCATATGAGAGAATTAATTACATCAATTGTTCCTACTGCTAAGAGCAAGATATTCCTCAAAGGGCATTATTGTGGAGGGAGGTCATTCTCTCCCTCTCCCAGGTCCATAAAATAGAATCTCCACTTCTTCAAAATTGTCAAAGACTTTTGCCTTCCTGATAGTTCCCTCTCAGTTCTCCCCAGGGCAGCAGGGACTCAGCTGACTGGGCCACTGGGGAAGGAACTGAGCACACTCGGCCCCTTCTTCGTCTTCTCCTGGGACTAGCCTGCCCGCCAGACAGGTGCCTCCAGCCCTGAGCCCCCGCACACATGCATCCATCCCTGCCTCCCCAGAAGGTCTAGGGGGCAAGTGTCAGGAAGTCTGGTTGTAAGCCCTGACCTGTGGGGCTCTTGCACTGTGACCTTACCCTATCAAAGCTAATGCTTCTATCTCCATGTCTGTTTTTCATAAGGTTCTGAACGCAGAGGGGCTAAGAGCTGCAGTTTATTGGCCCTTCAAAGCCCCCATATTAAGACTTTAAGGAGCCCTGCCACTGAAGAGTTTAAAAACCAGCGAATAACCCAAAGAAATGACTAGCAGGAGACTAAATTCACCATATGCCCTTGAGCAAGAGCTGAGCTTCTCAGTCAGGAAGGGAGCCACCTCTTCCAGAAGAGGATGCAGCATGAAGGACTTGCACATGGGACAGTGAGGAGGCAGAGACAGCTTCCGAGGAGCCAGAAGAGGGGAGACTGATGTCACTGCGATCCCCTCATGTCTGAGGTGTGAAGTGGTGGCAAGAGTCATGAACTGGGACCCAGAAAACTTGTGTTGAAGTCCCAGCTCTTATCAAATGTGCAGCCTTTACTATTTTGAGCCTCAGTATCCACATTTGTAATGAGCATAAATATCATTCCCACCTACCCTGTAGGGTTACTTTCAGAAATACATTATGTCGTGTATGTGAATGTTCATGTACCCTGGAAAGCATGTTAGAAATATAAGGCAGCATGAAAAAAATAGTGAGGACAAGGTACTTGAAGATATTTTGGGGTGGAAGTGCTGGTATTTTCCATTTGATCTTCCAGATCCACTCTCCATTTTCATCTGTATCCTAGAGGCTGAACTTTCTGAATTGCATCAATGGGTTCCCTTGTCTTTTGGCTGCTGGTTGAGTTTCATCAATGAGGAGCAACAGAAGAGACTGGAGAGGGGGCTATTCAGCTGCTTGGATTAGACTCCCCTGGTCTCCTCCCTGCTGCTTCTCCTCGGGTTGACTGCATCTCTCTATGGAGGGCACAGCTAGAATCAAACTGCCTTCTCCACACAGTTTTCTCCCCAGACCAGCAGCATTGCCATCACCTGCGAATTTGTGAGAAATACAAATACTCCAGTCCTATGCCAAACGTACTGAGGCAGAAACTCCAGGGGGAGGCCCAGTAATCTATGTTTAACAAGCCCTACAAGTAATTCGTACACAGTTTGACAACCACTGCTGTAACTAACAACTCTTTTTTTCTCTCTCACAGCTACTAACCCTGCGATACTGTCCAGTCCTTTGTTGTTTTCCCCCAAACTCTGTTTACCTTTGTAAATAGTCCTTTTACTATATACTCTCCTCAAATTACTCATTTTGAGTATGCCATGGTTTCCTGCAGGACCCTAACAATGTCAACAAGGGGCTTTTTGGGATCCAAAAAATAAGACAGCTAACTGCTTTGTCCTCTGCCTGTGAAGAGGACAGGCCCGCTGACCAAGCTGAAAGAAAAAACCTGCGATGGGATAGCCAAGTAAGGAGATCTAGTTACAGATCACCCCAAAATCCTTTAGGCAGAAGCTTGCAGTGGATCTCTGTGTTTCAGGAAATGTTTGTTTGGTAAACTAAGAAATGATGTAATATCCTTGTGAGACATATGACTAAAATCTGAGGTTTTTGTGTAGGCTTGGGCTGTAATGTTGGTTTCTACCAAGGGCTCTAGTCTGAAGAGGGAAAATGCTAAAATAAGTTGCTACTTGCAAAAGGAAGCTGAAGGTATTTCTTTCCTTTGGCCTGGGCCAAAGCTATAGCAAGCTAAATTCATACCATTTATTTTTCATCCAATATGAAAGTCGTATAGACCAAGACATAACATTTGAGCACCAATAGAGAATAAACAAGTTCAAAGGGTCAGTCTGACTAGAATGTATAATGCCTAAGACAAAGGGAAACTGTTTCTAGGTGTTTGTTTCCTCAGGTCTCTTGTCACAAGGAGTCACCTTGTTTCCAGGGCATAAATCCAAGGCAGAAATATTCAACAGAGGTCAGGAAAGTAGCCTTGAGTAAAACTGAGAAGCCCCACTCCATCAAGTCATTTCCTTTAGAAATGTAAAGGTTAGTAGGCCTGGAATCAGGATAAGAAAGAGGCTTTGGGAAAACTTAGCCCAAAGTGCTAAACTAACACAGGTTTTTCTTGCCTTTGTGGAATGAACCTATTGCTTTTCCTACAAATGAAGAAACTGGTTTTCAAAGTAACATCTCTTATTTATGCTTTATAAATTTGGCCAGTAATAACTGGACCCTAAAAAAATGGCGAGTCAGGCTAAGCTTGTCTTCAAATTTTGTCTTTAATTCACTTTTTAAAAACAATTCCCCTCCATCTCTCCTTCCCTTCTCCCTTTTCCCCCCTCCCCTGCCCCAGAGATCCATGGTATCCTCAAGCTGTAACCTGTCTGTTCACAGCCCACCACTTGAACAACCTTCCCAGGTTTTCCCCTCTTTGAACTTTTCCAGAGCACACTCAGAATTTAAAGGAACAGGGCCCTATCCCTCAGGGCCTAATGCAGATGATGGTTATATAATTACCACTGGGTAAGGGATTGCTTGGTAACCCCCTTGCCTGAGGCAGCTACCAGAGTGAACTGATCTCAGGGACATAAGGCCCTGCCAATCAGTAGCTGTGTGATCTTGGGAAAGATGCAAAGAATCATAGATTCTTGGGATTGAAAGGGATCAGTGCTTGAAAACATAGTCTAATAACTTACAGAGGTTTTATCCACCTTCTATTTAATGTTCTACTGAAAATAACTTCTATTATTTATTGAGCACCTCCTATGGGCCAAGGCCTGAGTTAGGCATTTGTATATATTGTCACTAATCCTGAAAATAGCCAAGCAAGGTAGTTAGCACTAGCCCCATTTTACAAATATGAAACTGAGACTTGATAGGGTGACTTAATTAGTCCAAGTGGCAAAGCCAGGGCTCGTACCCATTGCAGTTGGCCTGGAAGTCAGTGCTCATTCCACTTGACTGTATGATCTTCTAAGAGATCCCATTCTAACCCTATAACAGAAGGATACTTGATTTTTTAAAAATATTTTATTTATTTATTTGGTTGCACCAGGTCTTAGTTGTGGCTTGCAGCCTCCTTAGTTGTGGCTTGCTGGCTCCTTAGTTGTGGCATGCGAACTCTTAGTTGCAGCATGCATGTGGGACCTAGTTCCCTGATCAGGGATCGAACCCAGGCGCCCTGCATTGGGAGCGTAGAGTCTTATCCACTGTGCCACCAGGGAAGTCCCTGAAGCATACTTTATAATGAGCTGAATTTGTCTTCCTCTACCTCCCACCCACCTTCACCTCCAAGTTCTACCCCTCTGGGTATAGCAAAGTCGTCTTCCTCTTCTACATGCCACTCTTTCAGGTATTTGAATACTACAGACTACTTTGACCATCCTGAAAATATTCAACCTTTCCTCCTATGAAAGTTTAAAATCCCTTCACTCTCCTACTGATTCCTCTTCAGTTCGTCTATGTCCCATAAATCAACAACAAAAACCTGAAGCTTAATATATGTACAGAAAAGTGCACAGATTATATGTACACAGTGCAATTTTTACAGAGTCACTCCTTGATCAAGCAACAGAAACATTACCAGAACCCTAGAAGCCCATGCTATCTCATCTCTGCCTCCCCCAGAGGTGACCCACACCCTGACTTTTTTTTTTTTTTTTTTTTTTTTTTTTGCGGTATGCGGGCCTCCCACTGTTGTGGCCTCCCCCGTTGCGGAGCACAGGCTCCGGACGCGCAGGCTCCGGACGCGCAGGCTCAGCGGCCATGGCTCACGGGCCCAGCCGCTCCGCGGCATATGGGATCCTCCCAGACCGGGGCACGAACCCGTATCCCCTGCATCGGCAGGCGGACTCTCAACCACTTGCGCCACCAGGGAGGCCCCACACCCTGACTTTTAATACATGGATTATATAGAGGGAAGCACACAGTCTGCATCCTTTTGTGCCCGCCTTCGTTTGCTCAACATTGTGAGAGTTTCATGTCATATTGTGTGGAGCTATAGTTGGTTCATTTTCATTCCTTTATGTGTACTTCTTTAAAAAGTGTGGTAAAATATGTATAATATAAAATTTACCATTGAAACAATTAAGTGTACAGTTCAGTGGTATTAAGTATATTCACAAGATTGTGCAACTGTCACCACCATCTGTCTCCAGAACTTTTTCATCTCCCCAAACTGAAACTCTGTGTTTATTAAACAATAACTCCCCACCTGCCCCTCCTCCAGCCCCTGGCAACCACGATTCTACTTTCTGTCTCTTAGAATATGCCTTCTTTAGGTACCTCATGTAAGTGGAATCATACAGTATTTGTTCTTTTATGATTGGCTTATTTCACTTAGTATAATGTCCTCAAGATTCATCCATGTTATAGCATGTGTCAGAATTTCCTTCCTTTTTAAAGCAAAATAATATTCCATTGTACAGATATACCATGTTTGGGTTTTTTTTATTCTGTGTGCTTTTTAAAGTGTGTTGACTTATATGGGACCCAGTGTCCCCAGTGGATCTGGCATGAGCAGGTCCTTTGTACAGCTCCACCACTGCACTCCCACACTCTTTTTTCTTGCTTTCAAGTCTGGCTCCCATCTGGACAGAGTGCTCTTTGGACATTATGCATCTTTGCTTCCCCAGCACCTAGCTCCAAGTCAAAATTCGGTGAACAATATCTGGTAATAAATGAATGAAAGTATAACAGCCCCGTGAAGTTCCTCCTCTTTACCTCTCTGAGCCTCAGTTTCCTCATTCTTGAAATGAAGGGTTCAGACTCTTGATTTCTTAAATCTTGCCTAGCTTGACATTCCTGATTTTATGACAGACTTGCATTTCACAAGGCTCTTTGGTGACCTATTCCAAGGGTTTGACAAACAAAACAACAGTAATTTTTTAAACTACTTTTATGTGTTTCAGTTTATATATCAATAATTTCAGCTTATCCCTTTGGTAACCCTGTTAGGAAATGTGAGACTTGAAGGCTCTGTGAGAAATTCTTCTGGACAAAGAAAAAGACTTGCAAAGTGGGTCATTAAGGAGGTCTCTGTTAGGGAGAGGTTTGCCAAGCTAATTTCTCTCATTCACTGGCTCAATTGAAAAGCTCCCAGGGCTGTAGGGAAGCTGCAATTCCCAACTCAGTCAATAGGTGGCCATTTAACTGCACCCAGAGGGAACAGATGAAAACAACTCCAGCCCCAGAGCCAGGATGGTCCCAAAGTGGCAGTCAACCAAATTAGCATTTTTCTAGGAGAATTTGCATATATAAAATGGTTAGAAGGCCCTGAGCATTCTGAAATATGCTATCACTGGCAATAGACTTAGAATGCTGCCCACTCTGTTCCTGGATAAGTTGAAATACAACAACAATATTTTATCCTCCATTTTGTGACTTCTGGTTCTTATTCTCTCCTCTCTTCCTTCTCCCTCAACCAATTTATGATAGGCATGAAGCCAAATTTTGATAGGCCCATGACTGAAACACACTGACTTAAAATGTCTCAAGGGACAGTAAGTTTACAGGCAGATCAGTAGCTCTCCAGCTGGTATTTTTAAAGGAGACTGAGCTTACTGTCTTATGAAAGAGAACACACTCATATATATTTCGAGAACATTTGGAAACTTCTGTGTCAGATCAGATCAAGATCCATATAAATAAATATTCTCTTCTTGCCAATTGCTTCTAATAAAGGGATGTATATGCCTCCAGATATTCTTTCCTAAGTACATACCAGCATGTTTTCTTCTTTATAAAAAGAAAAACACTTTCAAATAATCTTTAAAACTTTATTATAAAAAGGACTATTGATTAAACCATGACATCTAACTGTTAACCTCACTCTCCATTCTCTTCTCTTACTTTGAACATTCATGGGTTTTGGTAAAGCTGTGTTGAGTTATTTCTTATTTTATCTTTCAAAAAATTAGCATTAATTTATTTTGGCCTCCTTCTGAATCTTTAAGTGCTATGGACATTTCTGCTACAAAGGTATTTTTTCCAATTCCTACAACTTTCTCTTATCCTTTCGAATTACAAATTTGATGACTGAACCTAGGTTATATTTTTTAGATTGATTCATAACTTTTGAAACATTTGTTGCTCTATTTTATTATTGTTGCTTCCTTAGTTTCAAGCACTGCTAACTTAAGGTGGACTTAGCGCACCCTCCTGTTCTTCATTCTATTATCTTCATAAAAGTCCTGTGACCCTCCTGTTCTATTCATTCTTTAACATTTGCAATGTCCCAGTGGGTTAAAAGCAGACAGAAAATCAGAGACTAAATAAATAGCTGTTTTGGGAGACCACAGAGAACAGCTTCAACCTACACATTAGTGTTATATCAGGCTAGAACAAAATAGTGAACGTGAAAGCCCTTTGAAAAATACAAAAGCATGCCATGCACGTGTACTATTTGGCTTGACCTGAAGAGGAAACCAAGCTGAAATGGCTTATTAGGATTTACCAAATGCCTGGGGTCAAACATCTGAGGAAAGAGCTTGGAGACATAACTAGCATTATTTCTTAAACTGGTTGAATACTCTACATTGTTTACTTACAAGTGTTCTGGCTACAATTGTGACTTAACACATTTTAGTAACAGAGAAATAGGGAGCATTTTTATTTTACAGTAACCTAGAGATTCCAGTAAATATCAGGGGACATAAATCAGCACAAAGTCTTAAAAGTGGCTGGTCTGACAAGAAGGAGCCTGTGTAATATGGCTTTTCTATTAACTTGGCTATAAAGTTGGCTATTAACTTAGCACCTAATTGGATCCTCCTACAGTGGATCATAAAAGCATTCAGTCCTGCAAGCTAGAGAATATGTTGTGCTTGCTGAATGGTGTTTAAGGTACTTTAAAAGTCTGGTTATGTTTGAGTGATGACTAAACATGAGTTTATTATATCGGACATTTAGAGGTGGTAGGCATGGTGTCTTCCTATACAGAATTGTGTCTGAAGGGCTGCATCTGAATCCTAGCTCTACCATTTACAAACTGCATGACTTTGGTCTTATATTTTAGCCTTTTTGAGCCTCAGCTTCTTCATCTGTATGATGAGGGTAACAGTATCTGTCCTTCTTACTTCATAGAGTTAAAAGAATTAAGATAGACCATGCACAGAAAAGAGCTTTGGAAACTTAAGCACTATACACACATTAGTTACAATTAACCAAATGTAACCCTCATGTTTTACCAATGAGTAAACTGAGGCCCAGAGAAGCTAAATGATTTGATGAAATACCTATGGTGGCAGAGTTAGATTTAGAACACAGATCTCCACAGCCTCTTGTCTTTGTAGTGTATCAATCAGTACTGTTTTTTGACATTTTCTATAAACTAAGGTCTATATCCATGACTCATTTACATATAATTTACTGCCCAGCCATAAAAGGTCATTAAAATTTAACTTTAAGTTTGTTAGAAGCTAGATTTAATTACCATGTATGTGTAGATGCATTACTGAACTTACAACTAAAACTATAGCTAGGCTAGTCCTTGAAGGAAAACATTTTTTGTTTTTATTTTACATGTCAGTGCTTGGCTAAAACCTCTGTTTTTATAAGAGAGTCATGTGAGATAATCTAAACCCTAAATCTAATTACAAAGAAGAATCTACAAAACAAATTCAAACCTTGTATGAAAGCCAAAACTTTTATTGTACTTTGATGGTCTTCGTAAAATAACTTTTTTCACCTTCATCCTAACATATATATATATATATATATATATATATATATATATATATATATATATATATATATATTTTTTTTTTTTTTTTTTTTTTTTTTTTTTTGCCATACGTGGGCCTCTCACTGTTGTGGCCTCTCCCGTTGCGGAGCCCAGGCTCCAGACGCACAGGCTCGGCAGCCATGGCTCATGGGCCCAGCCGCTCCACGGCATGTGGGATCTTCCCAGACCGGGGCACGAACCCATGTCCCCTGGATCGGCAGGCAGACTCTCAACCACTGCACCACCAGGGAAGCCCCTAACATACATATTTTAAGCCTGTAATTTTACCATTAACATAAAAAGGACTAGTCCTGTATTGTGGCCTCAGAGATAGCTTATTCTAATATTATTTTTGTCTCAATAGGTTCATTTATCAATAATGTGTATGTGAAAAAGCATTTTATCTAAAGGTGCTTTTTTTGTTTTAAATAAGGCTATTCTGGGTTTTCCCTTATACTTAAAATTTATGATGGATTTTAATGTCTAAAATTTGCTTACAACTTTAAGTTCCTATGATCTAGAATTTAGAATTACAGGAAGAAATGGGATCAATATTTATTTTTCCAGTTATAGTCATGTAGAGATTGGGGCTAGTTTCTCTTCCACAGAAAAAAATACATAGGGGCATGTTCAACCTTGGGACCTTATTAAGGAGTATCTCTCAAGTTCTTTGTGAGTTTATAGTATTTAATTTTACAGTGTTCTACAATGGAAAACACATGGAATTTATATCTAAAATTTGGGCACATCTTGCCTGATCTTGAGCAGGATATTAAGCCTCTCTAGATCTCAGTTTTCTAATCTTTTAAGTGGGGTTGTTTCAGCAGGATGCCCAGAACTTATAAGATTTTTTTAAGTGAGGGAGGGTTGGCAGTCGATTGAAAGGATCTAGAAAAGCTATTGCTTCAAAGCTAGAGAGTTTTTCAGTTTAGAAAGAGGAAAAAACTTGACTACTCATTGTTGTCACCCTTTGTCCTGGTGAAATGACCCAACTAAGCCCTTTACAAAATATAAAACTCGTAACTCCCTGGGTGGTGGAAAACACTTTGAGGAAACCTAAACACCAATGCTCTCAGTGGAGAACCTGGCTAGGTATTCTCATTGGTAACACAATTGCTTTTAGCTTCCAAACCTATGCTGTCTCTCTGCCTGCTTTGTCACTTTTGAGGTGGAGACAGTGCTGCTTTTATTTTCATATGAATCCAAATGTGTCAGGGCAGCCCTGTTGCTTGTGCCTGGGGAAACGTGTATTCTTGTAGGAGAAGGTGCTATCCAGAAATCTGAAACTGAGGCCCTGGAGATGGCAGGGTGTTTACATCGAGAAAGTGAGGGCAATGAAACTTACCTTGGAATGTGGTTGTGTGAATTAAGTGAGCTAATATGTGTAAGGCTCCTGGCACATAACAGATACTCGACAAATAGTAGCTATTTTGAAAATGCCCAAGATTGTTTTCCAAGTCCTACCATGGTCTCTTCATCTGGCATACATCAGGGGATGTGACAGAAAGCAGGGCAGTACTATACAGGTGCTGGCCTGAATGGTCCCACCCTACCCCTGCGACATGCACCTGAAAACTTTAGGCAGGGCTCTGTGTGGCAATTGGACAGGGTTCACTACAAAAGTAGTCTATACTCCTAGGTCCTCCCAGGGCTGGCCCAGGGAGACATGTGACCTGCAGTTCAGCAGAAATGTAGGCAAGGGGTATATGCTTGGTCCCTATTTTACATAGGCTTGCATTCATTTATTGAAACTTCAAACAGAAGAGACAAAGCAGTACAAGGCAAAGGGATACTGCTGCCAGAGAGTGTACCCAGGACAGTGCTATCTTGATGCTCTCTGATTATTTTAACCTCCAATAACTGCCTTTAAGTAAATGACAACTAAGAGCATGAATTTGATGCTGAGCACCATCTTCCAAAGGTTTAACAGATATGAGTTGTGGAGGAATTAGGATAATGGGATTACATGGAAGTTTCCTCTAATTTTGCATATAAGGAAATAGTAAGCAAGGTGACCAGCAGAGTAAAAGGGGGCAGGTGTGAACTAGACGTCTAAGAGAGTGGGAGATGTGATAGAATAGGCAGGCAGAATGGAGGGGGGGCCACGTGATGTCCATGACCACAAATTTAAATTGAGTCCAGTTAGCATGGTTGTGTGTGTCTCCCCAACACTTTTAAGTGTGAAGTAGGCAGAGCTGGTATTAATTAGAGTTGAGAGTTTGCCAGACAAGTGCTGTGAAAGGAGAGAGGGGCAAAGAAATTGGGGGTGTATGAAAGGGCTGTCAATGGAAGTTGGATAAGGAGGGAAGTAAGGACACAATGGGAGGAGGGGGGATGAAAGAGGTCAGGGTCAATGGATTCTAGGTCCCTAGTGGGCTTGAGGAAATTCTTTAAGCAAATCTTGGCATTAAAATCTTTTTCCTTTTTTTAGGTGTTTTAAGAGTGGGACATTTCCTTGACATCTTCCCACTTTACCCTTTCCCACTTTTTCCTTCTCCTTTCCATAGTTTAAATAGTAAGTTCAAGAGGTGTTGCTTTGCTGAGAGACATTTTTCCCAGTGCAGATTCTTGTATTTCTGGCAAAGAAGGAGTTAAATGGTGTTATTTGGAAGTACTTTAACATTATCCAGATTTAGCTTAGAGATAGGATTATGCTGATGTCCTTTATTTTTCTCCTTAATTTACAAAGAGCTCTTTTATCTCAGACATTCTGGTGCTTTATTGGAATTTTCTAAGTAATGCAGCCTAGCACAGAGCAGTTTTTTGGGAGAGCTGCAATCTGACCCTTAAATTGGGGTAGGATTCTAGCAAAATAGAGGCCTCCTGGCCAGAGCTTCTGCTCAGATTCCTAACAGGAACACACTTCTCATCAGAATGGCTGCAGAAGATCAGATGACAGAGAGCTTTTATCAGTTTGTTGCACTGGTCTTTCACCTACCTGAAAACTATCTTAAAATGATTGCTTTCCAAAGGCAATGACACAGCACTCTGTTTTCTAGAGACCTTACACTCAATAAGTTCCTTGCTCAGAATGTTTACCCTGGATATTCCAGAGGTGCTTTAAGGTAGAACAAGTAGTTCACAAAGGCACAGAAAGGATGGAGAATAATAGAATCTTGTAAGATTCTGAAATCATGAAAAGTGAAAAAGGCCCACGAATATGTCCATCATCCCTGCCTTGCTGGAAGGGACCCTGAATGGTCTCCATGTCTATCTTTCTACATCTACATAGGACTGAAGTAAAGCCGTTTCAGAAAGAGAGCTTTCTGCCCACTTGGAAATTAGGTCGCATGCTCTGTCAATGCCTCAGGAATCTTTTACAGTTGATCTTATATTTATCTTTAAGCAGATTTACTCTTCCACACTTTTATTCATTCTTCTATTGACTATTAAGGGATATTTCCAATTTGGAAGGTAATTCACTCCTTGTTGCTATAACAAACCTAATTTTTGAATTATCTCGTTACCCCAAGAAAAACGAATCATGGTAATCTAGGGTTTAGGTCTTGACTTTTTGTTTTTTTGAATTTGTGAAGAGCATAGCCTTTTGTAAAGTGACTTGAATTCTCCCTGAGTTCACCCCCCTTACCTTTCCTAGAACTATGGAATGGTAGACAGAGAAATAGAGCTGAAGTCAGAAGCCTCAAACCCCAACTCTCCTATTACAAGCTGCATCATAGTTTATATTATTCTTAATTTATAACCCCATTTCATCATCTGCAAAATGTGAAGCATACCTATGCCCCAGATAAATCAGGTAACAAATGTAAAAAGTACTTTGTAACTGGAAAAATATTGCAAAAGTGTGCCTCTTTTTAGGGTTTACTCCCAAATGCTCCATGTTAGCTTATTTGGGGTCCTCACAGGGCCCCTCTCCTTCCCTCCTCTCTTTCTTTGCCTGCCTTCCCCTCTCCTTTCCCTAGTGTCCAGCTGTCCTCCATGAATGTTGCTGTACCAGAAATCTCAGAGACTACACAAAGGCTAAAAATTCAGTCAAAGAAGAAATTGAAACCAGTGTACAGAAACCTTCTTCCTGCTAATCACATTTCTTAGAGGGCACTATAAGACTGGCAAAGGAGGAAAGAGAGGAAAAAGCAGACTGGAGACACTGGTGATGAGAGCAGCAGAGGAGAGAAGAAGAGTAAAGGAAACAGGAAAGAATCCACTAGAAATGGAGGAGCATAGAACTCAACATCCCCCCAAGCCCCTGAACCCACCTTGGAAAGGAAGGGAGAAGGACACCATTATTCCAACAAACTGTGAAACTCTATAAAAGGGAGTTTATACAGAAAAGAGCAAAGTCAGCACAAGAGAAGGAAATTCTTTTCAGAGAGGAGAGTATCAGGTAGCACTGCAGGTAGGTACTGTGATAAACTGAAGTTATGATAGAGTATAAATTGCTGAGAATAGTGTAGTAAGAGTATGTGATTCCTACCAATTACTGAAAGGTAATATAAATCGCTATCATATTTTGTATTGCAAGTAAAAGCATACAGTGGAATATAGAAAACATATTTGCTTAAAATGTGGTTGACTTCTGCACAGCAAAGGAAACCATAAACAAAATGAAAAGACAACCCACAGAATAGGAAAATATATTTGCAGACGAAGCAACCAACAAGGGATTAATCTCCAAAATATGCAAACAGCTCATGCAGCTCTATGTCAAAAACAAAAGCAAAACCAAAAAACAACCCAGTCAAAAAATGGGCCGAAGATCTAAATAGACATTCTTCCAAAGAAGACATACAAATGGTCAAAAAGCACATCAAAGCTACAATGAGATATCACGTCACATCAGTCAGAATGGCCATCATCAAAACGCCTACAAACAATAAAGGCTAGAGAGGGTGTGGAGAAAAGGGAACCCTCCTACACTGTTGGTGGGAATGTAAATTGGTACAGCCGCTATGGAGAACAGTATGGAGATTCCTTAAAAAAATAAAAATAGAGCTACCATATGATCCAGCAATCCCACTCCTGGGCATATATCTGGAGAAAAACATGGTTTGAAAAGATACATACACCCCAGTGTTCATTGTAGCACTGTTTACAATAGCCAAGACATAGAAGCAACCTAAATGTCCATCGACAGAGGAATGGATAAAGGTGATGTGGTACATATATACAATGGAATATTACTCAGCCATAAAAAAGAATGAAATAATGTCATTTGCAGCAACATGGATGGGCCTGGAGATTATCATACTAAGTGAAGTAAGTCAGGCAGAGAAAGCCAAATATCATAGGATATCACTCATATGTGGAATCTGATTTTTAAAAATGATACAAATGAAATTATTCACAAAACAGAAACAGTTACAGATATCGAAAACAAACTTATATTACCATATGACCCAGCAATCCCACTACTGGGCATATACCCAGAGAAAACTATAAATCAAAAAGACACATGCACCCCAATGTTCATTGCAGCACTATTTACAATAGCCAGGTCATGGAAGCAACCTAAAGGCCCATCGACACATGAATGGATAAAGAAGATGTGGTACGTATATACAATGGAATACTACTCAGCCATAATGAAACTGGGTCATTTGTAGAGACGTGGATGGACCTAGAGACTGTCTTACAGAGTGAAGTAAGTCAGAAAGAGAAAAACAAATATTGTATATTAATGCATATATGTGGAATCTAGAGAGATGGTACAGATGAACCAGTTTGCAAGGCAGAAATAGAGACACAGATGTAGAGAACAAATGTATGGACACCAAGGGGGGGAAAGTGGGGCGAGGGGGTGGTGAGATGAATTTGGTGATTGGGATTGACATATATACACTAATATGTATAAAATAGATAACTAATAAGAACCTGCTGTATTTAAAAAAATAAGTAAAATTCAAAAAAAAAACAACTTATGGTTACCAAAGAGGAAATATGGTGGGGGGGGCGGGGATAAATCAGGAGCTTGGGATGAACATACACACACTACTGTATATAAGATAGATAACAACAAGGACCTACTGTATAGGGAACTCTACTCAATATTCTTAGATAACCTATATAAAAATAATATAAAAAATGAATATATGTATAACTGAATCACTGCTGTACACCTGAAACTAACACAACATTGTAAATCAACTATACTCCAATAAAATTTTTTTTTAAATTTGGTTAGGACTCATGCTTTTACACTCTATCCACATGGTAGAGAGAATGTGGGAGCTGAACTTGGAGCAACACACATTCCCATCTGCCTGCTTCCCTCCTCTAAAGAATCAAGTGGCACTCTGCAATCACTTGGAAGCAGGAAGACAGGTTTTTGATGGACACCAGGTGTGGGAGTTGGAAGAATGAAGGAATTGGAGGAGGAATCATGACTAAGGTGTGGGCTGGGATTCACAGAAATATAGCGGCCTAGATGGATCAGCAATCCTATTAGGGACTAGACTCTTTCTAGTGGAATTTCTTGAGCAGGCAAACTGCTAATACCTAGTCTACCTGTAATTTAAGGGAGCTACACAAGTCCATTTGCAGACCTAGGTTCCTATGGAAATATCACCACCCAATACTCCATCTCTTCTGACATATATATAAGATGTCTTTCTCTGAGCCTGGGCAAAGACAGTAGCAGACCATATTATGCCCTGGTCTCCTATCCCCACCAAGACTATTTCAGAAACTAACATGAGGGGTAGCAACAGGTTAGTGAGCTGAGGTTGGGAGAATTATATTCTGCATCTTCAAACTCCCCAGGGAACAAAAAACTACAGAGGTAAACTATTTCTGTTTCACATTCCAAAAGTATCCCATGACTCATCCCATTCTTCTTTTTTTTTTTTTTCTTTTTTGCTGTGTTGGGTCTTCTTTGCTGCGTGCGGGCTTTATCTAGTTGTGGCAAGCGGGGGCTACTCTTCGTTGTGGTGCACAGGCTTCTCATGGCAGTGGATTCTCTTGTTGCAGAACATGGGCTCTAGGCGCTCGGGCTTCAGTAATTGTGGCATGCAGGCTCAGTACTTGTGGTGCATGGGCTTAGTTGCTCCGCAGCATGTGGGATCTTCCTGGACCAGGGATCGAACCCATGTCCCCTGCATTGGCAGGCAGATTCTTAACCATTGCACCACCAGGGAAGTCCCCCATTCTTCTTTCTTGATTAGTCCTTCTCTTTCTGATTACATCCATCTCAGGCAAATCGAACTTCTGTTACCCCACTGTGAGCACAAATATGGGTTTCTCATAGAGTGTTTTTTAAAGATTCATCAAGTTAACTTCACTCCTGCTTTGGCTGCTCTGAAATTACCCACCTTAAGCAAAATTGAATGTAGGTGCCTTATCTAAAGGTTGAATAAGGCGCCATTGAAAAGTGAGGCCATCTTTTGTTGGCTGGGGAGACTAGACTTTTTTTCTCATATGATTCAGGTATATACCTCTGCCACCAGGTCTCTAGAGAGCTTTCACAGCCATAAGTTATCTGCTTATGCTCTGTGGCCAACAAGAAGAGAAAACACACAAAAAATTCTAGGCTACTTCCATTGGCTTCAAAACTAGGATTTGATGACTTCCGAGGTCTGACCTCACTTGCAGGTTCAGAATCCTAAAGCTGTGGCTTCTACATTCACATCCCATTCAAACAAGTTAAGCAACATTCAAGTCTTCATTTTTCCAGGTCATTGTGTAAAGGAAAGCACAGAGGGAGAATTATTGCCTAGAGTGCAAACCCTTCAACTTCCACTGTGAATAGAGCCAGTGAGACTGAACAGAGAACATCTTCCATTGCTACCTGCTAGGTGTTATAACAAGGGAAGGCAGGGACAGTTACTTTGTATAAATCAGGAATGTTTGGTTTCTTGAGATTGGAAAGCAAACATAGGAGAGCCAATCTTACACTTATAAACACTCAAATTCAGAATAACTAGTATACAGTGAACTTCTATGTTACGGGGATAAGAGGGGTTTATCCTTTTGTTTGTATGGGAAAATTAAAGAATAACAAATATTTTGTGTACGTATCAATTACCAATAATATGCCCTAAATACAGCCCATCATACTTCCCTTGATATTTGAAATAGGCAGCTAGGTTTTATTTTCAGTATCTCCCCTTAGCACAAATATGTTCCTAGCATTACATCCACACTTCATTACTTGACACTTTATCTTTTAGCTCTTAATAGGTTAGAATTTAACTGTTCCTGTTTCTTTTATTGTAATCCTCTCCCCATTTAAATTTGGAAGAATAAGGAGTATACAGAAGAAATGCATTATTTCAAAATAACAGTAAAGGTCATAACTTCCAGTCAATGAAAAGACCTTTCCTCCCATTCCAAAAGTATAGAAATAAAACACACATAACAACACAAAGAATTAAATGCAATACATAAATAAGTTCAAAAGCAAGAGAGGGAAATCTCTGGATGCTAAAACTGATGCAGAAACTAAAAGCCATAAGAAGAGGCAAGTGAGAGCCAAGGCAGCTAACCCTTTAGGTGTCTTTTCATAAATCAGAAAATGGACCACCCTCTGAGTAGTTTCACCCTCATGGCTGCAGGACTTGGTGAGTGGAGTTCAAGCTTGATTTCACCCCGATGCACCACCTTGCCCAGGTGCTCTTGTGTAGGATATAATCCATACAACTGAACCCAGTGGCCCTGACAAGTGGGAACAGAAGCTACATCACTTAGAGGGGTTTTGAAGTTGGAAATATGCCTTTGGGGCTGAGAGATAGAGTTTAAATTCGTCTATGAGGAAAGGACAGTAAGTCTTAAGTCATAGAGATCAGGGAGCTAATTGTAAACCAATGCTCATAGCAGCATTATTCACAATAGCCAAAAGGTGGAAGCAACCCAAGTGTCCATTGAGGGATGAATGGACAAACAAAATGTGATATATACATACATAGAATGTAATTCAGCCTTGAAAAGAAAGGAAATTCTGACACATGCTGCAACATGGACGAACCTTGAGGACATTATGCTAAGTGAAATAAGCCAGTCACCAGAACATAATACAGTATGATCCCTTATTTGAGGTACTTAAAATAGTCAAATTCATGGAGACAGAAAGTAAAATGGTCACTTCCAGGGGCTTAGGGGAGAGGAAAATGGGGAGTTATTGTTTAATGGGATGGAATTTCACTTTGGGAAGATGAAAGTTTTAGAGATGGATGGTGGTGGTGGTAGCACAACAATGTGAACATAGTTAATGCCACTGAACTGTACACTTAAAAATGGTTAAGACAGGTCTTCCCTGGTGGTGCAGTGGTTAAGAATCCGCCTGCCAATGCAGGGGACATGGGTTCGAGCCCTGGTCCAGGAAGATCCCACCTGCCGCGGAGCAGCCGAGCCTGTGTGCCACAACTACTGAGCCTGTGCTCTAGAGCCTGCAATCCACAACTGCTGAGACCACACGCCACAGCTACTGAAGCCCGCGCACCTAGAGCCCATGCTCCGCAACAAGAGAAGCCACCGCAATGAGAAACCCACGCACACAACAAAGAGTAGCCCCCGCTCGCCGCACTAGAGAAAACCCGCACGCAGCAATGAAGACCCAACGCAGCCAAAAATATAAATAAATTTTTTAATGTTAAAAAAATGGTTAATATAGTAAAATTTTGTGTATTTTTACCACAATTTTTAAATAAAAATTATTTTAAAATAAATAAATACAAACTTTTAAAATAAGGTCATAATATTAATACAAGAAAAGGAGCTGAAACTTAAGTCCCTACATAATGCCAAGAGCCAAAAAGGGCTGCCCATGAAGTAAATTTAAAGTACTGTGGACTTCAGTGGAAGTATCAAGGAATCCTGCTATGAGCCTATGCCATGAATCAAAAGAAATCAGAAACCCAGACCTGTGCCATTCATGAGTGTAAGATCTACCTGCAAGTTGTAAGAACCTTAAGTAGAAAAATACATATAAAAAGAGATGCATGGCAGGAGGGATGAATAGCTGGAGCACTATGGCAATGACCTTTTAGATACAATACCACAGGCATGATTCAGGAAAGAAACAATTGATAAGCTAGGTTTCATTAAAATTAAAAACATCTGCTCTGCAAAAGACAATGTCACTATCTCAAATGATACCTGCACTACCATGTTTATTGCATTATTATTCACAATAGCCAAGACATAGAAACAACCTGTGTCCATCAACAGATGAATGAATAAAGAAGTTGTGATACACACACACACACACACACACAGGAATATTGTTAAGCCACAAAAAGAGGAAATCCTGCTGTTTACAACAACATGGGTGGACCATGAGGGCATTATGCTAAGTGAAACAAGTCAGACAGGGAAAGACAAATACTGTAGATCTCACTTATATGTGGAACCTTAAAAAAAAAAAAAAGTCAGGTTGCTCTTGCCTTCTGAGACAGACCACATTCTGCCTATGGAATGTGTATCTCTCTCAATAAACCTGCTCTTACTTTACCTGCTCACTCTTGAATTCTTTCTTGTGCCAAGCCAAGGACCCTCACTTGGTGGCCCATCCCAGGAACTTGCCCAAGACCTGGGACATGACCATTCTCTCATGCCCCATTTTCCTGCAACATCTTTACAAAGGAAGAGAAGGAAGATAGTCTTCTCTCCCTCCCCACTTTTCCTTTGTTTGTAAAAATGTAGCCCACTTAGTTCTTGGGGCAGAGCCCTCTTGCCTGCCTGCTTGTATCCTTCACAAGCATCCTATATTAATAAATCTACTTCTTACCTATCAAAAAAAAAAAGCCAAACCCATAGAAGCAGAGAATAGAATAGTGGTTGCCAGGGGCTGGAGGATGGGGGAAATGGGGAGATGTTGGTCAAAGGGTACAACTTCCAGTTGTAAGATGAGTAAGTTCTGGGGATCTAACATTCAGCAGGGTAATTATAGTTAACCATACTGTATTAATACTTGAAAGTTGCTAAGAGAATAGTAGATCTTAAAAGTTCTCACCACAAAAAAATAAAATTGTAAATATGTGAGGTGATGAATATGTTAACTAATCTTACTGTGGGAATTGTTTCACAATATATACATGTATCAAATTATCACATTGTACACCTTAAACTTACACAATGATATATGTCAATTATATCTCAATAAATGTGGGAAAAAATAAACACTATGAAGGGCAGGCATTTAGTTTAAAGAAAGAAAAAGGAAGACAATGTCAAGAGTATGAGAAGACAATCCACAGAATGCAGGAAAAATATTTGCAAAAGACATATCTGATAAAGAACTGTTATCCAAAGTATACAAGAAACACTTAAAACTCACCATTAGGAAAATGAACAATCAAAACTGAGCGAAAGACCTGAACAGATACCTCACCAAAGAAGAAATACAGATGGCAAATAAGCATATGAAAACACGCTAAACAAGTTATGTCATTAGGGAATTGCAAACTAAAACTACAATGAGAAAGTACTACACACCTATTAGAATGGGCAAAATCCAAAACACTGACAACACCAAATTCTGACAAGGATATGGAGCAAGAGGAGTTCTCAGTCACTGCTGTTGGGAATGCAAAAGGGTACAGCCATTTTAGAAGACGGTTTGGCAGTTTTTTTACAAAACAAAACATAGTCCTACCATGCAATACGGCAATCACACTCCTTGGTATCTACTCAGAGACGTTGAAAACATGTCCACAAAAAATCTACACACAGATTTTTATAGCAGCTTTATTCATAGCTGCCAAAATTTGGAATCAACCAAGATGTCCTTCAGTAGGTGAATGGATAAGTAAACTGTAGTACATCTACACAATGGCATATTATTCAGTGCTAAAAAGAAATGAGCTATCAGGCTACGGAAAGACATGGAGAGCCTTAAGTACATATTACAAAGTGGAAGAAACCAAACTGAAAAGGCTACATACTGTGTAATTCAAACCGTATGATAAGGTTTGAAAAGGTAAAACAGTAAAAAAAGATGGAGACAGTAAAAAGATCAGTGGTTACAGGGGTTAGGGAGGAAGGAAGGGTGCATAGGCAGAGCACAGAGGATTTTAGGACAGTGAAACTATTCTGTATGATATTACAATTGTGGATACATTTGCCAAAGCCTATAAAATGTACAACACTGAGAGTGAAACCTAATGTAAGCCATGGTCTTTCTGTGATAAGGATGTTGTGGTTCATAGATTGTAACAAATATATCACATGGTGTAGGATGTCAATAGTAGGAGAGGATGTGCGTAGGTGGGGACAGGGGATATATGGGAACTCTCTGTACTTTCCACTATAAATCTAAAATACTTGAAAAAATAAAATGTATTATTAATTTTTTAAAAAAACTACCAGAGAGAAAAAAAGAAAATACCTATAAAAGAATGTCACCTGAGAGATAATAGACTCCTCATCAAAACAGTAGATTTCAGAAAGCAGTAGATAAATATCTTCAAACTACTGAGGAAAAATAATGGTAATGTAATCTATGTAACCTTAATTAATAATGAAGTCAAAATAAAGACTTCTTGAGACATTTAAAGACCAGGGCAATTTACTGCCCAGACCCTCATTGAAAGAACTACTAAACTTTCTTATTTGGGAAAAATAAAATTAAAAACATGAAGAAGCTCCCATTGGCCAAATACAGAAGAAAAAGTGAGCATCAAATAGAATATTGACTATTAGATTAAGACACATTAAATATATGAAAATCCCCAAGTTTCTAATTTTACAGAGTCAAAAAGCAAACAAGAGAAAGCAAGTACACACCATTTGCACACGTTGGTCATTATTGAAAACTAGGGTACAAATGCTTATTTTGAAAATTGGCGATTAAAAATAATTAAGGATTTATCCTGCCTTTCCTGAAGGAGCTATGCCTCAGAATAACCAAATGGTTGATGAGAGAATTTTCTTCACAAAAGAACTTCAGTTAATAAATATAAAGCAAAAATAGAATAAGAAAATCTTCAATTTTCAGCCTAATCAAATAGTTGATACAGGCAAAGCTCATCAGTGGATGAAACCACTAGATAGAAGGTTGACAGAGAACAAGGAAGGGATCAGACTGTCACCATCTGAAGCTACTGATCAATCTTAGCATCACTAATAATGATGCAATCAGACATGCTAGGCCTCTTGATTTGATACAATATGAAGTCCAGAATATGGCACCAACTCTGAAGTATTTTTGTCAAAAGTATTGAGCCTAACTTTGCCTCCCTTAACCTAGTTTCCAGTGACAGGAATAAGTGATAGAGGAGTAAATTAGATGATCCCATGAGGGAGCAGGCAAATTCAGAATGTGGGACATTGTACAAGACAACTCATCTAATTTATTCTGTAAGTCAATGTCATATTTTAAAAAAAGAAGGACTGTACTAAATCAGTTTTCTCAACTAGAGATGATTTTACCCTCAGGGGGACATTTACAATGTCTGGAGACATTTTTGATTGTCACAATGTGAGCAGTGGTACTGGAATCTAGGGAGTAGAGGTCAAGGATGCTGCTATACATCTTACAGTGCACAGGACAGCCCCTACTCCCACCCCTACAAGAATTATCTGGTCCGAAATGTCAATAGTGCCACTGTTGAGAAAGCCCGTACTAAAGGAGATTGAAAAGACACAACAATCTAATTTAGTGTCTGGGTCTTATTTGGATCCTGGTTTAAACAAACCAAAACCACAAAAAGACATTTTTGAGACACTCAGGGAAATTTGAATATACACTGGGTATTAGATGATACTGAAGAATTATTGTTGGCCGTGATACTAGTCTTGTGTACTGTATGTAAGAAAATGTCTCTGATTTTTAGATATGCATACCAAAGTATGTAGGGATAAAATGGCATGATGTCTAGGATTTTCTTTAAAATATCTCAGCAAAGAAAAAGAGAGAGAGAATAGATAGGTTACATAAGTATAACAAAATATTGATAATTCTAGAATCTTGATGATGGCTTTGTGAGAGCTCCCTGCATCTTTGTGTGTATATATATATATATATATATATATATATTAAATTTTATTTATTTATTGGCTGCGTTGGGTCTTCTTTGCTGCGTGCGGGCTTTCTCTAGTTGAGGCGCGCATGGGCTTCTCATAACGGTGGCTTCTCTCGTTGCGGAGCACGGGCTCTAGGCGCGTGGGCTTCAGTGGCACGCAGGCTCTAGAGCACAGGCTCAGTAGTTGTGGCGCACAGGTTTAGTTGCTCTGCAGCATGTGGGATCTTCCCAGTCCAGGGCTCGAACCCGTGTCCCCTGCATTGGCAGGCGGATTCTTAACCACTGCACCACCAAGGAAGTCCCTCTTTGTGTATATTTGAACACAAAGGATATTCTTCAGAAAGAAGGAATTTAGCAAGAAACAATGAATGTTATTCATGGAGGAATCCTAGTGGACTGTAAGGACTAACAGGATTCTGGTTCAGACCAGTACAAATCCTCATTCAGCATGGTGAACAGCATGGTGGCCAAGCACTTTCAACTGCAATTCAGTGAGAAGAAACAAGGCCTCCATGCTCACCAAAAGATACTATATCTGAAAAAAATGTATTATTTTGGTGGGTTCATTCTAGTTCAGAAGCTATGGTTATACATATCTGCTGAAGAACAAGATTTTTCTTACTTCATTTTTGTAGTAGAGGCTTTTGAGAAATTTGAATACTCTAAAAAATTTCAATATCAGGAAAAACCATTGAGCTAACAAGGAAGGAATCTTCTAGCGTGCCTCTTATTTCTCTGTATTTTCAAAGAGACTGTCATTTTTTACATCTCAATTTATTTGATGACTGTACCTCTCAGAGTACTAAGGACAGATGATTTTCTATTTGTGATTTCCCTTAGCTTGTTATCATGCAAGGTCCAGACACCTAATATGACCTCATTAGTGTGGGTGCAGTGATGGGTGTGTTCCTCATGATTGATGATGACATTGGTGGAAAGTCCAAGCCACACTTGCACTGACCAAATAGAATCCTACTGTCTGCTGGAAAGTGTCTGTGGAAAAAATCATTCATTTGTATTGCAGAACACAAGTATGGACCATAGTATGAGTGATTTTCACTGGTGTAGTGGGTTGGATAATAGTCCCCAAAATGAGATTTCCAAGTTCTAACTAATCCTGGTACCTGTGAATGTAATTATTGGAGGATGGAGGGAATGAAAAGTACCCATCAAACTGAGATGGTATCTTGAGACCAAAAAAGGAGGCAGGCAGCTCCATGTAATCAATGGATCAATTTACAATAGGGTAGCTTACTCATAGAGTGGGATTGGGAGGACAACAATCTGAAGCATTTGCAGCTGCATTCTGCCAAGAGCCTACTGGGCCAGTTTTACAGTTAACCTAGGGTATGGGGGTACGTGCTTGGAAACAGGAAGTGCGTTCCTCAGTCAAGATGACTGAATGAGTAACTAGTCTGATGAGCACCAGGAATACGTCAGCAAAAGTCTTCATCATTGTTTGGGAACTAACGGAGCATAGACACCACATACTCCTGATGATTATTAGACAATATCTATTAACTACAAAGCCCTTGACAACAGGGAAGTGATTTTTGTACTTCAAAAGAGCTGTCACCTTCTGGATTCTGCAGAAGTTACATTTGCATTCTGACTAACAGCTGGCAATATCAAGAAGTAAAATGAGATTCTTCTGTTTTCTCGGAATTTCATTTAAGGCCATAAAGTTGAAAACAAAGGGTAATAAATACTCCCACATTGGGAAGAAAGGTGCTAAATACATCTATGCAGGATTTATGAAAAGATAAATCCCTTATGCACACATAATCTAAATATGAGAAAAAAAATTTGTTGAAAAGGAATTCATAGAATCAAAAGATGTGGAGGTTTTTGTTCTTGGGAACACTCCCTACAGCTGTGCTAAGTGTATGTTGCACAACTACAGGGGGCACCATTCACCCCGCAGTCATAGGAGATTTGTATAGTATTATACCAAATTTCCAGCAGATGGCAGTGAAGTATCTTGAGGAGTAAGGTACTTTTCCTAATTCACACAAGGTCATATGTGCTAGGAAAGGCGCTATTCCTTTTCCTTCTTCTCCTCTACACCCTTCCCCAAGCCAAGTATGTAGAGTTCCAAGAGAATCTTCACAGAAGTTGGGGTAGCCTGTGACAGGAAAGACTAATATATCAGCCCCTGAGTGAATGCTGGCTGAGTTACAGAAACTCTTAGGCCGCACCAAGCTGTTGACTATCAGAGCAGAGCCTGGGAGTCCTGGGAGAATCTGATAAGTGTCCCAGGAGTCTTAGGCCTGATGCCTGCTCTCTATCTGGAGAGGTCTGAAGGCAGGAGACTGGATAGAGCTACCATGACAGCAAGACAAGGGGAAGAGAGTCAGAACTAGTCAAACTGCTCTTCCACCATTAGGCATGGCAAGAATACATGAATTCCCTGGGCCAGATGGACACGTTGGCTACAGGTAGCCAGCTGTGAGCTGTCTGAAAGAACCTTGTCTAAGAGAACTGATCTCTGAGTGATAGCCCCCACCTCACCAAAAAGAGGGGATGTATAACAAGAGGACATAAAAGGGGAGGGGAGATCACCAACGGTCACTCAGAGAGAAGATCACCTTTGGCACAGAAAGGTGTGTGGAGATCCACCACAGGTTTGCCAAAGAACACATAAAGGTGCCCCACAAATATTTGGTCACCTGCTATTACAGAAGGCATTCCTCAGCCAAGAGAAAACTACAAATAGCACCAACCTTTGCCCATTGACCTGTCATCCATTCACTCCTCCCTGCCCTGGAAAAGTCAGAAACTGAAAAAGAGTAGGAGCAAGAAAAGTGAAAAATAAAATATGCCCCACCTCCCCTTCCTCAGTGTGGTTCCCAAGGCACCAATCAAGCCTAAGGAATTACTTCTCACTGTATGTCCTTTTGTTCTGTCTGAAGAGAATCTAGATTTTTATTTGTTAGTCTCCCCCATGCAACTCACGTGCATTAGGGAAAGCTAAGCATCCTACGACCAAAAACAACCCACTCTCCACCATGCTAGCACTAGTTCTTATACTCTGAAAACTATAAAACATTGTTAAAATAGATTTTAAAAGGTCTAACTAAATGGAAAAACATCTTATGTTCATGGATAGAAGACTTAATATTGTTAAGAGAAAGCAATTCTCCTCAAACTGATCTACAGATACAACACAATCCCTACCAAAATCAAAGTTGGGTTTTTTCGCAGCAATTGACAAGCTGATCCTAAATTTCATATAGAAATGTAAGGATCCAGAATCACGAAAACAATCTTTGTTAAAGAACAAAGTTGGAGGACTCACATCCTGATTTTAAAACTTACTACAGATTTACAGTAATCAAGACAGTGTGGTACTGGTAAAAGAATAGACATATAGATCAATGGAATAGACTTGAAAGCCCAGAAATTAACCCTCTTATTTATAGTCAAATGACCTGCTATAGGATGACGAGACAATTCATTGAGGAAAG
The DNA here is from genome assembly GCF_025265405.1 of Mesoplodon densirostris. Taxonomy (NCBI): domain Eukaryota; kingdom Metazoa; phylum Chordata; class Mammalia; order Artiodactyla; family Ziphiidae; genus Mesoplodon; species Mesoplodon densirostris. The sequence continues at coordinate 95,573,673 of NC_082664.1, read as the reverse complement.
AATAGCCTCTTCAACAAATTTTGCCAGGACAACTGGATATCCACATGCAGAGAATTAAATTGGACCTCTTCCTTATACCATATGCAAAAATTAACTGAAGATGGATTATAGACATACTTACAAGAGCAAAAATGATAAAACTCTTAGAATAAAATAAATGAATAAATCTTTATGAGCTCAGATTTGGCAAAGGTTTCTTAGATATGACACCAAAGCACATGTGGCAAAAGAAATAGATAAGTTGGACTTCATAGAGATTAAAAACCTTTGTGTTTCAAAGGATATCATCAATAAAGTGAAAAGACAACCCACAATATAGGAGAAAATATTTGCAAATCATGTATATAAGGGACTTGTATCTAAAATATATAAAGGGACTTCCCTGGTGGCGCAGTGGTTAAGAATCCTCCTGCCAATGCAGGGGACACGGGTTCGAGCCCTGGTCCGGGATGATCCCACATGCCGCGGAGCAACTAAGCCCATGCGCCACAACTATTGAGCCTGCGCTCTAGAGCCCGTGAGCCACAACTACTGAAGCCCACACGCCTAGAGGCCGTGCTCCACAACAAGAGAAGCCACCACAATAAGAAGCTCGCACACCGCGACCAAGACTAACTCCTGCTCGCCACAACTAGAGAAAGCTCGCGCACAGCAGCAGCGATCCAATGCAGCCAAAAATAAATAAATAAATTTATTTTTAAAATAAAATATATAAAGAACTCTTACAACTCAATAAAAAGAAAACCACCCACTTTTAAAATGAGAAAAACTGGATATAAACAGACATTTCTCCAAAGAAGACATAAAAATGGTCAATAAATGCATGAAAAGATGCTCAACATCATTAGCCATCAGGGAAATGCAAATCAAAACCACTTTACAGCCACTAGGATGACTATAATAAAAAAGGCAGATGATAATTATTTATAAGGATGTAGAGGAATTGGAGCCCTCATATACTGCTGATGGAAATTCTAAGTGGTGCAGACACTTTGGAAAACAGTCTAGAAGTTCCTCAAAAGGTTAAGGCTAGAGTTTTCACATGACCCAGAAATTCTACTCCTAGGTATATACCCAAGAAAAATGAAAAATATGTCCACACGAAAACTTGTACATAAATGTTCATAGAATCATTATACATAATAGCCAAAAAGCAGAAACAACCCAATTGTCCATTAACTGATGAACAGATAAATAAAATGTGGTATACCATACAATGGAATATGATTCAACCATAAAAAGGAATTAAGTACTGATATATGCTACAACATGGACGAACCTTGAAAACATTATGCTATGTGAAGGAAGCCAGTTACAAAAGCCCACATATTGTATGATTCCATTTATATGAAATGTCCAAAATAGACAGATCTATAGAGATAGAAAGATTAGTGACTGCCTAAGACTGGAGTCTTAGGGGGAATGGGGAATGACAGTGAGAGTTTTTGGAGGTGACAAAAATGCTCTAAAACTTACCATGGTGATGGTCACACAACTCTGTAAATATACTACTAGGAACCATTCAATTGTTTACTTTAAATAGGTGAATTATATCTCCATAAAGCTGCCATATATTTATATATATTATTGGGTGTATCCCCGGAGATTGCAATTTTATTGTATTGGGGCATATCAGGATTTTAAAAAACTTCTTAGGTGATCCAAATGTGCAGCAAATCTTTATAACCACTGAACTGAACTAATCATGCTTAGTTTTCCAGGGATAGATTTAGGCATGGGCATACGTGCAACTCTGGCCAATAAGATGTAAGAAGTCTGCCTAGGTTTTCTGGGACAGCTTTCAATGAGTTATAGGAAAATATACATCCTCTTCCTTTGAACATTATGACTGGAATTGCAGCAGCTGTCTTGCAACCATGAAAGGAGCTAGTCCACGGACAAAGCTGACAAACTGAAGATGGCAAAGAAGAAATACATGAAAAGAATCTGGGACTTCAGTTACTTAACTGAGCCACTGAATTAAGCAACGCTTAAATCAACTGGATTCTGGAACTCCTTATTTTTCAAATTTCTTTGAGTTGGATTTTCTGTTGCTTGCAGACCAAAGTGTCCTCACATACTGAGGAACATTTAAGGGGAAAGTGAAGAAGACCAGCCTTCAAAAGAGAATGAGAAGGAATGAACAGAGAAGCAGGGAGAAAACCAGAAGAGTGTAGTATCATGAAAGCCAAATACAAAGAATAGTTTAAGAAGAAAGGAATAGTCAACAGTGTAAAATGTTTCAAAGCAGTCAGGACAAGGTTGAGAGTGTGGTGAAATCCAATTCATTTTGGCTTCTATCCAGTTGCAACAGTACACTGGCATAGTTGACCTCTGCATATAGGCCTGCACCATCCATTACAGTCCCTAGAAGCCATGAGTGTCTCTTTAAGTTTAAATTAATTAGAATTAAATTAAAATTAAAATTCATATACTCAGTAACTTTAGCCAGGATTTCAATTGCTCAACAGCCATAGTATTGGGCAGATATAAAATATTTCTGTCATCACAAAAAATTTTCTTGGACAGCATGATCTAAACAATTTGGAGCCTTTGACTCTTAGTCATTTTGAAGGTCAAGGTCAATTTTGTTATTCCTTCTGTTCACCTTTCTCTCCCCAAAGCTGAATCTTTGGAGAGCAACCATTGTACTATCCACCTCATTTTTCAGAGATAAACATAATTATTCATTCTTTCTTTCTGTGCCAGATAGGTTTTATTTGTCCTTCAGATACACCCTCCACTCTTTATCACCCTGCTCTGTACCCCAGGAGGCAGATCAACAGCTTCCTTCCTTCTAACTTCTGGTTGGTTTTGGCCAATGGGAAGCACCCACAGGTAGGTCAGAGGGAAGAGGGAGAGAGACATCAGGATATTTATGCCCTGGTGCACTCCCTGAAGGATTGTTATGCATCAGCTATGTCCTTCCATCTAAAATCTCAGCCTCAGTCAAGTGGCCCTCTTCATATATCCCTCTATCTCTAGCATCCATCTAGCTCCAGATCCTCTCTCACTCACCACTTTAAGCCTTCAAGTGGTACAGGGAGTCCTGCTGTTATCAGTCATAGGGTACTACACTCTCCCTTGTGATTTTCCTGCGATATGCCCACACCTTTTAAAATAGTCCCTTTATTAAACTCTCCTCCAATTATTATAACTTGAGTGTACAATGGGACCCTAACTAACAGACTTTCTTATATTCATTAATTCTCCAAGAAGGTGGACCTGTATGTAGGATGACCAACACTTTCAGTTTTCCCAGTATTGAGTACTTTCTCAATACAAGGGATTTTCAGTGCTAAAATCAGGACAGTCCCAATAAAACTGAGATGGTTAATTACCCTACTTGTATTTGTCTTTTAATATGATATTTAACCACATGCTAGTATTTAAAATTCCTGGATACAGATAATTATCACTCCTTTATTGAACTACCTGTTTAATTTTTGCTTCTCTCTATCTATCCTGATTTTATCTTGGGAGCTATTGGTTTCTGTAAGATTTTTTTCCATCTATTTATATTCATTGCCTTTGTTCCTTGGTGTTTTGTGCCTTCATACCCCAGTGGTATCTCTTTTCCAATGTGAGAAGAAGTCATACACAGTAACTGTTTGGTGATATAAACTGTGTAACATTTTAAGATGGTTTCTTAAGTCTATAATGTTTATGGAAGTAAAATCTAGGTCATTTTCTTGCTACCTCCCTTCTTGGGATCAGTGAGTGACCATTCATCCAGGGTGATCAGTGTCTAAAAGTTGCTTGATTATTTCTGGTGTAGATAAAGAGAATAACAAACTTGCTTTAAGGGTCACCATAAGTATAAAGTGACTTCAGCCTTCTCAACCTGTACCCCCCAGGGTGTTGGCTCCTAGTTAAAAGATGAATATCCTCTAAATGGATGCCATGTTTTCTAGGTCCTATTCTGAGGTTCTGGATTTGACCGCAGGGTCTAAGACTCCAGAACTATAAGCAGGAGCTGAACTGGGATGCATTACTGTTTTAGCCCTGAAGGTGAACATAGGGTTAAGGACTTGTGGAGGCCCTGGGAATGACAAGTGCCCACTTTCCTGGAAAGATTGCAGAACCTCCCTGACTCTTCCTGACACTACTGGCTATTGTCTACTCAAAGGATCAAGTCACACTACTTTATGGAATTTCCTTTAGGAAGAAATCTTGATTTTCTACTCTGTGATACTTCCTTTTTATTTTGTTTTATTTTTCCCCATTCCCAAAATAGAGGCTTTTTGTTTCCTGTCTCTTCTGTTTGCTGACAGCTGAACCTTCTACCTATCAGGCCAGTTGATCAACCAACATCTATGTATGTGGTCCTATGCTGGAAAGATGTCTAAAAATTCAAGGAGTTGGAAACCCTTCTGATGGGGCAAACTTGCAGGGAAGGAGGAAGAAATTACTTCCCAGAGACTTAGTAAAGCTTAACTCACAATTCAGGCTGCCCTCCCACTCCGTGGTTCTTAACCCTGATTGCATATTAAAATCACCTGAGGAGCTTTCCACTTCCAGGCAAGTGAGTCAGACTGTTTAGGGTTTAAAGCCCCCAAGGTGGTTATTTTTTAAAGCTCTGCAGGTGATTCCAATGTGCAGACAGGGTTAATAATCCCAGCCTTACATATAAGAATACAATAAGTTCATATGTATACTACAACTGTCTCTACTGTGTAAGCAGAAATCATCGATCAACCTAAGAAACACATGGAGAGACTTTCATTCTCTTTGCTTCTCATCATATAAAAAAACTCCCCAAACCAACACTGCTCAGCATGACACCAGCTGACTGATGCAGCACATTCCTGACAACCATGTCCTGAGGTTCCTGTGAATCACTACGCAGGTTTTTTCAGTTAGTCCTATTTTCTTCCCACATGCGGGTAGCTGTCTACGTTGTAATAAACAGAGGATTTAGGAGACAGAAGACGTGGATTCTAACCTCACTCTGCCCCTAACTAGTTGTGAGGCATGAAGCAAGACATTTAATATTTCTGAGACTTTATAAAATGGGATGATTTAACTGTCTGGCCTATCTACTTCACAGACTTGTATGAAGATCAAATGAAATGTCAAAGCGATTGTAAACCATAAATTGCCAGGTCAAGATAACAACATGACTGTGTACTTCAGAGCCCCTGGGACAGAGTAGAGCCCTTACTCCCCTTATTTTCTCTAGGTAGCTCCCTATGAAGTTTTCCTTAGTCTCAAGGGAAAGCATGTAGAAAAAGAGGTGGAGAAAGAGAGTCATACATATATATACACACATACAAGGGTGTGTTTTTGCAATGTTTACAAAGGAATACCATGTACCCATTGCAAAAATAAGATAACTCTCTATGACACATAGAATGGTGTTAATGATATATTGTTAGGTGAATAAACTAAGTTGCAGCACAGTATGCAGGGTATGATCTCATCTAAAAATTATATAAGAATATGTTTGTTAGTGCATGAACGATGTCTAGAAGGATACATTCCAATCAGTTAACACCAGGATTGATTGGGGAGACTTTTATTTTTCCTTTGTAAATTTCCATAATATTTGAATAGTTTTATGATAAGCATACATCATTTCCATAATGCTAAAATACATACTAAAGTGCAAATCAAGGGAAAAAAGAGGTGGTCAGGGTATTACAGCCTGAGGTTAGTAAAGAGTCAGAGAAAATGTAAGTGCCTGCCCTGGTCCGGGAGGATCCTGCGTGCCGTGGAGCGGCTGCGCCCGTGGGCCGTGACTGCTGGGCCTGCACGTCCGGAGCCTGTGCTCTGCGGCGGGAGAGGCCACAGCAGTGAGAGGCCCGCGTACCACAAAAAAAAAAAAGAAAAAGTAATTGCCTTAAAGTCGTTCTGATGCCTGCACCCAGACAAAGCATGCACCAAGGGGAGGAACAAAAATGTTTAGTTCTCACAGTCAATTATCAACAACCTTAAGATTTCACAGAGAAGATGAGAGGTGGCAGAAGGCTGAAAATGGTCAAGGGTTCTGATTTCCAGAAAGGAGTAAAGAATAGCTTCTGGAAATTGCAAACCACAAAGCTAGAGATTGATCAGTAAAAGTCTAGAATGGATTATTAAACAGTTGGTTTGTGAACATTTAAAAAGGCACGTGGTGATTATCAGCAGCCTACATGGATTCACTAAGAACAAACCATGACAGAATAATCTATTTTCTTTTTGGTAGGGTAACTAGATTAGTAGCTCAGGGGAATATCACAGACTTAATTTTTTTTTTTTTTTTTTTTTTTTTTTTTTTTTTGTGGTACACGGGCCTCTCACTGCTGTGGCCTCTCTTGCTGCGGAGCACAGGCTCCAGACGCGCAGGCTCAGTGGCCATGGCTCACGGGCCCAGCCGCTCCGCAGCATGTGGGATCTTCCCGGACCAGGGCACGAACCCATGTCCCCTGCATCGGCAGGCGGACGCCCAACCACTGCGCCACCAGGGAAGCCCTCTTACTTGGTTTTAAACATTGAAAATATTGTCTCTCACTCTGTCCTCCATCTTAAGTTTGTTTATAGTTTCTTTCAAGAAATCCATCCATTTTTCACCTGACTACCACATTATACAACTCTGGGAGAGGAATTCACATGAAGATCTGTGTACATGGTCCCCCTGGAGTTGTGCAGTGAATAATATATACAGCCATACACAGCCCTGATTTTTTGCCTTGTGGATTGCACTTGGTGTATCTTGTTCAAAAAGTCCCTCCCCACAACTAGATCACAATGATATTTTCCTGGTATTATTTTTATAATTAAAAAAGAGGGGCCTCCCTGGTGGCGCAGTGGTTGAGAGTCCGCCTGCCGATGCAGGGGATACGGGTTCGTGCCCCGGTCTGGGAGGATCCCATATGCCGCGGAGCGGCTGGGCCCGTGAGCCATGGCCGCTGGGCCTGCGCATCCGGAGCCTGTGCTCCGCAACGGGAGAGGCCACAACAGTGAGAGGCCCGCATACAGCAAAAAGAAAAAAAAAAAAAAGAAAGAAAAACAGGGCTTCCCTGGTGGCGCAGTGGTTGAGAGTCCGCCTGCCGATGCAGGGGATAAGGGTTCGTGCCCCGGTCTGGGAAGATCCCACATGCTGCGGAGCGGCTGGGCCCGTGAGCCATGGCCGCTGAGCCTGCGCATCCGGAGCCTGTGCTCCGCACCAGGAGAGGCCACAACGGTGAGAGGCCTGCAAAAAAAAAAAAAAGAAAAAAAAGAAAAACAGGATGGTGTTGTGTCATGAAGAAGCCATAAAGAGAGAATGTTTATGATGCCAAAAATGTAGGTTTTAGCCAAAAAAGATGACTATAGTGGAAATTTATATTAGATTTTATAATTTGACAGCAATGTTATCTATCTAATTATGTTTTAGATAAGCAAATGTTAAAATTTGCATTCCAAAGGACATGTTAACGGATGGTGGGGAAGGCAGACCACAATCATGCTGAATGACAGGCTGATTCCAGTTTTTAGTCTAAATATCTACTGAAGTTATTCTCACAATACGTAGATGACCTTGATATGGATCATAAAAAACTGGCAGTAATTGTGAAGATCATAAAATAATGTTTGGATTTATACTTACATCATTCTGAGACATTATTTTTGGCACATCACTTGCTTATATTTTTGGCACATCACTTGCTTACTCTGGAAAGTCAACAGGTCTCCATTCCCTATCAGATTAAATCCAACTGCTCAAGTCTGTCAGTAGACAAACCTGTAAACTGGCCTCATTCAGTTTCCTACTTCTCATCTCCCCAGCAGATTGTATATTCCATATATATAGGTACCATGTCTTACACTCATACCTCCTCATCAACATCCTGGGAAATGTCATGATTAAAAACTGCAGCACCAGGCAAATAGGACACTATGTTTCTTAAGTCAACTAAAATTTACTAAACTATTTGAATAAGTGCTCCATACCTCACATGAAATGGCTAAAATTCATTTGAGCAACTCTTTTCACCTTGAAGTAACTCACCTGACCTCATACAAAGAAAAATACTAATGGCAGAAGCAAGTAGAAAATAACATGTTCAAAATGAGATATCAAATGATAAGGTATTAAAAGTTGAGGTCAGCCTCAGAACTGCTAATATGCCGTTACAACCACAGAAATATAGGTTTACAGTAATAAGTATTATAGTCTTCTTCAAACCCTTTAATTCAAGAAAGAAGTTGAAAGGTTACAAAAAGTCAAAGGATAGACTCACCTCAGACCAAGTTTAGGATGTTTAAAGATTGATGTCATTTATTCTTGATTAATACTGGGGATTCCATCTCACTTAAGGTATTAACACTTACTGGAATTTATAACAGTTAAGTCCAAATTAAAAGCTGACCCTTCTTTTTTTCTCAGCCCTTAGCTATAGGCTTAATTATGACTGTTGAATGTATAATTTTCATTTTTAAGAGTTCGTGATACTTGTGGTACAAGTCTGGCCATTATGTTAAGAAAACCAAATGTTCTTGATCCATCTGATGACAGCTATAACTTCAGTGTCTACTGGAAAAACTTGCAGAAGCAAGAATTTTTCTTTCAACATTATATTTGACATTGAATAGAAATGTATTTTCCAAGGCAAAATCAAAAGTTACACACTTTTTAAAATTCAGTTTTGATTTTTCCCAAGTTCAGTGCTTCTCCAGGTCCACTCCTCCTTCTGTATTCATTCTCCTTGCTGAAGTACATTCTTTGGTAGTTCTTTCATCAAGTGTCTATGGATAATAAACTCTCTTAGTATTTGTATATATGAAAAAGTCTGTTCAATAACAGATATCTGGGTATTAATTTGTTTTTTAAATCCAGCTCAAACATCAATGTGCTCTTTTCAAACTTTTATTTTTTGCCTGAGAGTTTCTCTTCAGCTAGAATTACATGGTGTCCCATGAGTACCAGGGTAATGGAAGCCTCCCTATGGGATGGTTTCACTGTTACTTATGCCTGAGTACTATGGTTTTCACACATTTTTATGTTTGTTTCTTGATTTGGGCAGTCCAAATTTAGGGTAACTCTCACTCTGAGTAGTCCCTGAGGTCTCCATCACTTGCATGTCATCCTGTTTTCATCCATGGCTAGTTGGCTCACATTTGCAAGAACTCTGGGCCTTGGGCTTTTCTGGTCCCCATTCTTGGACAGTGTAGTAACTTCACAGCTCCCTGCACGTGCAGAACCAGCAGCCTCAGCTTCCATGCCTAGATTTGTTCAACCCAAAGGCATAGGTCAGTTTGGTTCCTCCTACAGGCAGCAAAGTGTCAACTCCTTCTCCCCTCTAGGTTTCTGGAGAATTTTTTTTCCCCAATTTTGAACTTGGGTATAAATTTTTTAAAATTATTTTTTAATCTAGCATTTCTGTATGTTGAATGGGGTAAAACAATTCTACTCAGTTCATCATCTTGGCTGAATCCCTCCACATTACCTCTTTTACTTTGGTACAGATTATCTTGAGAAACCAGAGAGTGGATCCAAAAGCAGGTATTAACTGGTGCTTTCTGTCTGTTTGCCCTTCCATGCTGGAAGTTCTTAGTTATCAGAACCATCAAAACAAAATCAGAAGAGTTTTTCTTTATTCAGAGCAGGTAATTTCAGGACCACAATGAAATCTGAAGACATCCTATTAAAAGTGACAGCTATATGATAGTAGAAGTATATGAAAGCATTGGTTTGGCAATTATTCATGAGTTCTAGTGGAAAATCAATCTGGGGACCCCAAAATTTTTGAGATCAGTCATTTCATTTTGATTATTCCTGTTAGTTAAGACCAAAAGGAAAGAGAATAAAAGCCAATCCTCACATCAAAATTAATGCAATGAATAGTGGTCTTTTGTTGAAGCACTGATGATGAGATCATGTCTAGTCCAAGCAGAAGCCTGTCAATCTCACATTGTGGTCTATATTTAATCAAGTCTTTGTTTTCAAATGCACAAATACTAGAATTCAATCTAAGATCTACACATTGCTGACTCAAATGTCGTCAACTTGCAGCTTTGAAGTTGTGTCTGCTGGTCCATAGGGCATGTGGACTAGGGGGTCTGCACAAAGTTCATCAAAATTTTCTCAACAATATTGGATATAAATCAAAGAAATACAAACTAAGAAAGTTTTGAGGTACAATTGTATACCTATAAAATTAGCATAAATACAAAATCAATACCTAAGACTGTATTCAAATCTTGCTGATAAATTCCTACAATAGTTTTGGAAAGTAATATGGCAACATAGGTAGCAAAAACCATAATCTTTATTTCTTGAAACCATTAAGACCACATCTGGGAGTTTATACTATGGAAATAATTTAACCAAAGATTAAAATTATATACATGAAGCTGTTTATATAGAAGAGTGAAAAACTAGAAACAAATTATAAGTTATACTCTTTTAAGTTTCAAGCCATGTTAAATAATGGTGATTTATTGAAAGATAATAGCATGGCTTATAGGAACATCAGAGTTCCAGAACTGGAAAGTCTTAAAGTATAAGACATTAAGTTGTATTATCATCAAACAATGTTAACCTCTCAGTCCCAACTCTGGTACTCTGCTTTTAAGGAGATTTGGATACTCTTTAACTTTACTTCTGCTATTCCTACTACTACCAAACTATTTCTCTTATGTCTCAAGTTCAAATGCCCTCAAAAAGAGTATCTGTTTGTTTTTGACATTTGCTATGTGATATTGGGTGTGAGGGGGGGGGTCTTTGTTCAGCAGAGCTCTTATACAAGACCACATTGTAGATCTCTGACCAGGATCCAATGTCCACAGCCCTAGGCCAGTTAATAGCAGCAAGGATAGCAAGGTTGTATTATATGCTTTTTTTTCTTTAATCTTGAGGTTACATTATTTTTGCAACCTGAAAGCCAAAATTAAAAGTTTCTTAATGAACATTACTTAGTTATACACTTAATACAAGTTGCCCTTAATTGTCCATTTTTAAAATACAATAAAAACATGACCATACTCTGTTCAGCATGATTCATATTTGCAGAGTGACTTCTGAAATTAGAAAAGGTCATAGCCCAGCAGGGAGAGATTTCATTATGTAACAATTACTGAGATTCTATAATAAGAAAATATGATATATTTATTTCTCATTTCATAGGTCTTAATCTCTTCCTGATACAAATTCTCAAACCATAGCTATAGGAAAATATAAACACTTGTCAGGTAGGAAGAAAGGCTGTCAAGAGAGATTTACCTGTTTTGTATCAGAGCAAAACATGTCTAGAAAAGAGTTGCCCATGTTATGCATGGGCAAGATGAAAGAAAACACATAGCAACTATGCAAATATACTCATAAAACAAAACAAAAAAACAACCCAGTAACAAGGAAAGGAACATGGCACACCAAATGCAGTCTGGAAATCAAACAAAGTATAGAAAAAATGTAAGAGTTCTTTCTGCTGGCATGTTTATGATAAAATAAGAACTTATAAAATGACAAAACAACAAAATGAGATTTGTAAAAGAGAGAACATAGAATTTAGGAAATAAATTAAGACTGTATTAGTCAGGATCCAATCAGGAGCCAGAAACCATACTAGCTATTTTAACCAAGGGAGTTGAAGAATTGTTAACTAAATACTGAAGAATTGAAAGGGAAAAAAGGAACAATAAGATTATAGATAAATAAACATAGATATAGATATAGATATAGATATGTTGCAACTTTGAGGAGGGGCCCCAATGAACTGAGTACCAGGCTTGTGAGAAGGGAGTGTTGCTTAGCTGGTTCTGGGGTCTCTTAGAAGAGGAGCTCAATAGAACTGTGACCCAGACCTTTAAGGAAGAGGTGCTGACCAGCTGGTGCTGAGGTCTTTGAGGGGCTGCGATGAGGCTGGTTCTGCAAGTGTTAAACAAACAGTGACTGTAAATTGGACTTTGTAACTGACTATGCTTCTCCTGGATCAAAACAACGTGCCCTAGTGAAGAAGTGAGGCTGAGGTGCCACTGAAAAGAGCAGGAAAACAAGAAAGGAGGAAATCCCTCCTCCCTCCTCCAGCTTTTAAGTCTCTCTCTGACACTTCCTATTAGAAGCACCTAACAGAGGGAAACTGGCAAAGGAGAAATGTGGTTTACATGGTCCCAGCTCCAGCATCACAAACCAGGAGAAATGAATGGTGGGTATGGAGGTGAGAGATGATATTTATAAACTGGCACAAGGGCCAAAACAATATCATTACAGAATTAATAAATAAATTTGGAACAGCAAGAAACAGATATAAGGACAGGGTCAAGGTTTATTTTGCTCACCACTCTATACCCAGTACTTACCACAGTGCTTGGCCCATAGCAGGCACCCAATAAATGTTGAAAGAAAGAATGAATGAATAAATGAATGCTCACTGCTACCAATAACCCAACTCACATGCGTTTTGTTAAGGCACAATTGATTCTAACACTAAATTGTTTGAACTGATTTTCTACTGTTTTCTTTGAGAATCGCTTCTCCTATCATGGTGGTGGACATTATGGCCAGCAGAATAGCCATCAGTTATAGCCTGACCATGAATAGCTAAAATAGACCAGAAACTTAGAACCATCGGCCTCTGTATTAAGGGAGATATGGAAAAAATGAAATGCACAGTCTCTGACAATAACCTGTGAAGTGCTCACATTCTACATTGTCAGCCATGAATCTTATTGATCTTATAGAATGTATTTCAAAATTTTTTCTGTGGTGTTCTTTACCTTAATTGTATTAAAATACAGAACTCTTTTTTTTTCTGCAGTGTGATTTGCATCATTTATTACTATCAATGGTACCTCCTTCTTATTCTGTGTAACATTAGCGTATCTTCCAGGAGAAAAAATAAGCAATCAAGGGTTTCTTTTATGGATTTTTTAATGTGTATTTTTAGTGCGGGAGGTTTTTGTATCATTCCAATGTATTCCTTGTGTTCAGGTTCAAGACTGAATGAACTTCATTAGAGTATATAAACTGTCACAGTTAAGGCAGTGCTTCATTGTTTTATAATGATAACTTTTCACAGTACAGAATCTATTGAGTGCTGGGATCTGCTTCTCACCTGTTCAGAAGGATACCAAATCAGAAGTCATAGTTTTCATACTTGACTGTTTCTTCACCTTCCTGGAATTCACATAATCCTGTTGACTTTGCACTTGAAACAAACAAATATATATCAATCTTATTGATATTTTTTACTCCAAAGTTCTTCTGTGGCAAATCTGTCCTGAACTAGGATATTTTGACATGAGTAATTATAGCAGAATATATGCACAAAAAGTCATCGCACTCAAACATGCAATTTCACACTAGCAACTGATAATTTGAGGGGACAAGAAAGTTAGTAAGAGAAGAAAAATGGGACGGAAAGAGGAAGATATATGTGGATACTTTTAACACCTTCTCCTCTTACCACAATTACCAGATAAAGACACCATTTCTGCTGTGAACGCCACTGCTACTTAGCCGTAGCCGAACTCCTTGAAGGATAGGATAGGTGGACAGTCAATTGAGCCCACTCTATTCCCCAGCTGCCCAGATCTTGGAGAGAAGTCACAGCTTAAGCTCACCTAAGGACCACCAGACTTAGAGCTTCAAGGTAGAGGGAGCACAAACACATCTAGAACTACTGCTCACTCCTTCCCTCTGACAAGTTTTCTCTTTTCTTTATCCTCTCCTGTTCCTCTGCATTTTCTAGAAAAGCTTCTAAAAACTTCGCTGACCCTTGGAGTTCTGGGTGTTGGCAAGCATAGATATTTAGCATTTCATGGTTATCTCTCCCTGAATTCTTGGTGGACAGGGATTTATGCTACTGGGACTGTTTCTCAAGGTTGCCCAGTGTTGCACCACGGGTGAAGGATACAAACTATCATGATGATTTACTGTTGATTTTTCTGACAGCTCCCAGACCACCTGAAGGTACCTTGATCACTTGTGGTCTGAGGGTCACTGTTCCAGAACATTTGTGATAAACTATAGCTCACCTTTGAGGGAAGGACTCCGTCATGTTCACTGCTTGTATCCCCAATACTTAGAACTGTATTTGGAATATACTCAGTGCCCAATAATATTATTTCTTCTCTTATATTTATTCTTTTACTAGTGGAATTTAATTTACATGTTCTTAATATAGTTTGAGAGTTCCTTGAAAGCTAGAGCTATGGGAAAGCTATCTTCCAGAGAATTCATCATTCTTTACAATGTATATAAAATCCATTGAATGTTAGTTATTGGACAAAATCCAATGAAAATAAAAAATATTTCTGTACTACAAATAATGTATTTTAAAAGTTTTAGCAAGAAATAAGTAGTGTTAAAAATATTGATATGAGAAAACTATATGGTGGTTCCTCAAAAAATTAAATATAGAACAACCATATGATCCAGCAATTCCACTTCTGGGTATATACCCAACAGAACTGAAAGCAGAGACATGAACAGATCTTTGTACATCAGTGTTCACAACAGTGTTACCAAGTCCAATCTCACTCTGCTTGCTGCACGATAGGCCAATAAATCAGGAAACGAGGTGTTGAGGCAAGGAATAACGACTTTATTCGGAAAGCTGGCAGACTGTGAGAAGATGGCAGACTAGTGTCTCAAAAAGACTATCTTGGGCTTCCCTGGTGGAACAATGGTTAAGAATCCACCTGCCAATGCAGGGGACACGGGTTCGATCCCTGGTCCAGGAAGATCCCACATGCCACGTAGCAACTAAGTCTGTGCACCACAACTACTGAGCCTGCACTCTAGAGTCCATGAGCCACAACTACTGAGCCCACGTGCCTAGAGACCGTGCTCCGCAACAAGAGAAGCCACCACAATGAGAAGCCTGCATACCACAACGAAGAGTAGCCCCCGCTTGCTGCAGCTAGAGAAAGCCCGCGTGCAGCAATGAAGACCCAACACAGCCAAAAATAAAAAGAAAGAAAGAAATTTATAACAACAACAAAAAAGACCATCTTATCGGGGTCTGGATGCCAGTTTCTTTCATAGAACAGAGAGGTGGAGGAGGTGAGGAAGTAAAGTAAAAAGGCCATAAGTCTTGCAAATATCTCCCGGAATGGCCAGCCTCAGGGAGGGGATGTGTTAATTTCTTCTTTCTTGTAGCCATTCACAGGTGGACAGGGTCCGGATGTTTCCCTGAACATAGGCACTTTGGTTTAACATTCAGGCAGAGGGGCAGGGTTCCCCGAGGCAGGCCATTATGTATAGACAGTATCCTTTCAGTGAACAAAAGCAATGGGAAGCAAAGGTTAAAGTAAAAGAAACAGATCTGACATGTAGCCAGATTTTGTTCTTCCCTGTAACAACAGCATTATCCACAATAGCTAAAAGGTGAAAGCAACCCATAATGTCTATCAACAAATGAATGGATTTTTTTTAACGTGGTATATACATGCAATGGAATATTATTCAGCTTTAAAAAGAAATGAAATTCTGGGACTTCCCTGGTGGTCCAGTGGCTAAGACTCTGCACTCCCAATGCAGGGGGCCCAGGTGCGATCCCTGGGTCAGGGAATGAGAACCCACGTGCCGCAACTAAGAGTTCACATGCCATAACTAAAAGATCCTGTATGCCACAACTAAAGATTCCACATGCTGCAACTAAGACCCGATGCAACCAAATAATTACATATTAAAAAAAAAACACGAAATTCTGACACATGCTTTAATATGGATCAACCTTGAAAACACGGTGCTGAGTGAAAGTGAAATAAGCTAGTCACAAAAAGACAAATAATGTATGATTCCACTTAAACGAGGTACCTAGAAATAGTCACATTTAGAGACAGAAAGTAGAACCGTGGTTGCCAGGGTCTGGGGAAAAGGGAAAGCAAGGCGTTATTGTTTAATGAGTACAAAGTTTCAGTTTGGGAAGATGAGAAAATTCTGGAGATGGATGGTGGTGATGGTTCACAATAATGTAAGTGTATGTAAAACCACCGAACTATATACTTAGAAATGGTTAGAATGATAAACTTTATGTAATATATATTTTACCACAATAAAAAAAGAAAAAATGTTGACAAAAATTTTTAAAGAATATTGGTCATTAGAAAGTGTCTGATATTGTTTTAGCTCTTTATTTTGTAGCTCTGAACTCTGAATAACCCATTTTCCCAGTTCAGTGGTTCTTAAAGTGTGATCTGGGGACCCTTGGAGGTCACCAATACCTTTACAGGAAACTCATAAAGTCAAAATTATTTTCATAGCAATACGAAGATGTTATTTGTGTTTTTTTACCTTCATTCTCTCATGAGTAAATATTGGAGTTCTGCAAAGTTCTGCAACATTTACTTCATTCTCTCAGGAATAAATATTGGAGTTATCACAAAAGACTGAATTCAGAAGCAGCAAGGAGAATTCTACTCTCTCCTATTAAGTCAGACATTTTTTTTCTGACAAATTTGTTTCCAAAAATATAGTTATTTTCATAAAATATATTATTTATGTTAATGTTACCGAGTCCAAGCTCTCTCTGCTTGCCACATGACAGGCCAATGAATCAGAGAGGAGGTGCTGAGGCAAGGAATACAACTTTATTCGGAAAGCCAGCAGACTGAGAAGATGGCAGACTAGTGTCTCCGAAAAACCATCTTATGGGGTTTGGATGCCAGTTTCTTTTATAGCACAGAGAGGGGGAGGAGATGAGGAAGTAAAGTAAAAAGGCCATAAGTTTTGCAAATATCCCCTGGAATGGCCAGCCTCAGGGAGGGGATGTGTTAATTTCTTCTTTCTCACAGCCATCCACAGGTGGACAGGGTCCAGATGTTTCCCTAAACAAAGGCACTTTGGTTTAACATTCAGGCAGAGGGGCAGGGTACTCCGACACATAATACATAAGCAAGCTTCCCGTTGCTTTTCTTCCTTTAGTGAAGAACTTTTGAGAATTGCTGGTCCAGTTTATAGGGCGATCAGACAAACCCATTAAGATGCTAGCAAAATGGCACTTCTCACCTAAAATTTTACCCATCACCTCAGGTTAATCAGGCTAATCTCCAACCTCTTCTAAATTCAGATAAAACCCAAAATTGTCTGTGAACATAAACAGTTTTGTCAAATGTGGGTTAAGTAATACTACTTGCTGATAAATAATTCTGAATCTGCAAACTTCTGGGCCTGACTTTATTGCTACTGGATCAAAATTCATGCCTGCACATAGAGGATGGCAGTTGAATATTCTAACACAAATTAGGGGTTTGGAAGAAATGTACTCTTTAATTGTGCACCTTATCTATTTTGTGGTCACTTAAATATAACCCACTAATTATAGAGTTCTTATTCTACTTAGACATACAATTTAAAATTCATTATCCAGCATATAATTCACAAAGACTGTATAAAGACTAGTTATACAATAGTCACATCAGAAATATAGTCATAGTTTAAGATAGGTCACTCAGTCTTCTTTTAGTCTGTATAACCATGTTTTGCTTTCTAAAAGATCCTTGAGAAAAGATGTTTCTGGTAAACACTGACTGAAACTGTCTTAATTCTTTTCCTTGCAGGAAATCAGGTCTTATCAAGTCACCTACAGGCATAGTGGTTAAAAACTTAAACTTGCCTGGTAGGCAAACCTGCATTCCAGTCTCAGCTCAGATACTTAGTAGCTGTGTGACCTCAGGCAAATTGCTTACCATCTTTTATTCTATTTTATTTTTTACTTTTTTTTTATGGATAAGTAGTACTTTTATTTGAAATAACACAAAGAAGCATAGCTAAAAATATTCTATTCACCAAAAAGAAGGTAGGAAAGGAAGAAGGAGAAACTAAAGATCAGATGGAACAATTAGAAAACAAATACTAAGATGACATATTTAAATCCAACCATATCAGTAATTACATTAAGTGTAAATGGACTCCAGTTAAAAGACACAGGTTGTTAATTTGTATGAAAAAGCAATACTCAACCATATACAGGTCTCCCCCACTATCCAAAAGTGGAGGATTCCTGTGAAACCTTTTGTAAGCCAAAATGGCATAAAGGAAAAAAGCAATTACCTTAGGACACATCTTGTTAATAGATGCACAAAATAAATCAAGATAAAGCACAGATGCTCAAAGCTATGGTGGCCTAATGCTGGAATGCTGAGTGTAGTTCCCAGGGAAGGAGCTTGGAGGTGCCGCTCTTGATGCTCAGGGTTTGCACCGCCTCTAAAGCAGCTCAGTGCAAAACAAACACTGAAAGCTATTTTCGGTTTTCACCTTTTTTCGTAAAAGTGAAAATCCTCTTCAGGTTTATTTCATTTAGCAACAATAGGTACCAGTGTAGGTCTTTCATCAAAGTGAAGGAGGTAAAGCAAACTTTCAAGAAGCAGGGCATACCTGTATTGTCTATAAGAGAAGCACTTTAAAGACACAAATAGATTACAATTAAAAAAGAGATGGGACCTGGTAGCCCTACAAGCATTTGGTATTAAACATAAACTCTGTGCAATGATGACTGGGATGGTAAAAAGAGCAGGACAAATATTTGAGCAGGAGAGCAGTCCTTTCTTGATTCCTTCTGGTGAGCAGAGGTTGCTGCTGACATTTATTCTTATCTGAGGTGGTGGGATCTAGGTCTTTCCAGATCTTTCCAGTTCACCTCCAGTGTTTTAATTGCTCTGGAGATACAAGGGAGCAATAAACTTGGGAAGCTGCCCTTTACACTTTGCCTATAGGTTCTCACTTTCAGCTCACCATCCTACTGTGGTTCTTCCTCTCAAGTCCTTTCTTTAACACAGGACGCTGCCTTCAGGGGAGAGGGGCGGTAGCACACAACACTGCCCCCCTCTCGGCGCCCGGTCAGGGCCTCTCAGAGCAAAAGTCGGGGGCTGAGAGACGTAAGGGTACCGGGGCGGCAAGGGACGGACCCCTGAGTGCAGGGCTCGAACAGGTAACGGGGACCAAGAGGCTGCAGCACAGCACCCCCAGGGTTCTCCCCCGGCGCCACATGCAGAGCCGGAAAGGCGCCGCTTACCATCTTTTAATCTCACTTTACCTATCAGTAAAATAGAGATATTAATACCTTTTCCCAACGGATTAAGTAAGAATTACATAATGGGTAAAAAGCAATTAGCTCAGTCCTGGATCCATATTAAGCACCTGATCAATATTAGCAACTATTTCAAATACTGTTATTGGCCTCCATTACACTATCGAGCTATTTCTAATTAGAAGTAAGAGAAAGAAATCAAAGGCCTTGCTGTTATCATTTTCCCTCTTTCCTTAGGAAATGCAGAGACTGACAACACTAAGAACTACAGAAAGGGAAAAGCAGGCACCCTTCTGTCTGTCTTCTGAAAGCAAAGGATAGTCAGAGAAGAGGATTAAGCCAAGTCATGTCTCTTGTAGCCCCAGTTCATCAATTCTAAAATGAACATTTATTTCACATTATAACACCTCTGCAATAGGGATATGTCATACACTGCTTAACTAGCAGGGTTTTTTCTTTCTTAATGCTTAATAAAATAATGGCAAATCTTAAAATTCATGGCATCTTAAATTCAATGAAATAGAGTAATTGAGCTTTCTACTAAAAAATACTAATAGTACCCAAATAATCCCCCAAAGTACACCCTTCATTACTGTATTTATCACAGTGTCTTACCATCTCTCTTCCCAGGCTTAACATGCTTATCATCTGGCACAAAGAGATCACTTAGATTGATGGAATCAATGCATGCATGTGCTTGATCTGACCTTATTCACCACTCCTACTGTGAGTATCTGCAAAAAAATGTAGCCAAGGGAAGTCTATTTCTCTTTTCTCAGAATCCAACAGTCTTTAATTATATAGTGTTGATGTTGCTTATACTTGTTTCATGCATGTGAACCTCATCTACCCAACTATAGTGTAAGCATCTCAAGATAAGGACTGAGTCAGATAAATTTGCCTTCCCTACAGGGCTGGTGCTGTGGTATATACTTAGTGATCAATTGCCCGAAGGGATTTTTTTTTTACACTGTACAAGGATATATGACCATATTCCTGCCAACCTGACTCCCCTAGAATTCTGAGTAGGGGATTTAAAAAAATTCCTTCGGGAATTCCCTGGCAGTCCCATGGTCAGGACTCTGTGCTCTCACTGCCCAGGGCTGGGTTCAATCCCTGGTTGGGGAACTAAGATCCCACAAGAGTGTGGCACGTCCAAAAAAATACAAATATAAATTGTTGGAGAACTTAAAAAAAAAATCCTTCGCTGCTCTAACAATTCAAATCACTTAGAATTTCTTTCTCCACCACTTACTGATTGTTAATGGACCCTTTGTCTGTTGATCAGAAGAGTCAAACCTATAGTGAAAGAATTACAAACTGCAGAATAGATGGTCACTGGCATAGCTGACACTGTTGGTGTATCACTCACAGACCCTCTGATCACTTTTGATCAATTCTGGTGTCTATCTCCTAAATTATGTCTGCTTTGCTTCCAAAGAAGATGCTTTGTCAGTATTTGCAGAAATTCAGAATTGCCCTGGGGGAACCATAGCCATTGATTGATTGGTGCCTGAATAGAAAGCCCACCACCTTTGCCTCAAGGCTGGATAAACCCTGAGGTATAATTTATGCTCCAGAGCTCCTCACAGGATCAGGCCAAGGCCAGGGCTTCTTGAAACGGCACCCGCACCGTGCTTACTTCATTTACCCCATCCCTATCCTACTCCCTCTACACCCTTAACAAAGAGCGTCTTTGAGACAGGATCTGAATTTGATAGTGTCTGAGTTTTTGCATAAAAATAATGGGAAAAAAAGTTTTGTGTTCCAAGATTTAAATGTTTATTCTTTACCCTGGGTGTATATTCTTGAAACTCATAATGAGCAATATAAAACCATCAACAAAACCAAGACTGGAGAATCTTTCTGCCCTGCCCTTTAGGAGGACACATTCTGCCCTGAGCAGGATAACAGGAATAAGGGAACAAAAGAACAGCAAACAATAAGAACTGACCAAACAGCATTTCACAATCGATTTTATTTTATTTACAAGTGATATTTATCTAATTTTATTTTTGACAATGTCTGGCTTCTTTGCTGAGCTTCTTAGTGGCCTTTTGGAACTAAAACTGTAGTGCAAAATGAGTTGATCGACATTTTGATAAAATGCTGCAAGATCACATAACAGAAATGCATCCTCTAATAGGCTCCAATTTCTCTCTCACTACATCCCTTATAATGTAGTAGTCTTTCCTTATCAATGGTTTCTTTTTTTTTTTTTTTTTTTTTTTTTTTTTGCGGTATGCGGGCCTCTCACTGTTGTGGCCTCTCCCGTTGCGGAGCACAGGCTCCGGACGCGCAGGCTCAGCGGCCATGGCTCACGGGCCCAGCCGCTCCACGGCATGTGGGATCTTCCCGGACCGGGGCACGAACCCGTGTCCCCTGCATCGGCAGGCGGACTCTCAACCACTGCGCCACCAGGGAAGCCCTCAGTGGTTTCTTTTACCTGTGGTTAACCACTGTCGGAAAATATTAAATGGAAAATTCCAGAAATAATTCATAACTTTTCAATTGGGCACCATTCTGAGTAGCGTGATGAATCTTGTGCCATCCTGCTCCATCCACCTGGGACGCAAACCATCCCTTTGTCCAGCATATCCATGGAGTATACACTACCCACTGGTTAGTATAGGAAAAAACATAGCATACCTAGGGATTGGTACTATCTGAGGTTTCAGGTATCCACTGCGGGTCTTGGAAGATATCCCTACGGATAAGGGGGACTACTGTACTCTGGAGTCTCAAAAACAAATCTCAGGGTCTACTCTACTGAGTGGAACTGTTATACAAGTTTGTACACCTTGGCAGGCAGTTTCACAAATATGTTTCTGAATTTCTTCAAAGCTCTTAGGTGTGGTAGATGGAAGTGTGGATGGTGACAACTCTGGTACTGAATTATTGTTCTTTTCCTTTTGTGGCATTCAGCAAGTTGTTTAATCTTCCTGAGCTTCAGTTTTATTTCCTTAATAAGACTGTTATAAAGAAATGAATGAGATAATATGTAGTTGGTGGGGCAGCTGTTTGAGATGTTAATTTATATCTTGTTCAGGCTTCTATAAGTATTTCTGCCTCCCCAACCCAAGGAAAGCAACCGTGTCTGCCTCCAGGAGTAGTTAATGGCTTTAATGTTGCAGGGCCAAAATTAAAAGTTGTCTGACACTCAGAGCATAACCTTTGGTCTAGTCTTGAAAGTGATCCAGCTGGATTGTTGCAGGTGGCAGGAGACATTAAGGGTTGGGAGAAGAAGTGGACCAACACTAGAGAGTAAACTATTTGGGAAACACCTCCCCATGTTTAGGGGGGATGCATTTATGGATTTCAAGAGAGTCAGGTTCATGTGCCCTACTCCCACACAGTAGCAGGATCCAGGGCCTCTGATGGTGGCCAGCTTGTTACAAAATTGTATGTGTCAAGATAGAATGATAGAACCTATCTTCTTTAACAGTTTTTCGGCTGGATTTATAATTTTAAGATATTTAACATATGGTATATGAACCTCCATTTGTATTCTTGTCCTAGGCCCTGTAAATATTTGGGGTGGCCTGGAAAAGGGACCATAAGGACTTGGATCATGAACAACCAACAGTGGTAGCTAATGTGGTCTGAAGAAGAGAGAGCCCATCTCAGAATATTATGGAATGTGTAGGACCCTGGGATGGTATAGAAAACCCTAATAAATTTTCTTCCCCCTAAAGTAAACATGACAAATCCTGAATTTCTCATCTCCCTTGACCTAGGTGGCTCAGAGCCAGATTTAACTTCATTTAGAACAAAATAGGGGCATGGATTTTTCTCTATCTTGTTCACTGCTTTATCCCTAGCACCTAGAACAGTGCCAATACACTTTGTTGAATGAATGGATTCTTGCTTCCAGTGCCAAGGACCAAACTCCCACCTGCCACATTGTGTAAAGCTCCCGGTTTTGTGCTGTCACATATTAGGTGTCAGTGTCAGGCACTCATTTTTGCCAAATGCCATATAATACATCTTTGTATCTAATGTGTCAGATGAGCCTAGAATACCCTGTTTATTTATTAAATTGTTTTAGCACCTTTAGCACTGTCTGTTATGCACAGACAACTAAGTACTTCGCCTGCCAGTTTTCCTCACTCCCTTCCTAAGTCCTAATCCCACTTTTCTGACAGAGCCCCTATCATAAATTCAGGGTTTCTTTGGCCCTGTATATGAAACCAATTCTGTTTCAGAGACCACAGCCTTAGAGTTCTAGATCCTTCTCCATCTATATGCAACTTTTCTGCCCTTCATAGTATAGTTCTGTTCCTTGGTTGTGCCCACATTTAACATAGTACCCGCCTTCTCTCCCATCCTAGATACAATCCCAAAGTTAGAAATTCCCTTACCAACACCACCAGGTATCCACACGAGAGACACCCTTTGATCTCTGGGCCAGAAAGTGATGCTTCTACTGTCACCCTTCAGGACAATTTATTTAGGGAAGAGTTGTAGAAAGGGCAAGTCCATCTAGAAGCAACCTTCTTTCTTGGCACTGAGGGCTGAAGGGTATTGTTTTAAAGCCTTCTGTAAGGCTCCATGTACCTCTGTGCTTCTCAGCTTCTGCCATCTAAAGAGAATACACCTGTTCTCAGAGGACTGAAAAACCATATGGTCTCCACCCTGTTGTTGGGA
This sequence comes from Mesoplodon densirostris, assembly GCF_025265405.1. Taxonomy (NCBI): domain Eukaryota; kingdom Metazoa; phylum Chordata; class Mammalia; order Artiodactyla; family Ziphiidae; genus Mesoplodon; species Mesoplodon densirostris. The sequence continues at coordinate 95,550,091 of NC_082664.1, read as the reverse complement.
TATAGTCGCAATCATGGCTAGAATTTTATTAGTCTGAGTTTGACCTTTTTCTGTGTGTATTCACTAGCTTAGTGATTTAACTACTCTGAAACGCTATTAGTACCAAGCTCAGTAAGCTCCTAATTTGTACACTGGAGGCTCCTTGCAAGCAAGAACTGTGCCTTTTGGTTCTGTATCCCCAGCACTTAGTACCCTGCCTGGTATGTAGTACTCTTCGGTGAAATCCCTCCTAGAGATAGATTCTGCCAAGAACTGTAAAGGGTCTGAGTTTTACCCTACTTGCAAGTTAACAAGTTAGCCTGTCATAGTTTCATGGATGCTGGTAGAAGACATGAGACTCCTGGGTCAGAGTCAAAAATGGTTTATTACTCATAGCAATAGTAGTAGCTAGAGTATCTGCCTTTTTTAAGTCAGTTCCCCAAGACCTAGTTTCCAGAGGGCAATGGGAATAGGGCCAGTTAACACCTGTACATGAAGAACTCTGAGCTTAGGGAGCCAAAATCTTTGTTTTACTTTGCAGAATTTTTATGGTTTTATTTAACACAAATAAAACTTGCACATGAACTGTTCATTTTCTTCACTGTGCAGCCTGGCATTGCGATCAGTGACTCACGGCCAGCTGGGCTGCTCTTTCCACAACGCCTTTGAGGTTCTTGGAGGAAATGAGAGCCATCTCAGCACAGTAAGATTTGTTGCACATCAGCAGCACTTCCAGCTTTTTGACGTTGTAGACCAGAAACTTCTAGAAGCCACTAGGCAGCCTGTGCTTCATTTTCTTGTTGCTGCTATGACTAATATTGGGCATCAAGATCTGGCACTTGAATCTTCTCTGTACCCTGTTGTCGATGCCTCTGGGTTTCTGCCAGTTACACTTAATTTTGACATATCAGCCTGACTGGTGCCGGATGAACTTCTTGGTCTTCTCTTTGATCACTTTGGGCTTCATAAGGTGTCTGAGAACAGTCATGATGCTGGGTTGGAGATGGCTGCTACCTCCCCTGAATCTTTTATAATGGGCAGTAAATATGCCTACCCTTTACTCCAGAAGGACACCCTGTTGCCATCAAACATTCTTGAAAAGGTAGTCTGGAACAAAGTGCAGTTGGTGCCTCATTTACAGGACTTGCAGAAATGGGAGTGACCCACGGAGAAATGTCTCAACAGACGGCTGAAGTGAAGCAGAGGTGGCAGCAGGCTGAAGTTCACTTGCTCCCGCCCAACCCAATCTCAGAAGCCTCCAAGAGCAAACAGTTTTTTCAGTGTTTCAGGAGCACTCTGTTCATTCTGGCTTCTACTTCTTTGGTGGTCCAATACCCCCTGCCTTGAATGCCTTTTCCTTACTCCTCTATTATGTAAATCTTATTCATCTTTCTAGATCAGATTCAAATTCCACTCTCCTATAAAGCATTTCCTGACCAGCCCAACTCACAGTGATTTCTTCTCCGATATTACAGAGTGATTATTACCAATATCAGTCATATTGACACTTAGGAAGTAACAATAATAACACCAAAAATCTCTGACATTTGTGTTTTGTGTATCATTTTACCTTTTACTAAGTATTTTTACACAAACTATTCCCTTTGACTCTCACAGCAATCTGCAAGACATGCAAAGGAAAATATTATTTTCAATTTATAGATAAGGAAAAGCAGAAATTCAGAAACGTGCCCAAGGTCACCTAGTTAATAAACAGGTCATCAGATTTAGCATTAGTTTCCAGGCTCATAATGGATGCACTATGCCATTTCTTCTTGCTGTTTAAACTCCCAAATGGATTTATTTCATGTAGTGTTAAGTCTCAGAGAGACTTGATACTTTCCCTCTCTGGTCAAAGAGTAGGGGTGGAGATTAGAGTTACAGCAGAGTCTAGTGGTTAAGGGTCCTGAGTCAGACAAACCTGCTGTGGAGAGGTTTCTTGGGCTCACCAATATACAGGTTGCCTCACCTTCCAGAATATGGAGATAAACCACATTTCGCAGGTTCCCTTGCATCCTAGATTCCCACGAGACTGAGTTCTAGCCAATGGAATGTGGGCAGAAGTGATGTCACTACTTCCAGGTCTGACCTTGAAACATCCTATTCAGTCTTCCCTGCTCTTTTTCCATCACTCCAGGCTGATTCATGATGGGGAGATCTTGAAGCTACAATATGCTTAAGCCATAAGATGGAAGTGGCCTGTGTACATGAGTCACTGCTTAGAGGTGAGCTGCCTAAGAGAGCCACCTGATGAGGACCATCCACACTGCACTTTGCCCCAGCAAGAAACACATTTTATTGTGTTACATTACTATGATTTTGGGATTGCTAAACCAGTTACCCTACCCTAATGCACTTGAGATTAAAATCCAGCACTGTAATCCACCAGTCTAGTGTGACTTTCTGTGTGGTACTTAGCCTTTATTTACCCATTTTTATGATGGAAATAATAATAATAACTATCTTATAGAATGCTTGTGAGAATTAAATGAGATAACATGCAAAGGACTAAGCACAGTGTCTGGCACATAGTATAACTGCTATTTAATCAATAAATACTATTAACTTTTCATGTTATTATTTCTAACACATTTTCTGCTGGTTCCAAACAAAACTTTGAATTTCTGTTTTTCCAACTTGTGTTAGAGGAAAAAAGACAGTGCTTCCTCTCACTCTGATTACCTTATGATAATGATAATGAGAATGAGAATGGCTCAGGGTTAGTCAGGGTTAGAGTCAGTCTGCACACAGACCTTGTTTTCTGGGTGTCCTGCCAATCCATTCTTTCCTGCCCCTAGGGACTTAAAACCAGTGAGGAGGGGAGTTCCCTGGTGACCTAGTGGTTAGAATTCTGGGTTTTCACTGCCATGGCCTGGGTTCAATCCCTGGTAGGGGAACTGAAATCCTGCAAGCTGCATGGCCAAAAAAAATTGTTTTTAATAAACTAAAATAAAACCAGGGAGGAAAAACAGCAACAAAAAATTTATAAAGCTATTGCCATTGCAAAAAAAAAATCAAAATCTTCTGAAAATCTCTCAATATCATACTGGAAATATGTATTTCTAACTAAAGGTGACATTTGATAATGCTTAGTCTTAATATTCAAAATGAATTCATCAGTTGTGGTTGGGTCATTTGAAATGACACAACTAAATCTTTCAAGTAAAAAAATTCGGGGCTTCCCTGGTGGCACAGTGGTTAAGAATCCATCTGCCAATGCAGGGGACACGGGTTCGAGCCCTGGTCCGGGAAGATCCCACATGCCCCGGAGCAACTAAGCCCGTGAGCCACAACTACTGAGCCTGCGCTCTAGAGCCCGTGAGCCACAACTACTGAAGCCCGTGCACCTAGAGCCCATGCTCTGCAACAAGAGAAGCCACTGCAATGAGAAGCCTGCACACCGCAACAAAGAGTAGACCCTGCTTGCCGCAACTAAAGAAAGCCCGCGCGCAGAAACGAAGACCCAATGCAGCCAAAAATTAATTAATTAATTTTAAAAAATTCTATTCTTTGGGTGATAATGATGTGTCAGTGTAGTTTCATCAATTGTCACAAACGTATGACTCTGGTGGGAATTCCCTGGTGGTCTAGTGGTTTGGACTCCACGGTTTCACTGCCATGGGCCCGGGGTTCAATCCCTGGTCATCCCACAGGCCACAAAATGTGGCCAAAAAAACCCAAACAAGCAAAAAAACCAAATGTATGGCACTGGTGAGCGATGTTGATAATAGGAAAGGCTATTCATGTGTGGAGGCATGCGGCGTGTGGGAACTCTCTGTACTTTCCACTCAATTTTGCTGTGAACATAAAATTGCTCTAAAAAATAAAGTCCATTAAAAATTCTATTCACCATTACTGAATTGAACTTATAATTATAAATACTTTCTCTAATGGGATAATTATGTTATTAAAAAGAAATTACTAGAGTTTTATCTTGAAATGATTGGCACAGAGTATTCCCAGTACCTTTTTTTTTTTCTCTAGTTGGTGACAACATAAACTGAAGCTCAGATTGAGCCACCTCTCTGACACTTGGGAAAATGATGACAGGACAGATAAAGGCCTGTCACGGCTGATTTCATGTTATGACTTGTTAATGTGTCCAGCCCACCCACAATGGTTCAGGGAATTAAAAAAGGATCCCAAGGGTATGCAGCAAGAACATTTCTTGCATGAGCAGATTGGGAAAATACAGAACATTTCTTTGAAAATTTGCTTGATGGCCCAGGTTTAAATATAGGCCATAGGATAAAGAGCACTTTTCGTTCACCCTCTTGACAATTATCCTGTTGCTTGCTCTCACCTTGTCTACTGAACAAGTAAACATGGAAAAAGCTATAGGCTCTGAAATCAGTCAGCCTGGATACAAATTCCAGCTATGCCTTGGACAGATTATTTAACTTTTCAGGTGATTGCTTTCATCATCTGTAAAATAAGAACATAATAGCACTGACCAATGGTGAATGCCTAGGAACTGTTTTGTGCTTTGTTGTTAAAAGATTAAGAACCAGGTTTTGATACAAATTTGGTATAAAGTATACCAATCTAAAAACTCCTGAGAGATTAATCACAAAACTGGTTAACAGGGGACTTCCCTGGTGGCGCAGTGGTTAAGAATCCGCCTGCCAATGAGGGGGACATGGGTTCAAGCCCTGGTCCGGGAAGATCCCACATGCCGCGGAGCAACTAAGCCCGTGCGCCACAACTACTGAGCCTGCGCTCTAGAGCCTGCGAACCACAACTGCTAAGCCCATGCGCCACAACTGCTGAGGCCTGTGCATCTAGAGCCCGTGCTCCACAACAAGAGAAGCCACTGCAATAAGCCCGCGCACCACAACGAAGAGTAGCCCCCGCTTGCCACAACTAGAGAAAACCCACACACAGCAACAAAGACCCAACGCAGCCAAAAATAAATAAATAGAAAAATATTTTAAAAAAACAAAAACAAGACTGGTAACAGGAGATTTTAGTACAAATAGTCAATTTATTAATCTCCCCAGCCTCTCACCTAACCCCTTCACCCTTCTAATACTAAAAGTTTATACACACAGTTTTGGAATATGAAATATTTTATCAAAATATACTAATGCTCCATATTATTAAGGAACTATAATCTTGGGATTGCTTGCATTTTTTTCCAATTGTTTACTGTTAAACAGAAAGCCTATTGAGAGATTTTATAAACATTAAAATTTGGAAAATCATTTCTATTTTCTTTTTTTTCCAGCTATTTTCATTTTAAAACTGATTTATCATGCAGTCATATTCTAAGAAAAGCTTTCAATGAAATTATATAAAATACACTGCAGTTATAATTTAATACACTTTTATCTGGTTCAAGTGCTAAGAGGTTTAGTTCAGCCCAGGTTAATCTGTGTTGCACAGAGCATAGTGGTTCAGTTCTGGACCTAAGGAAGGTTTGATCTGAAAATTTGGACCTCTTTACCAGCTCAAAGAGATTCAAAACCTTGGTTTGGCCTAGAATTGAACTAGTCCCTCCAGAAATCCTCCAATGAGAATTTACCTAAAACAAGTTAAAATCAGACCAAGGTCTAAGTCGGGGATGAGAATTTTTCACTTTGATGCATTCTACCTTAATTATTTTTTTTAATTACCTAAAAAATATTTTTTAAAGTAAATGCAAGATGCAGCAGACAGTAATACTCACACAATACTCATTTTCTCTCATACACTTTCTCCCATTTCTGCCCAGCTTATAGCAAGTAGTTGGAGCCATGTGACTAGATCTGGTCAATGGGCTTTGAGGGCAACTGATGTGTGTCACTTCCAGGCCAAGGCAGAAAAAAGCCAGTGCTTGATTCTCTAGATTTCCTTCTTTCCACTCTGACTCGAGTGGCCTCATGGGTCCTTGAGTGACAATGTGGAGTAAAACCCACTGCCTACCAGTCTGGAACAGTGTGTCAGAGAAATAAATTTTTGTTGTTTTAAACCACTGCGACTTTGGGGGTTGTTTTTTACAATAATTTAATTTAGTCTATCCCAATTCACAATACTTCCTTAAATGCAACCTGTTCTTTCACTCCTCATGCTTTTGCACATGTTGTTCACAATACCTGAAATATCCTGGCACCTCGACCATCAAGCCAGTTCTGGTTTATTTCAGGATCCATCCCCAGTATCTTGTGCCTAATGAAATGCAGAATGACATACATAGGAAAGAGTATGGGATTCAGAATTTGCTAGGCTCAGGTTCAAATGTGGTTCCATCTCTTAAAAGCTAAGCAACATGAGAAAAGTTATTTACCCTTTCTCTGCTCTGGTTTCCTCATCTACAAAGTGCAGAAAATAACTTCATTGGATATTTGTGAGATTACATAACATCAGGGGTATAAATTGCTTAGTGCAATGTTTACCACATAGGAAAAATACTAGCTGTATTATTATTTCCAGGCCTCCACCACCCCAGCTAAATTCAGATGCATTTTCCTCTTGGTTTCCCTAGCACCTCTATTATAACATTAACTGTCTTCCATTATATTTTTTGCATACATGTCTATATTCCCCATTAACCTATGAATAACTAGAAGTTAGTGGCATTGTCTGATTTTGTTTGCAGTTCTATTCCCAGCACCTAGAACACTGTTCGGCAATAAGAAGTGTTCTACTAATATTTGTTAAGTAAACTCTTCTTGATGTGCTCAGCACAGTCCATCTTTAATAAATTTTTATTGATTGGATGAATAGAGCAATGAATAAATCAATTAGTGAATAAATGATTGTATCTCTTGCCTTCCCCATAAGTAAACTGACTTTTTCAAAGGGGAACCATTTTAACCTACTTCCTATAAGCCTCATCTCATTCCTGCTGCCACCTCTGCTTTCTTCTCTCATGGCAGACTGGCTCCCTATTTATTAAAATTGTGTCCTCTTCCATAACATACTTCTGGAAAATATTTATCATTCCCCTTGCAACTAGGCAGTGCTTTGTGACTAATTCTCACCAATGGAAAGTAAGCAGAAATGATGTATCTTCCTTCAAGCTGAATCCATACAATACCTTCCTTGAGATCCTCCCTATCCGTTGGTCCCTTCTGTTGGATGCAGAGAAACCAATGGAGGATTCCAATACCTGAGAAGATGCTGGAGCCACCAGATGAAAAGTGCTTGGAGCTTGAGTGCCTGAATGACTGTGTGGAGTAAACTTCTACTTACTTCATTTACTTCATCCCAACCAATCAAATTGGACTATGAGATTAATAAGAAATGATTATTCTGTTAGGCATTGGGATTTGGGATTGTTTATCACCTTCAGAGCCTTATATTCATTCACCCATCCAGGGCTGGGATAAAAAGCACTTAAGCAGCCTGGCACACACCAGTCATCCCCCCCAATCTGTAAGTACTTGAAAGAAGCAGGTCCTCTTGTAGTGCTGACCCCTGGCTCCTGTGTTTTCCACCACTTCCTCCCTGACTGAGATCTAGAATGGGACTTGGTCAGTGCTGCCACTGGAAAACTAAGGAGTTGCAGTTCTTTATGCCCACGAGGTGCCCTGTTCTGGTAATGGGCACTGCTTCCTGAGGCTGGGTTCCAACACTGTTTATAAAGCTTAGTCCTGCTTTTGGATTTTTTAGCTTAATATCCCAGGAGCTCCTAAGAATGAGACCTTGCTTCGCTTTTTCTGGGTCCTGCACCAGAGCTATGCCCCCTAATCCAGAGGCCATTACATGTTAATTAACCATGGTGAGCATGGTAAGTTGGCTTTCTGTCTGTTTGTAGTCTTGAGTTTTGCCTACCCCCTTCATAACTTATGCTGGGAAACCTCGCTCTGCCCTGATGACCTAACTGCAGACCAAGCATTTGCTTAAACTTTGTCCATTTCTCCTGAAGTTCACTGAGGCACCTTTGCCCTGCTGAGCTGTCAGAGCCTGTACATTCAGCTGGGCCCACACCTTCCTTTCACTACCTGGGATGGGTGGGTCTGGAGCAAAGTATCCTCCTGACATTCCTCTCCAGCCTAGAATAAGCAGTGCAGCCTCACAGGGACGTTCTGAGATTAGCACAGTTCAGATGTCATCAGGTCCTTTGTTTTTCCATTGGCATTTAGTATTTCAGTGAATGTTTTATATTGTGATAAATATACTTTAATTTTAGAGTATAGCAAATAGGTTAATGGTTTTAGAGCCTTATATTTTTATGAGATATGGATACACTACATTACATTTAGGGCATGCTTGGCATGCACACATTATTTTATTGCACTAAATCAAGTCTACTGGGACCTCAGCTTAGCATTTAATGACTTAATATGCAAGTTTACTAAAGTCCCAGCCAGTCGTCCTATTGCACAGTAACCAAATACCCAAGCATTTAAAAGTGCCTTTCTTCTTTAATCTCATTTTTGTCCTACAGTCTTTTCTAATGTGCCTTGCTTTCGTTTGCTGGCCTATATCTTTACTGTCCAGCTAAATAGACCAAGTCATTTCTAAACAATGACTTTTATTATTGAGCTTAAGGAAATTAAAAAATAAAATCAAACCTGCTGCATGTAGGTACAAGTTGCCAATAGTCAATTCTCAGGAAAGCAGCTACTAGAAGTAGTCTGTCCTATACTCCTGGCAGCAACAATGACAATAAAAACCTTGCCCTACAGATGTCCTGGAAACACCCAGTTTCCATCCTAGAATGGCAGAGAATTGCATTTTCACTCAAACTTTATTATCTACACTAAGGATGTTTGCAGAATCCAGTGAGATAGCTAACACTGAGTGTGAACTATATGCCAGATATTGGGCAGCACATTTTACATACTCCTTTACTCATTGCAGCATTTTTACAAGGTAGGTGCTATTATTATTACTATCCCTCCTATTTTACAGATAAAGAAACATAGGTTTAGATGCTTTAGGGAACTTGGTCAATGTCACAGTGTGTCAATTAGGATGAATTTGACTGCAAGAAATAAAAACTTAGGAGGAGTGGCTAATACCAGTGCCTCTCAGATTTTAATGTGAATAAGAATCACCTAGGATCTTGTTAAACTGCAGGTTCTAATTTAGTAGGTTGGGAATTGGGGGTGAGATTCTACATTTTCAGTAAGCAACCAAGTGATGCCAATGCTGGTCTGGAGACCATACACTGAATAGCAAGTGTTTAATCACAAAAACACTTACTGTTTACTTAGTGAGAGGTTTGGAGGTAGGCAGTTCCAGGATTGATTCAATAGCTCTACAGTGTCCTTCAGGACACAGACTCTTTGCATCTATCTGATGTGCCATCAAAAATAAGTTTTTTATCTTAGGTTATTTCCTCATGGTCACAAGATGGCCATCTCTGCTCCAGTGTCACATCTGTATGTGGCTAGAAACACAATTCATTCCCCCTGAGACTGGACACATTGCCAGCTTAAAAAAAAATCTAGCAAGGAAGACATGGAGGTAAGTGGGGAATGGAAGCGGGGAAAGGCATTAAACATGTATGCCATAGCTAAGAAATAGTATAGCCAAGATTCAACCCATCTGTATCCAAAGCTATACTACTTTGCGTCTGTTGAATTAACTGTAGCTGAGGTGACCTGAAGTCATCTCAGAAGGCAAACCTGGAATGCCATTGTTCTAACATGCTCAACTTTGATTACTTGTATAATGGCAGCCTGAAGAATGAGTATGCTATATAAAAAAAGGGAATGGATTTGTTTGGAGCCTAGAGATGAAGAGCCATATAAGCACAATTCACAAAGATTTGGCTCAGCAGAGAACTGTTCTTCTATGGGGCAGAGATTGTTCAGCTGGATTAGATGTACACATAAAAACATCCCTTAAAATGATTTCTCTTGACTCCATGCTCACCAGGAAATTTTCTGGTTCTTCATTTGATCTGCCAAGTAATCAGAAACCAGGAAGGGAGAGGGAGCTCCCCTGGTGAGTCTACAGGTGTTATTGTTTCTCTGAGAGAACAAAGTTCCCACTGGAAATAAATACTTGCACTTGGATAGAGAGAAGAGCTCAGAGACATACCCATGTCCAAATTGAAACTTATTATGCAATAAAAGTGGAAACACAAATCACTGTAAAAGGAACAAGTTGTTTAGGAGATGTTTGGAAAACTGGCTCCCCATTTGGGAGAAAATTTTTAAACAAAATTTCACAAAGACAATGAGACATCAAGTTTACATCAATTAGACTGGTCTCTTAGGGAACACAAAGGAGGGCATTCATTAGAGCTTTGCTTATGGTTCTGGAGAGTTGAAAGTAACCTGGGTGGCCATCACTGAGAGAGTGAACAGGTTGAATGCAATGGATTAGAGGTACCATATAGCAACAAGAATAGGTCTTTAATATATAATACTTAATGACAAAAGATATAGAATGCAATACTATTCATGTAAACTAAAAATACAAGCACATAATATACAGTTTGCATAACACATTTAAATAAAAAGATACACATTAGGGCTTCCCTGGTGGCGCAGTGGTTGAGAGTCCGCCTGCCGATGCAGGGGACACGGGTTCGTGCCCCGGTCCGGGAAGATCCCACATGCCGTGGAGCGGCTGGGCCCGTGAGCCATGGCCACTGAGCCTGTGTGTCCGGAGCCTGTGCTCCGCAACGGGAGAGGCCACAGCAGTGAGAGGCCCGTGTACCACAAAAAAAAAAAAAAAAAAAGATATGTATTAAATACATTAAATTACCTTTGGGGATGGGGAATGGGAGTAGAGTATGATGATCAAAAAAATGAACGGATGGATAGATAGATATATAAATAGGACAGAGTGGTCTCAGCGGTACCGCTAATGATAACACGCCAGTAACTGAAGAATGTCATTAACTGAACCTTCTGCACCTGAGATCCAAATAAATAATTTAGCACCTGCAGGCAAGCACATACACATAGTTATCTATATATACATATATTAATACAAATTATTAAAAGTTAAAAATGAACACATGAAGATTCTTGTTTGCTCATTCCCTTTCTTGTGATTTCTTGTAGATGTCCTGACAAAAATGAGTCTCAGGGCCTGTGCTGAGTCTGAGCCAAGGCCTAAAGACCCATCAAATTCAGCTCCCCTGAGTAATCCACCTTCCTAGTCCACAACCAGCACATCTCTCTAACTATAACCTTAAGTTTGGAAATTCTAATTATTAAAGTTGGATATCACCTTTCTGTCTATCTAGAATGCATCCTCCCTTTCCTTCAGATAGAAAGTTCATTTTTATTTCTGCTCAGTTACTGTTTCATTGTCTCAGTTCTTCGGTTAATGGAACGAGTTAGACTGTTATTATCCTCTCATTTGCACTAATAGTTTTCATATTGTCACTGCTGTTACTACCACAGATAATTTTCCTGGCCAACATAGATTTTTTTTTGGTATGAAGATAGATATCACTTTCTTGTGTTTTAGAAATAACTCCTGATACTATATGAGGGACTACATTTAAGGTGAGGAGACTATAAATAGAAAAGTAGCTCACTGAATTGTAAACTGGCATTTGGAATGGAAAAAAAAAGGGGGGGAGTGTGTCCTTAAGTGGAAGAGGCTATTTGCACAAGAGGCCAACTGTTGTTTTAAATTAACTTTGATGCTAGGATTTAACCCTTTGCTCCCAAGGACATTAAATAGGTTAATTTCTAACTAATTGGAATCCAAAGGTTACAGGGGCAAAATTATGAAAATGCTTGTCATGCTTGAATTAGGAAATTCTGTAATCTAAAGTGCTAAGGAAAGTGTCAAGACAAATCCTTTTGGGCCTGGCTTATAAAGGTAAGTTGTAAGATATATCATGAAATTTTTAAGGAAAATAGCTGCACAAGCAAAGAGAACTGTCAGACTATTTCCTTGATATAAAAATCCAAATGAATACACATATACTTTCACAAAAACCAGTGGAGAACTTAGAACAGCTAAAAATGTAAGTGCCTACATGGTGTGATTTTTATAGGTACAGTCCAGCTGTAAATTAACGTTATGACTTTGTGGCTTTATGCTTTCTTCTTCTTAAAATGCCATTTATATGCATGCAGGTGTAACTCATGCTAGTGACTGGTGTTCCAGTTTGCCTCTAGGCTAGTCTAGCTGGTAATGAATTTTGAAAATGCCAGATACTCCAGGCTCTTATCTCAGATAAGATGTGGGGCCCAAAGGCAAGATTATAACAAATTCTAATTGTGCACACTTCAGACAAAAATCTGTGAATAAAGTCACTGCAGTTCTAGAAATAGAAAGTGGAATCAATCCAATAAAAATGCCAATATGAGGAAATAATTCAAAAAAGGGAGTTCTCAGAGGAATCATGTTTTCGTAGACAAGCAGAAAGGAAAATATTTGAAATCAAGATTACTAAATTGATGAGTAGCCTTGAAAAGATGTGCCCCTTTAGGATTTTATTCAAGGATCAAGACTTATTATGTTATTTAACCCCTTGCTGAAAAAAAGTAATACTCCACATGCTGTCATTTGTTTCCTGGTGCTTTCCAATTTGAGAATGAAATTTGAAAAAGGAGGGAAAAGCTTAGAGATTATTAGGGGCAGTCAACTCAAGGAAGTAACTTTGAGAAGATTCTGCCTTGCACCTATTCTTCAGGCTTTAGGCAGAGAAAGGGTTATAAATAAGGTAACTAATTTATCATCCAGATATTTTGAAAGTGAAAGGGAACACTGGTTAATAAATCAGGACTGTCCCAAGAAAATCAGATGTATATAATTCCTCTAATTGTAACCATGATGTTATTTCTGAAGAAGTAGATAGATCCTCAGCTGATGTCTGAAATTCCACAATTAGAGCTTTATTTCTTTGTCTTTTTTTTTTGTTTGGGTCTTTGCTGCTGTTCGTGGGCTTCTCTTTGCAGTGGCTTCTCTTGTTGAGGAGCACGAGCTCTAGGCACGTGGGCTTCAGTAGTTGCAGCACGTGGGCTCAGTAGTTGTGGCATGCGGGCCCTAGAGCTTGCAGGCTTCAGTAGTTGCGATGCATGGGCTCAGTAGTTGCGATGGACAGGCTCTAGGGTGTGCGGGCCTCAGTAGTTGTGGCATGCAGGCTCAGTAGTTTGAGCACACAGGCTTAGTTGCTCCACGGAATGTGGGATCTTCCCGGACCACAGCTCGAACCCGTGTCCCCTGTGTTGGCAGGCAGATTCTTAATTACTGCCCCACCAGGGAAGTCCAATAATTTATATTTTAACATGAATAAACCTTTCAGATTCTTCCCAGAGGGCAAGCTTGGAGGGAGAGGAAAAGCCAGTCTGTTGAATTCTGGACTGTATTTGGCTGAGGGAAAAGGGAAAGAACACTGACTGCATGAGGGAAGCTGGAGAAGTCTGAGGATGACCCTGACCATAAGACCTAGTCTTAACTCAGGGAAATATCCACAAGGAACCACAAGGGCCGGGCAAGCCTCAATGGCCCAAAGGATCTATGCTCACCTAGCCCCAGGGGACACATCTCTAGCAGCATATAAAGATCTCATTTCTAGCAGAATATAAAGGACGAGCTCCCAGCTGCTTATGAATCACCTTGCTCCAAATAAGCCAGCTTAGACGCTCACAGGATAACTGCCATTTTTATGAAGTTTAGAGACTGCTTTCCCTTCATCACACAGAACCAGCTAGAGTCCCTGGTCAGACCACCATGTTTTGATGGTTCCATTCCCAATTCAGGAAGCACTGGAGAAGTAGGGGGTGAAGAACCCTGAGTTAACCCTCCAAAACATCCTTTCTTTTAAAGAGTTGTTTTGCATTTCTTGACTCTGAGCAATATACATCTTAGATTTAATCACTATTTAATGTGAATCCTTAGTATTGAAAACAACCACAAAATAAATAAATGAATAAATTAAAGTCTCTAGGCTATAATTTGGGCCATTTTTGACCAGTAATTTGCATCTACCTCATCCTTGCTTTTCACAACAACAGGTTATACAAGCCAGGTAATAGCCAGTGACCACTCACTTTTTATGAATATATAAATAAACTGGAGGATGTCTCTGGAGAAGATTACAGGTTTTATGTAAAGCTGCTTTCAGAAATAAGGTCCTGAAATAGAAACTTACAATCTGAGCAGAAATCAAATGGTTCCAGGATGCCTGTACCAAGTTGTCCTTGCCAAAAGGTCTGCTAGGGCAACTATGCCATCTATAAGTCACTGGAGAAATCAGAGTATATCAAAAATACCTGCAGAAAAATGAAAATAGAAACACAACAATCCAAAATCTATGGGATGCAGCAAAAGCAGTTCCAAGAGGGAAGTTTATAGCAATACAAGACTATCTCAGGACACAAAAAAACTTTAAATAAAAAATCTAATGTCACATCTAAAGGAACTAGAAAAAGAAGAACAAACAAAACCCATAGTTAGTAGAAGGAAAGACATAATAAATATCAGAGCAGAAATAAATAAAAGACTAAAAAAATAGAAAAAGTCAATGAAACTAAGAGGTGGTTCTTTGAAGAGATAAACAAAATTGATAAGCTTTCAGCCAGACTCATCAAGGAAAAAAGAAAGAGGCCTGAATCAATAAAATCAGAAATGAAAGAGGAGAAGTTACAACCTACACCACAGAAATACAAAGGATTATAAGAGATTACTACAAACAATTACATGCCAATAAAATAGACAGCCTAGAAGAAATGGATAAATTCCTTACAATCTCCCAACACTTAATCAGAAAGAAATAGAAAATACAAAGAGAATGATTACCAGCAATGAAATTAACACAGCAATTTAAAAACTTCCAACAAACAAAAGTCCAGGACCAGACAGCTTGGAAGGTGAATTCTATAAAACATTTAAAGAAGAGTTAACACCTATCCTTCTCAAGCTATTCCAAAAACCTGAAGAGGAAGGAACACTTCTGAACTCATTCTATAAGGCCAACATCACCCTGATACCAAAACTAGGCAAAGACACCACAAAAAAATTACAGGCCAATACCATTGATGAACACAGATGCAAAAATCCTCAATAAAATATTAGCAAACCAAATTCAACAGTACATTAAAGGATCATACACCATGATCAAGTGGGATCTATTCCAGGGAATTAAGGATGGCTCAGTATTTGCAAATCAATTAATGTGATACATGATATTAACAAACCAAAGAATAAAAATCACATGACTATCTCAATAGATGCAGAAAAGGCTTTTGACAAAATTCAACATCCACTTATGATAAAAATTCAAAGTGAGTATATATGCAACATACCTCAACATAAAAAAGGCCACAGCCAACATTATACTCAGTGGTGAAAAGCTGAAAGCATTTCCTCCAAGATCAGGAACAAGACAAGGATGCCCACTCTTGCCACTTTATTTAACATGGTATTGGAAGCCTTAGCCACAGCATTCAGACAATAAAAAGAAATAAAAGGAATCCAAATTGGAAAGGAAGAAGTAAAACTGCATTTTTTTGCAGATGACATGACACTATATATAGAAAATCCTAAAAATGCCATCAAAAAACTATTAGAGGGCTTCCCTGGTGACGCAGTGGTTGGGAGTCCGCCTGCCAATGCAGGGGACACGGGTTCGTGCCCCGGGAGGATCCCACATGCCGCAGAGCGGCTGGGCCCGTGAGCCACGGCTGCTGAGCCTGCGCGTCCGGAGCCTGTGCTCCGCAAGGGGAGAGACCACGACAGTGAGAGGCCCGCGAACCGCAAAAAAAAAAAAAAAAAAAAACTATTAGAAATAATAAATGAATTCAGTAAAGTTTTAGGATGCAAAATTAATATACAGAAATCTGTTGCATTTCTATACACTAACAACAAACTATCAGAAAGAGAAATTAAGAAAACAATCCCATGTACACTTGCATCAAAAAGAATAAAATACCTGGGAGTAAACCTAACCAAGAAGATAAAGGACATGTACTTGGGAAACTATAACATTGAGGGCAGAAATTGAAGACAATACAACAAATGGAAAGATATACCATGCTCATGGATTAGAAGAATTAATATCTTTAAAATAACCATACTACTCAAAGCAATCTATAGATTCAGTGCAATTCCTATCAAAATACCAGTGGCATTTTTCACAAAACAGAACAAATAATTCTAAAATTTGTAACATAAAAGACCCTGAGTAGCCAAAAACCATCTTGAGAAAGAAGGACAAAGCTGGAGGTATCATGCACCCTGATTTCAAATTGTAGTACAAAGCTACAGTAATCAGTTCATCAGTTTTAGCAATATTTTTTTGGATGTGTCACCTCAGTCAAGGGAAACAGAAGTAAAAATAAACAAATGGAACAATATCAAACTAAAAAAGTTCTTGCACAATGAAGGAAACCATCAACAAAATGAAAAAGCAGCCTACTGAATGGGAGAAGATATTTGCAAATGATATATCTGATGAGCAGTTAATATCCAAAATATACAAAGAACTCATACAACTCAACATCAAAAAAAAAAACTCAATTAAAAAATGTGCAGGGCTTCCCTGGTGGCGCAGTGGTTGAGGGTCCGTCTGCTGATGCGGGGGACACGGGTTCGTGCCCCGGTCCGGGAAGATCCCACATGCCGCGGAGCGGCCGGGCCCGTGAGCCGTGGCTGCTGGGCCTGTGCGTCCGGAGCCTGTGCTCCGCAACGGGAGAGGCCACAGCAGTGAGAGGCCCGTGTACCACAAAAAAAAAAAAAAAAAAAAATGTGCAGAGGGAATTCCCAGGTGGTCCAGTGGTTAGGACACCACACTTTCACTGCCAAGGGACTGGGTTCGATCCCTGGTTGGGAAACTAAGATTTCACAAGCCACACGGTGCAGCCAAAACAATAAATAAATTAAAAATGGGCAGAGGACCTGAATAGACATTTTTCCAAAGAAGACATAGAGATGGCTAACAGACATATGAAAAACGTTCAGCACCACTAATCATCAGGGAAATGCAAATCAAAACCACAATGAGATATCACCTTACACCTGTTAGAATGATTATCATCAAAAAGACAAGAAATAACAAGTGTTGGTGAGAATGTGGGGAAAAGAGAACCCTCTGTTAGTTGGATTGTAAATTGGTGCAACCTCTGTGGAAAACAGTATGGAGGTTCCTCAAAAAATTAAAAATAGAACTGCCATATGATCCAGAAATTACACTTCTGGGTATTTACCCAGAAACACTAATTCAATAAGATATGTGCAGGCTTCCCTGGTGGCACAGTGGTTGAGAGTCTGCCTGCCGATGCAGGGGACACGGGTTTGTGCCCCGGTTCGGGAAGATCCCACATGCTGCAGAGCGGCTGGGCCTGTGGTCCATGGCCGCTGAGCCTGCGCATCGGAGCCTGTACTCTGCAATGGGAGAGGCCATAACAGTGAGAGGCCAGCATACTGCAAAAAAAAAAAAAAAAAAAAAAAAAAAAAAAAGATATGTGCATTCCAAAGTTCACTGCAGTATTATTTACAAGAGCCAAGATATGAAAGCAACCTAAGTGTCCATTGATGGATGAATGGACAAAGAAATTGTGGTATGTATGTATGTATACACACACACACACACACAGAGGAATATTAGCCATAAAAAAGAAGAAATTTTGTTATTTATGACAATATGGCTAGATCTAGAGGCTATCAAACAAAACAAAATAAAAACAGATTTATAGATACAGAAAACAAATGGGTGATTGCCAGCAGGAAAGGGTGAGGGGTGGGCAAAATAGGTGAAAGAGATTAAGAGGTACAAAGCCTCTAGTTATATAACAAGTAAGTCACAGGGATGTAATATACAACATAAGGAATATGCTCAATAATATTGTAATAATTTTGTATAGGGACAGATAGTTACTACATTTACCATGGTAATCATTTAATAAAGTATACAAATGTCAAATCATTATGTAGTACACCTGAAACTAATATAACATTGTATGTCAACTATATTTCAATTTTTAAAAAATGCACCATCTATGAAAAGGCAAAGAATAAGTGCCCAGCCTATAGTTTTTTTTTATACAGCAGGTTCTTATGAGTCATGAATTTTATACACATCAGTATATACATGTCAATCCCAATCGCCCAATTCATCACACCACCATCCCCACCCCCCCGCGGCTTTCCCCGCTTGATGTCCATACGTTTGTTCTCTACATCTGAGTCTCAACTTCTGCCCTGCAAACCGGTTCATCTGTACCATTTTTCTAGGTTCCACATACATGCGTTAATATACAATATTTGTTTTTCTCTTTCTGACTTACTTCACTCCGTATGACATTCTCTAGATCCATCCACGTCTCAACAAGTGACCCAATTTCGTTCCTTTTTATGTCTGAGTAATATTCCAGTGTATATATGTACCACATCTTCTTTATCCATTTGTCTGTTGATGGGTATTTAGGTTGCTTCCATGATGTGGCTATTGTAAATAGTGCTGCAATGAACATTGGGGTGCATGTGTCCTTTTGAATTATGGTTTTCTCTGGGTATATGCCCAGTAGTGGGATTCCTGGGTCATACGGTAATTCTATTTTTAGTATTTTCAGGAACTTCCATACCATTCTCCATAGTGGCTGTATCAATTTATATTCCCAACAACAGTGCAAGAGGGTTCCTTTTCTCCACACCCTCTCTGGCATTTCTTGTTTGTAAATTTTATGATGATGCCCATTCTAACTGGTATGAGGTGATATCTCACTGTAGTTTTGATTTGCATTTCTCTAATAATTAGTGATGTTGAGCAGCTTTTCATGTGCTTCTTGGTCATCTGTATGTCTTCTTTGGCGAAATGTGTATTTAGGTCTTCTGCCCATTTTTGGATTGGGTTGTTTGTTTCTTTAATATTGAGCTGCATGAGCTGTTTATATATATTGGAGATTAACCCTTTTTCCGTTGATTTGTTTGCAAATATTTTTTCCCATTCTGAGGGATGTCTTTTCATCTTGTTTATGGTTTCCTTTGCTGTGCAAAAGCTTTGAAGTTTCATTAGGTCCCATTTGTTTATTTTTGTTTTTATTTCCATTACTCTAGGAAGTGGATCAAAAAAGATCTTGCTGTGATTTATGTCAAAGAGTGTTCTTCCTATGTTTTCCTCTAAGAGTTTTATAGTGTTCAGTCTTACATTTAGGTCTCTAATCCATTTTGAGTTTATTTTTGTGTATGGTGTTAGGGAGTGTTCTAATTTCATTCTTTTACATATACCTGTCCAGTTTTCCCAGCACCGCTTATTGAAGAGGCTGTCTTTTCTCCATTGTATATCCTTGCCTCCTTTGTCATAGATTAGTTGACCATAGGTGCATGGGTTTGTCTCTGGGCTTTCTATCTTGTTCCATTGATCTATGTTTCTGTTTTTGCGCCACTACCATATTGTCTTCATTATTGTAGCTTTGTAGTATAGTGTGAAGTCAGGGAGTCTGATTCCCCCAGCTCCACTTTTTCCCCTCAAGACTGCTTTTGCTATTCGGTGTCTTTTGTATCTCCATACAAATTTTAAGATTTTTTTTGTTCTAGTTCTGTAAAAAATGCCATTGGTAATTTGATAGGGATTGCATTGAATCTGTACATGGCTTTGGGTAGTATAGTCATTTTCACACTACTGATTTTTCCAATCCAAGAACATGGTATATCTCTGCATCTGTTGGTATCATCTTTAACTTCTTTCATCAGTGTCTTATAGTTTTCTGCATCGAGATCTTTTGTCTCCCTAGGTAGGTTTATTCCTAGGTATTTTACTCTTTTTGTTGCGGTGGTAAATGGGAGTGTTTCCTTAATTTCTCTTTCAG
Source organism: Mesoplodon densirostris (assembly GCF_025265405.1). Lineage (NCBI taxonomy): Eukaryota > Metazoa > Chordata > Mammalia > Artiodactyla > Ziphiidae > Mesoplodon > Mesoplodon densirostris. Next base: position 95,530,457 of record NC_082664.1, on the reverse strand, counting down.
ATTTTTCATCATTAGTGTATAGGTATGCAAGAGATTGATGTGCATTAATTTTGTGTCCTGCAACTTTACCAAATTCATTGATTAGCTCTAGTAGTTTTCTGGTGGCATTTTTAGGATTCTGTATGTATAGTATCATGTCATCTGCAAAGAGTGACAGTTTTACTTCTTCTTTTCCTATTTGTATTCCCTTTATTTCTTTTTCTTCTCTGATTGCCATGGCTAGGACTTCCAAAACTATGTTGAATAATAGGGGTGAGAGTGGACATCCTTGTCTTGTTCCTGATCTGAAAGGAAATGCTTTCAGTTTTTCACCATTGAGAATGATGTTTGCTGTGGGTTTGTCATATATGGCCTTTATTATGTTGAGGTAGGTTTCCTCTATGCCCACTTTCTGGAGAGTTTTAGCATAAATCGGTGTTGAATTTTGTCAAAAGCTTTGCATCTGTTGAGATGATCATATGGTTTTTATTCTTCAATTTGTTAATATGTTGTATCGCATTGATTGATTTGCATATATTGAAGAATCCTTTCACCCCTGGGATAAATCCCTCTTGATCATGGTGTATGATCCTTTTAGTGTGTTGTTGGATTCTGTTTGCTCGTATTTTGTTGAGGAGTTTTGCATCTATACTCATTAGTGATATTGGCCTGTAATTTTCTTTTTTTGTAGAATCTTTGTCTGGTTTTGCTATCAGGGTGATGGTGGCCTCATAGAATGAATTTGGGAGTGTTCCTTCCTCTGCAATTTTTTGGAAGAATTTGAGAAGGATGGGTGTTAGCTCTTCTCTAAATGTTTGATAGAATTCAGCTGTGAAGCCATCTGGTCCTGGACTTTTGTTTGTTGGAAGATTTTTTTTTTTTTTTTTTCTTTTTGCGGTATGTGGGCCTCTCACTGTCGTGGCCTCTCCCGTTGCGGAGCACAGGCTCCGGACACGCAGGCCCAGCGGCCATGGCTCACGGGCCCAGCCGCTCCGCGGCATATGGGATCCTCCCAGACCGGGGCACGAACCCGTATCCCCTGCATTGGCAGGCGGACTCTCAACCACTGCGCCACCAGGGAGGCCCGTTGTTGGAAGATTTTTAATCAAAGTTTCAATTTCATTACTTGTGATTGGTCTGTTCATATTTTCTGTTTCTTCCTGGTTCAGTCTTGAAAGGTTATACCTTTCTAAGAATTTGTCCATTTCTTCCAGGTTGTCCATTTTATTGGCATATAGTTGCTTGTAGTAGTCTCTTAGGATGCTTTGTATTTCGGCGGTGTCTGTTGTAACTTCTCCTTTTTCATTTCTAATTTCATTGATTTGAGTTCTCTCCCTCTTTTTCTTGATGAGTATGGCTAATGGTTTATCAATTTTGTTTATCTTCTCAAAGAACCAGGTTTTAGTTTTATTGATCTTTGCTATTGTTTTCTTTTTTTTTTTTTTTTTTTTTCTTTTTGCGGTATGCGTGCCTCTCACTGTTGTGGCCTCTCCCGTTGCGGAGCACAGGCTCCGGATGCGCAGGCCCAGCGGCCATGGCTCACGGGCCCAGCCGCTCCGCGGCATATGGGATCCTCCCAGACCGGGGCACGAACCCGTATCCCCTGCATCGGCAGGCGGACTCTTAACCACTGCGCCACCAGGGAGGCCCTGCTATTGTTTTCTTTGTTTGTATTTCATTTATTTCTGCTCTGATCTTTATGATTTCTTTCCTTCTGCTAACTTTGGGTTTTGTTTGTTTTCCTTTCTCTAGTTCCTTTAGGTGCAAGGTTACATTTTTTTTTTTTTGCGGTACACGGGCCTCTCACTGTTGTGGCCTCTCCCGTTGCGGAGCACAGGCTTCGGACGTGCAGGCTCAGCGGCCACGGCCCACGGGCCCAGCCGCTCCACAGCACGTGGGATCCTCCCGGACCAGGGCACGAGCCCGTGTCCCCTGCATCGGCAGGTGGACTCTCAACCACTGCGCCACCAGGGAAGCCCAAGGTTACATTTTTTATTTGAGATTTTTCTTGTTTCTTGAGGTAGGCTTGTATAGCTAAAAACTTCCCTCTTAGAACTGCTTTTGCTGCATCCCATAGGTTTTGGATGGTCGTGTTTTCATTGTCATTTGTCTCTAGGTATTTTTTGATTTCCTCTCTGATGTCTTCAGTGATCTCTTGGTTATTTAGTAACGTATTGTTTAGCCTCCATGTCTTTGTGTTTTTTACATTTTTTTCCCTGTAATTCATTTCTAATCTCATAGCATTGTGGTCAGAATAGATGCTTGATATGGTCTCAATTTTCTTAAATTTACTGAGGCTTGATTTGTGACCCAAGCTGTGATCTATCCTGGAGAATGTTCCGTGCACACTTGAGAAGCAAGTGTAATCTGCTGGTTTTGGATGGAATGTCCTGTAAATATCAGTTAAATCTATCTTGTCTATTGTGGCATTTAAAGCTTCTGTTTCCTTATTTATTTTCATTTTGGATGATCTGTCCATTGGTGTAAGTGAGGTGTTAAAAATCCCCCACTATTATTGTGTTACTGTCGATTTCCCTTTTATAGCTGTTAGCAGTTGCCTTATGTATTGAGGTGCTCCTATGTTGGGGGTATATATATTTATAATTGTTATATCTTCTTATTGGATTGATCCATTGACCACTATGTAGTGTCCTTCCTTGTCTCTTGTAACATTCTTTATTTTAAAGTCTATTTTATCTGATATGAGTATTGCTACTCCAGGTTTCTTTTGTTTTCCATTTGCATGGAATATCTTTTCCATCCCCTCACTTTCAGTCTGTTGTGTCCCTAGGTCTGAAGTGTGTCTCTTGTAGACAGCATATAGATGGGTCTTGTTTTTGAATCCATTCAGAAAGCCTGTGTCTTTTGGTTGGAGCATTTAATCCATTCACGTTTAAGGTAATTATCAGTGTGTATGTTCCCATGACCATTTTCTGAATTGTTTTGGGTTTGTTTTTGTAGGTCCTTTTCTTCTATTGTGTTTCCCACTTAGAGAAGTTCCTTTAGCAGTTGTTGCAGAGCTGGTTTGTTGGTGCTGAATTCTCTTAGCTTTTGCTTGTCTGTAAAGCTTTTGATTTCTCCATCGAATCTGAATGAGATCCTTGCCGGGTAGAGTAATCTTGGTTGTAGCTTCTTCCTTTTCATCACTTTAAGTATATCATGCCACTCCTTTCTGGCTTGTAGCATTTCTGCTGAGAAATCAGCTGTTAACCTTATGGGAGTTCCCTTGTATGTTATTTGTCATTTTTCCCTTGGTGCTTTCAGTAATTTTTCTTTTTCTTCAATTTTTGCCAATTTGATTACTATGTGTCTCGGCATGTTTCTCCTTGGGTTTATCCTGTATGGGACTTGCTGCACGTCCTGGACTTGGGTGGCTATTTCCTTTCCCATGTTAGGGAAGGTTTCGACTATAATCTCATCAAATATTTTCTCTGGTCCTTTCTCTCTCTCTTCTCCTTCTGGGACCCCTATAATATGAATGCTGTTGCATTTATGTTGTCCCAGAGGTATCTTAGGCTGTCTTCATTTCTTTTCATTCTTTTTTCTTTATTCTGTTCTGCAGCAGTGATTTCCACCATTTTGTCTTCCAGGTCACTTATCTGTTCTTCTGCCTCAGTTATTCTGCTATTGATTCCTTCTAGTGTAGTTTTCATTTCAGTTATTGTATTGTTCATCTCTGTTTGTTTGTTCTTTAATTCTTCTAGGTCTTTGTTAAACATTTCTTGCATCTTCTAGATCTTTGCCTCCATTCTTTTTCCGAGGTCTTGGATCTTCTTCAGTATCATTATTCTGAATTCTTTTCCTGGAAGTTTGCCTATCTCCACTTTATTTAGTTGTTTTTCTGGGGTTTTATCTTGTTTCTTCATCTGGTACATAGCCCCCTGCCTTTTCATCTTGTCTATCTTTCTGTGAATGTGGTTTTTGTTCCACAGGCTGCAAGACTGTAGTTCTTCTTCATGCCCAGTATAGTTAATCTCACCAAGGTTACTACCTAGAGCAGGCCCATCCAATGGAACCTTCTGCAATGATGGGAAAGTTCTACATCTGTGCTGTCCTACGTGGTAGCTATTAACCACCTGTTGCTGTTGAACACTTGAAATGTGGCCACTGCAAGCAAGGAACTAAATTCTTAGTTTTATTTTATTTTAAATAATTTAAATTAATTTTATTTAACTTAAATTAATAGATTTAACTGAATAATTCATGTTTAAATTAATTTAATTTAAATAGCCATCTGTGACTAGTGGCTACCAAGGCAAGTCTAGAGGTTAAACCAGTGGAAAGAAAGTAATTCGGAAGTCACCTTTGAATTTAGCAGGGAATCTAACAAGTTAACATTTGATTATATATATATATATATATATATATATATATATATATATATATATTTTTTTTTTTTTTTTTTTTTTTTTTTTTTTTTTGCGGTACGTGGGCCTCTCACTGTTGTGGCCTCTCCCAGCGTGGAGCCAGACTCTGGACGCACAGCCCCAGCTGCCATAGCTCACGGGCCTGGCCACTCCACGGCATGTAGGATCCTCCCGGACCGGGGCACGAGCCCATGTCCCCTGAATCGGCAGGCGGACTCTCAACCACTGCGCCACCAGGGAAGCCCTGATAATATATTTTAACTCTATAAGAATCTGCGATTGCTCCTATTAATTTCTCTTGAGTCTTCGCAATGGCCTTCTAGACCCTTCATACTCTGGCCTTCCACCCCTCTCCTGCTTCTTCATCCATTACCTGTCAGATCTCAGCTCCTAGTACTCTACCCCTTCCTCACTTAGCTCCAGCTCTAGTGGGCCCCTTGCAGCATTCCTGTTTCAGGGCCTTCCCACTGATGCTTCCTTCTGTCTCAACCACTGTTCTCTTAGCTATATGCATGGCTTACTCCCTCCTTTCTTTCAAATTAATACTAAAATATTATGTTCTCAGTGAAAACTTTCCTGACCACTTTATTTGGAATTGCAATGCCCATCATCACACATACTCCTTATCTCTTTCTGTAACTTTGTCTCTTTAGTGTTTATCTCCTTCTAACATAATTCACTTACTTATTTTGTCCGTCTCCCCAATTAGAATAGAATGTGAGTTCCACGAGGGCAAGGATTTTCCTTGGTTTGTTCACTTCTGTAGTCAGTGGTATGCACATAAATGTTTAAAAACTGGCTCTTTGGGGGGAAAATGCCCTGATTTGTAGCATTTGCCAATTTCTGTGGTATAAGTACTCCTACTATCAACAATTTCAGTTTACCAACAAGAATTTACCCAGCGTAGATCTGGGAAGAGATATGCACAATCAACTTGCAAATCAAGCCAGCTCCAACACACCACTAACTATACTCCAATTCCTAAAACACTTGGAATTTCTCAAACAGCATTTCCTATACTTTGTTCTTTTTTAATTTATTTAATTAATTTATTTATTTTTGGCTGCCTTGGGTTTTCGTTACTGCACGTGGGCTTTCTCTAGTTGCGGCAAGCGGGGGCTACTCTTCGTTGCTTCTCATTGCGGTGGGTTCTCTTATTGTGAAGCATGGGCTCTAGGCACGCAGGCTCAGTACTTGTGGCACATGGGCTCTAGAGCACAGGCTCAGTAGTTGTGGTGCACAGGCTTAGTTGCTCAGTGGCACTTGGGATCTTCCCGGGCCAGGGCTTGAACCCGTGTCCCCTGCATTGGCAGGCGGATTCTTAACCACTGTGCCACCAGGGAAGCCCTATACTTTGTTCTTGATAAGAATTACCCGGGGCTCTTAAAACAGGCTAAAACCTAGGTAATCCCCTCCCCTGGGGTTTCTGATTAAGAGGCTCTGATGGGAACTGGGAAGTTGATTTTTTAAACTGAAGTACAGTTGTGTTAGTTTCAGGTGTATAGCATAGTGATTCAGTATTTTTGCAGATTACACTCCATTATAGTTTTTTAAAAGATCATGGGTATAATTTCCTGTGCCGTAACAGTATATCTTTGTTATTTATCTATTTTATATGTACTGGTTTGTATCTGTTAATCCTATACCCCTAATTTGTCCCACCTCCACTTCCCTCTCCCCTTTGGTAATCACATATTTGTTTTCTATGTCTAAGAGTCTGTTTATGCTTTGCATATACATTCATTTCTATTTTATTTTTAGATTCCACATGTAAGTGATATCATATAGTATTTGTCTTTCTCTGACTGACTTATTTCACTAAGTATAATATCCCATTGTGTATATATAGATAGATAGATATGTGTATATCTTAATCCAACCGTCTGTTGATGGGCACTTGGGTTGCTTCCATATCTTGGCTATTTTAAGCAGTGCTGCTATGAACACTGGGGTACATGTATCTTTTCAAAAAAGTGTTTTCATTTTTTTCTGGCTATATACCCAGGAGTGGATCATGTAGCTCTATTTTTAGTTTTTTAAGGAACCTCCATACTGTTCTCCATAGTGCTTGCACCAATTTACATTGGGAGTTTATATATATATATATATATATATATATATATATATATATATATATACAAATTTAATTTGATCATGGAATTTTATGTCAATGGAATTGAAGAGTCAGTATTTTAGGATTTCCCTGGTGGCCCAGTGGTTAAGAATTTGCCTGCCAATGCAGGGGACACAGGTTCGAGCCCTGGTGCAGGAAGATCCCACATGCCAGGGAGCAACTAAGCACGTGTGCCACAACTACTGAGCCTGCATGTCACAACACTGAGACCGTGTGCTTGGAGCCAGTGCTCTGCAACAAACAGAAGCCACACAATGAGAAGCCTGCACACCGCAACGAAGAGTAGACCCTGCTCGCCACAACTAGAGAAAGCCCGTGCGCAGCAACAAAGACCCAATGCAGCGAAAAATAAATAAATTGTTAAATAAATAAATAAATCAGCCTGCGTGCCACAACTACTGAGACCGTGTGCCTAGAGCCTGTGCTCTGCAACAAAGAGAAGCCACCACAATGAGAAGCCTGCACACCGCAAAGAAGAGTAGCCCCTGCTCGCCACAGCTAGAGAAAACCCGTGCGCAGCAATGAAGATAAAATGCAGCCATAAATAAATAAATAAATAAATAAATAAGCCTGCGTGTCTAGAGCCTGTGCTCTGCAACAAAGAGAAGCCACCACAATGAGAAGCCCACACACTGCAATGAAGAGAAAGCTGCGCTGGGTCTTCGTTGTTGCGTGCAGGCTTTCTCTAGTTGTGGCGAGCGGGGGCTACTCTTCATTGCGGTGCGCAGCCTCCTCCTTGCGGCGGCTTCTCTTTGTTGCAGAGCACAGGCTCTAGGCACGCAGGCTCCATAGTTGTGGTGCATGGGCTTAGTTGCTCCGCGTCTTGTGGGATCTTCCTGGACCAGGACTCGATCTTGTGTCCCTTGCATTGGCAGGTGGATTCTTAACCTCTGCGTGACCTGGGAAGTCCTGGGAATTTATATTTTTAACAAATACCCTACGTGCTTCTTATTGTCAAGGTAGCCCTATCCACATTCACCTTCCAACTCAGGTTATTCCTTCCAAAGCTGAAAACTAGCCTTCAGCCAGAGAATTTGGAGAAACCAGCCTATCATCCAAACAAAAATACAGAGACTCGGGTGGGAAAACTCCTGACAACCCTTCAACACACCCTTTTTCCAGAGAATGTGGAGACTTGAGAGTACTGCAGACATGTTTTGAATCTAGCTTCACAATGGTCCAGTTCTCTAACCAACAAGTATAAAATACCATTGAAACAGCAGGATATGTAGAAGGCTGTGTTTCAAGAATGATGTTTGAAAAGAAACATATTTTCCTTTTGAAAATGTGCATATTCAATTTCTGTATTCATCAAAACTGAGGAGAAATTACAAAATAACCAGATCATGTCCTGTTTCTATGGAAGTTTACTAGGTCTTAAAATGATGAGTGTGTATCACTGGATTAATTTCTTATTAGATTGTAAAAAATAAATGTATCCAGCCAAACCTGTGCCCACTCTACACTAAGCACCAGAGATAGAATACACAGAGAATAAGGCAGCCTCTCTCCACAGTCTCCTGGGGACATATTCAAGTAAACTGGCAATGTAGAAGGATAACCTAGTTAGTTGTTTAGAGGGAGGTGGTTGTTTCTAGAGGAAAAGGCATCCAAACTGGAACCCAGTGGAGGAGTGGGTGTTATACAGGTTAAGGCATAGGTGGTGGGAAACATGTATTCCAGGAAGAGAGAACCGAATGTTCAAAGGCCAGGAAATGAGCAAGAGATGGATTCTACAACAGAAAGTTCAGTATAACTGGAACTTTCAATGAGACCAGGGAAATGACAAGACCTGAGGCTGGAGGAATGAGTTCAGGCCAGGTCACCAGAACCTTGTAAAATCAAGTTTTTCATTGTTTAATATATGTGTTTTTCCTTTTTGTATTAACCAAATGTAGAGAACTACCCAAATACTCATGAGCAAAGAATGGATAAAAAATTGTAGTACATTTATAAAATGGAACACTATACAGCAGTGCAAATGACTGAACTACAACCATATGCAACAATGTGGATGAATTTCACAATGTTGAGAGAAAAGCAAAACACAAAAGAGTAAAAATTGTATGATTTCAATTATTTGAAGTTTAAGAAGAGACAAAACTAAATATGGGGTGATAGAAATCGGAAAGCAATTCCAACAGGTACATGAAAAGGTGTACAACATCACTAATCATCAGGGAAATGCAAATCAAAACCACAGTGAACACATCACCTCACACTTGTTAGCATGGTTATTACCATAAAACCCCAAAAGATCACAACTGTTGGCAAGGATGTGGAAAAAAGGGAACCCTTGTGCACTGCTGGTGGGAATATAAATTCATAGAGCCATTATGGAAAATAGTATGGAGGGTCATCAAAAAATTAAAAATTGAACTACCATATGACCTAGCAATCCCACTTACAGGTATATATCTGAAGGAAATGAAATCAGGATCTTGAAGAGTTATCTGCACTCCTATGTCCATTGCAGCACTATTCACAATTGCCAAGACATGGAAACAACCTAAGTGTCCATCAACAGATGAATGAATAGGGACTTCCCTGGTGGTCCAGTGGTTAAGAATCCACTTTTCAATGCAGGGGACTCAGGCTCAATCCCTGGTCATAAACTAAGATCCCACATGCCTCGGGGCAACTAAGCCCATGCTAGCAACATGCTCTGTAGCCCACGTGCCAGAACTAGAGAGCCCAAGCCCCCCAACTACTGAGCCCACACTCTGGAGCCCGCTCACCACAACCAGATAAGCCTGTGTGCTGCAGTGAAGACCCAGCGCAGCCAAAAAAAAAAAAATAACATGAATGAAGAAAATATGGCATATATATACAATGGAATATGATACAATACCATAAAAAAAGAAGGAAATCCTGCCATTTGTGATAACATGAATTTTGAGGACATTATGTTAAGTGAAATAAGTCAGGCAGAGAAAGACAAATACTGTATGATTTAACTTATATGTAGAATCTAAAAGAGTTGAATTCATAGAAACAGTAGATTGATGGTTGCCAGAGGCTGGAGGGTGGCGGAAATGTGGAGCTGTTCAAAAGATTCAAACTTCCAGTTATAAAATGAATTCGTTCTGGGGATTTAATATTCAGCATAGTAACTACAGTTAACAATACTGTATTGTATACTTGAAAGTTGCTAAGAGAGAAGATCTTAAATGTTCTCACCACCAAAACAACAAACAAACAAACAAAAAACCCCAAGGTAACTATGTAAGGAAATGTATGTGTTAATTAAACTTATTGTGGTAATTATTTCACAATATACAGAAATATCAAGCCATCATATTGTACACCTTAAAGGTAAACAATGCTGTATGTCCATCAATTATATCTCAATAACACTGAGGAAATAAAGAAGTCAGAAAGCAGTTACTCTTGGGAGCGAATACTAGCTAGAAGGAAATACAACAGGGATTTCTCAGGAGTTAGTTATGTTCAGTTTCTTGATTAGGTGCTGGATACACAGGTGTGTAGAACTGAGGCGTACCCTTACAATATGTGTGCTTTCCTGTCTGTGTATTGTACTTGAAGAAAAAGTTAACTTAAAGGTATAGAGAGCTCTGTTATCTTCATAAGTTGTAAAATACTTCTCTCACTCTTTCCTGTTTCCTGTGCTCCACCCTTTTGTTATTGAATTTTAAACTCCTGGCCTTAAGTCTGTATCTCGTGACAGTGGGTCACCACCCTAATTACACTTTCATTTAAATTGATGTTCTCATCTCAGCTGATTCAAGTGGCTGGAAATGACCAGCTGTAGTTGCTGACTGGGTTGCACACTAATCACTAGACTGGGCTGTCAGTATCACATGGCCCTATCATCGGGATCTCTGGCATGTACACCTGACACAGAATGGCAGGTGTAGGTTAATGAAAAACAAGGAAAGGTGGGGGAAAAGCTCAATACTGTCAAGGCTTGTTAATGAGAAAATATAATTATATACTTTGCATTTTCTGCAAATAACTCATGGAGGTCAGCCTACACATTGGGATGAATGTAATAATCTTCCTACTAAATCAGACAGTTGATAAAACATTGACTTAAAATGTTAATTTCTTTTTGTGAATTTGTGTCCTCCTTTATCTGGCAGTGGGGAGGGTACTGGTTTATGACCAAAAATATCCCTTATTCATCTTGCACATAATAGAGGCTGAATACAGTTTTGTTGTTGAATTGCACTATTAGCCAAAAAGTCCTGAGTCTGTTTTCTTCTGAGCAGGTAATAGTTCATAGAATCACAGCAAAATAGAGCCATAAAAGTCATGTGGAAAGTACTCTGTTATATAATGTATGGCACCTTAGAGGCTTGAAAGCATCCTTGTGTATCAAAGAGCATCTAGTTGCATTTACTTGCTGAGGGTGATAGGTTATTCATCTGGAGGCTCCTATAAATAAGCTTCTTTGGTTTTAAAAGCCCAGAGTAGTCTCAACATGTCAATAGATAATACTGTAGTGCCCAAGCAAGAATACTGCGTCGATTCATTCATTCATCTGGAGCCAGAGGGGGATTTTAGCAACATGTGAGTCAATCTGCTCTGCCTGGGAAGCTTGGAAACGAGCTAGGCTTTGTCTTTCCCAGAAACATCTAAAATCAACCACTGCTCCTCACACTGATTTATACAGACAATAGCACATCTTGTTATGCCTCAACAGCAAGAACAATATAACTCTAGTTTACAAAACAATAGGTTATCACTTTCAGAAAATTTACTTTAAAAAATTCATTCATACAAATATGTACAAAAGTATATATACACATATAGGTATTCTTTTATATGAATAAATTACATATATAATATATATAATCTTTAAGATTATCTTATGTATGTATCAGGTTATATTTTCATTTTTAGTGTGGAAATATGTCCTGGAAGGAAAAAAATCAAAGCTATTATTAGGGACTCATTTGGTAAATTTAAACTGTTCAGAAAGTTGCAAAACTTTAAAAAATTTCTGAGATTTAATAAGTCTTAATGGTCAAAATGATTCATCTTAATATTGAATATGCAACTTAAGTTTCTTCCTCCTTGTTACCAGTGAGGAGACTTTCAGATTTTCCAGGCAAATCAAAATCCAAAGAATTGATTTTGTTTGAAAAATTAGATCTGGCTATTCCTCAAAAGACTAGATTTCTTTAAGCTTGAGATGATGCTTTAGTTGAACCCAAAAATATTCAAACCCAGAATACAGGCTTCTTAATTATTGAAAAATTTTACTAATTTAGGAAACATTTATTGAGCACCTACAATGATACACATAGGAATCCAACTGGCAGATTCCCGGTGCTTCCTACTCTGCCATCTTTCCAGAATCCTCTCTGATTGGGTTTCAATTCCTGCTCCATAACTTGCTGGGAGATTTCATATGCATAATTTGATATTTCAATTTCCTCATCTGCAAAATGGGAGCAATAATTTATCTCATAAAATTGCTTCAAATGAATTAAATTAGATAATGTATACAAAGCATCTAACTCAGAAGTAAATAGGAGCTTTAAAATGATAATAAAGTAGTTTATAAGACATTATTATTAAACTTTGCATTGCTTTGCATTCAGGAAGTTCCCTTGCTAAGAGCTTACAAAGATTTCCCAAGAGAAGGTGACCAGAGCCTGCATTTTGGTCCTGTCACCTTGGGTCACCTGCTCCCCCACAACTGTGAGCTGCATGAATTTTTTCTCAGAGTATTTCCATCCGTTGCATATTTCTCTTCTGCATGCCCTGAGATTCAAGTTAATATGTAAATTCACCTCTCAGTAGGAAGTGTCTACTATGTTTCACTTACTGACAAAATTCCATCTGGGAGGCAGCTCTGTCAAGAACAGTATATATGTTGCACAGGTAAACAGAAGATCTGGTGATGAAACCACAGCTGTCAGCTTGCGTCTCTGCTCCTAGTCACCTCCTATGACCCAGAAAGCATTCAAACCACATGTTCTGCTCAAGGATAAATACCTCAGAAACAGGTATTAGAGGAGGAAAGTGTTTAACCAAAGCCACGTAGTTGCTACAGAAAAACAATACCAGGAAACTAAGCAGCTTTTTAATCTGCAGACAGGATAATTACTGGGGCTGAGGTGGCAACATTGATTATTCCCATCAAAAGAGTTATAAGCACAAAAATAAACTCAAAATGGGTTAAAGACTTAAACATAAGACCTGAAACTATAAAACTCTTAGAAGAAAATGTAGGGGAAAAACTTCAGGACTTCGGGCTTGGTAATGATTTCATAGATAATGACACCAAAAGCACAGGCAACAAAAACGAACAAGTGGAACTACATCAAACTAAAAAATTTCTGCACAGCAAAGGAAACAAACAACAAGATGAAAAGCAACCTATGGAATGGGAGAAAATATTTGCTAACTATATATCTGGTAAAGGGTTAATCTCCAAAATGTATAAAGAACTTCTAAAACTCTATATAGTTAAAAAGCTAATTTTAAAATGGGCAAAGGACTTGAACAGACATTTCTCCAAAGAAGACATACAAATGGCCAACAAGTATATGAAAAGATGCTCAACATCATTAATCATCAGGGAGATACAAGTCAAAACCACATTGATGTATCACTTTATATCTGTTAGGATGGCCATTATCAAAAAAACCCAAAAGATAACAAGTGTGGAGACACTGGAACAGTTGCACACTGTTAGTGAGAATGTAAAATGATGAAGCCACCATGAAAAACACTACGGAGATTCTTGAAAAAAAATTAAAATTAAGACTACTATATGTACCAGCAATCCCACTTTTGGGTATATTTCCAAAAGAATTGAAATCAGGATCTCGCAGAGATACCTGCATTCCCACGTTCATTCATTCATTCACAATAGCCAAGACATGGAAGTAACTCAGATGTCCTTCAATGAATGAATGGATTTTAAAATGTGATACACACACACATACACATTTAGATAGATAGGTAGATAGATAAAATAGATACACACAGTGGAATATTATTTAGCCTTTAAAAGGAAGGAAATCCTGCCATTTGCAAAAACATGGATGAACCTAGAGGACATTTTTTTTAAATTTTTATTTATTTATTTATTTATGGCTGTGTTGGGTCTTCGTTTCTGTGCGAGGGCTTTCTCTAGTTGTGGCAAGCGGGGGCCACTCTTCATTGCGGTGTGCGGGCCTCTCACTATCGCGGCCTCTCTTGTTGCGGAGCACAGGCTCCAGACGCACAAGGCTCAGTAATTGTGGCTCACAGGCCCAGTTGCTCCACGGCATGTGGGACCTTCCCAGACCAAGGCTCGAACCCGTGTCACCTGCATTGGCAGGCAGATTCTCAACCACTGTGCCACCAGGGAAGCCCTAGAGGACGTTATATTAAGTGAAATAAGTCAGACTCAGAAAGACAAATACTGCATGATTTCACTTATATGTGAATCCAATTAGTCAAACTCATAGAAGCAGAAAATAGAATGGTGGTTGCCAGGGACTGGGGGAAGGGGGAAATGGGGTGAAGTTGGTCAAAGGGTACAAAGTTTCAATTATGCAGGATGAATAAATTCTTGAGATTTAACATACAGCATGGTAATGACAGTTAACAACACTGTATTGAATACTTGAAATTTGCTAAAAGGGTAGATCTTAAATGAAGTTTTTTCATCATACACACACACACACACACACACACAAATGGTAACTATGTGGAATTGCTAGATATATTAATTAGCTTGTTGTAGTGATCATTTCACAATGTATACGTATCAAACCACTAAGTTGTACACCTTAAACATATACAATGCTTATATGTCAATTACACCTCAAAAGAGCTGTTTAAGAAAAAATAGGATTGGGCTTCCTGGTAGCACAGTGGTTAAGAATCCACCTGCCAAGGCAGGGGACACGGGTTTGAGCCCTGGTCCGGGAAGATCCCACATGCCCCGGAGCAACTAAGCTCGTGCACCACAACTACTGAGCCTGCGCTCTAGAGCCCACGAGCCACAACTACTGAAGCCCATGCACCACAACTACTGAAGCCCACGTGCCTAGAGCCCATGCTCCGCAACAAGAGAAGCCACCGCAGTGAGAAGCCTGCACACCGCAATGAAGAGTAGCCCACGCTCACCACAACTAGAGAAAGCCCACATGCAGCAATGAAGACCCAACGCAGCCAAAAATAAACAAAAAATTTTTTTAAAAATAAAAAAGATTGTCTCCTATAAGTTGTACTCAGAGATAGATACCAACACATGTACCCAACCCCAACAACACAAACGCTAAATGAAAACTCGTGGGATACTTTTTCCCACTCTTAGAGAAGAAGGAAGGAATGAGATCTGGCCTATAGCCTCCTCGATTGGAAACGCCTAGAAAGTCTGAGTTTACTAGTAATAACGAGTTGATTTCTCTCTACCAGTAATTCCCAGCTCTGGCTGCACAGTAGAATCACCTAGGGAGCTTTTAAAATATCGACGACTGGCCCTACCCCAGACCAAATAAATCAGAATTTCTTGGGGATGAGGTTTGGGCATAGAATCTTTTTTGGTATCGTTTATTAGTGTGTGTGTGTGTGTGTGTGTGTGTGTGTGTTTACAGCTTTATTGAGGTATATATGGCTACAGTAAACTGTACATATTGAAAGTGTGACAAGTTTTGATGTAAATATACATTTGTGAATCCGTCACCACAATCAAGATAACAAATATTTCTATCATCTTCCAAAATTTCTTTATGTACTTTCGTATCCCATCCCTCCATCCATACCCTCCCCAGGGAACGATGAATCTGCTTTTGGTGACTATTTGTAAGATTCTATTTTTCAAATATTTTCTTCATTTTTTCAATTGCGTTTTTTGTCTTCTAATTGTTGAGATATGAGAGTTTCTTATATATCCTGGATACAAGTCTTTGTTGGATATGTTTTGCAAATATTTGCTCCCAGTCTGTGGCTAGCCTTTTCTTCTCTTAACACTATCTTTCAAAGAAAAGAAAATTTTCATTTTGATGAAGTCCAGTTTATCAATTTTTATTCTTTTATAGTTTCTGGGTTTTGTGTTTTATTTAAGAAATCTTTGCCTAACAAAAGGTAGCAGAGAAAAAGGAGAAAAAGATTTTCCCCTACATTTTCTCTTGGAAATTTTTTGTTTTTAGCCTTTGCATTTAGGTCTATGATCTATTTCAAGTTAAATTTAGAATATGTCATAAGGTAAGAACTGAGCTTCATTTTGGGGGAAGTTTTGTTTTGGGAGGCATGTACCAAATAACCCAGTTATTTGTTGAAAAGATTATCCTTACCCCATTGAATTGCCTTAGCATCTTTATCAATAATCAATTGGCTATATATGTGTAGGTCTAATTACAGACTCTCTATGCTCTTTCATTGATCTATATGTATATGTGTGTGTGTGTGTATACACACACACACACACACACACACACACACATATATATCCACTACCACACTCGATTACTGTCGAGCTTTTAAAAAGTCTTGAAATCATGTATTTAAGTCCTCAATTTGGTTCTTTTTTTTCCTCAAAATTATTTTGGCTACTCTACCTCTTCTACGTTTCCATATAAATTTGTAATTGGCATCCTAGTTTCAAAAACAACAACAAGGGCCTCCCTGGTGGCGCAGTGGTTAAGAGTCCGCCTGCCGATGCAGGGGATACGGGTTCGTGCCCCGGTCTGGGAGGATCCCATATGCCGCGGAGCGGCTGGGCCCGTGAGCCATGGCCGCTGGGCCTGCGCATCCGGAGCCTGTGCTCCGCAACGGGAGAGGCCACAACAGTGAGAGGCCCGCATACCGCAAAAAAAAGAAAAAAAAAAAAAAAAAAAAAAAACAACAACAAAACCCTGGCTGTGATTTTGATTGGAATTGCATTATTTCTAAAGATCAATTTAGAAAGAACTGACATTTTTAAATAATTAATTAATTAATTTTTGGCTGTGTTGGGTCTTCATTGCTGTGCACGGGCTTCCTCTAGTTGTGGCAAGCGGGGTCTACTCTTTGTTGTGTTACACGGGCTTCTCATTGCAGTGGCTTCTCTTGTTGCGGAACACAGGCTCTAGGCGCACGGGCTTCAGTAGTTGTGGCTCGCAGGCTTAGTTACTCCACAGCATGTGGTATCCTCCAGGACCAGAGCTCGAACCCGTGTCCCCTGCATTGGCAGGCAGATTCTTAACCACTGCGCCACCAGGGAAGTCCCAGAACTGACATCCTAACAGTATTTTGACTTTCCCATTCCATGAGCATAGTGTATCTCCGTATTTATTTAGGTGCCCCTTTAACACTTCACAGTAATTTTTTTAACATCTTTATTGGAGTATAATTGCTTTACAATGGTGTGTTAGTTTCTGCTTTATAACAAAGTGAATCAGCTATACATATACATATATCCCCATATCTCCTCTCTCTTGCGTTTCCCTCCTACCCTCCCTATCCCACCCCTCTAGGTGGTCACAAAGCACCAAGCTGATCTCCCCGTGCTATGCGGCTGCTTTCCACTAGCTATCTATTTTACATTTCGAAGTATATATAAGTCCATGCCACTCTCTCACTTCGTCCCAGCTTACCCTTCTCCCTCCCTGTGTCCTCAGGTCCATTCTCTACATCTGTGTCTTTATTCCTGTCCTGCCCCTAGGTTCTTCATAACCTTTTTTTTTTTTTTAGATTCCATATATATGTGTTAGCATATGGTATTTGTTTTTCTCTTTCTGACTTACTTAACTCTGTATGACAGACTCTAGGTCCATCCACCTCACTACAAATAACTCAATTTCATTTCTTTTTATGGCTGAGTAATATTCCCTTGTATATATGTGCCACATCTTCTTTATCCATTCATCTGTTGATGGACACTTAGGTTGCTTCCATGTCCTAGCTATTGTAAACAGAGCTGCAGTGAACATAGGAAAAAATCTGTAAAAATACAAACACATGGAGGTTAAACAATACACTACTTAATAATCAAGAGATCACAGTAATGTTTTGTAGTTTTTGATGTTTCAGTCTTGCACATCTTTGCCAAATTTATCCCTAAGTATTTGATATTATTTGATGTTATAGTAAATGGTATTTTCTATTTCAATTTCCAAATGTTTGTTTCCAGTGTAGAGAAATACAGTTGATTCTTTTATTATTGACCTTGTAGTGTGGAGATGGTCAGGTACATTGATTAATTTACAAATGTTGAATAATGTTGCATGTTTTGTATGAATCTTAATTAGAACTGATATATCATTTTTTTATTTCACTGGATTCAAAATATGAATTGGGAAGTATTACCCCCTCTTCAAGTTTTTGAAAGTGTTTGTGTAGAATTGATATTATTTCTTCCTCAAATGTTTGGTAAAATTCACTCTTGAAGCCACGTGAGCCTGGAGTTTTCTCTGTGGGAAGGTTTTTGATGACAAATTAATTTTTTTTTTTTCGCTGCACCACGCAGCTTATGGGAGTTTAGTTCCCCGACCAGGGATAGAACCCAGGCCCTCAGCAGTGAATGCGTGGAGTCCTAACCACTGGACCGCCAGGGAATTCCCCCGAGTTCAAATTTTTAAATAGATAATCTATCACTAATATCTATTTCTTTTTGAGTAGTTTGTCTTTCAAGGACTTTCTCCATTTCACTTAGGTTGTCAAATTTATTGGCATAAAGTTGTTCATAATACTTACATGTTATCCTTTTAATGTCTTCAGGATGTTTAGTAATATTTTTATTGTTCCTGATATTAGTAATTTGGATCTTCTCTTTTTCCTCTAATCAGTTTGACTAGAGTTTTCCTAACACTTATCAATTTTCTCAAAAAGCCAGTCTTCAGCTTCACCAATTCTCCTATTGTTTTTTGTTTGTTTGTTTTCTATTTTGTTGATTTCTTCTCAGATATTTTAATTTCCTTTCTTCTGCTCACCTTTGGATTTAATTTGCTCTTCTTTTCTAGTTTCTTAAGGGAAGCTTAGGTCATTGATTTTATTTATAAATAAATTTATTTATTTTTTAAACTTATTTATTTATTTTTGGCTGTGTTGGGTCTTCGTTGCTGCACGCAGGCTTTCTCTAGTTGTGGCGCATGGGCTTCTCACTGCGGTGGCTTCTCTTGCTGCAGAGCATGGGCTCTAGGTGCACGGGCTTCAGTAGTTGTGGCACATGGGCTCAGTAGCTGTGGCTCGCGGGCTCTAGAGCACAGGCTTAGTAGTTGTGGCACACGGGCTTAGTTGCTCCGCAGCATGTGGGATCTTCCCCAACCAGGGCTCAAACCTGCGTCCCCTGTATTGGCAGATGAGTTCTTAACCACTGCGCCACCAGGGAAGTCCCGGTCATTGCTTTTAAATGTTTATACCTTTCTATTGTAAGTGCTACAAATTTCTTTTAAGCACCCCACAACTTTTGGCATGTCATGTTTGCATTTTCCTTCAATTCAAAATATTTTCTTAATTCCTGTGACTTTTATGGTTCATGGGTAATTTAGAAAAGTGTGTTGGATTTCTAATTATTTGAAGATCTTCAAGATATCCTTCTGTTATTAATTTCTAATTGAATTATGTTGTGGGCAAAGAACATACTTGGTATGATTTGGAAACTTTAAATTTATTGAGACTTGTTTTATGGCCAAATGGTTTATTTTGGTCAAGGTCCCATGTACACTTGAAAATCATGTGTATCATGCATAAGTTGAGTGGCATGTTCTATAAATGCCAATTAGGTCAAATTGGTTGATAATGTTGATCAAGTCTTCTGTATTTACTGATTTTCTGCCTACTCATTCTTTCAATTATTGAAAGAAAAGAGTTGAAACCTTTAACTGTAATTGTGGATTTGTCTGTTTTTCCTTTCAGTTTGATTAGTGTTGGAGCAAAGGGTTTGCTTTTTATTTTAACTTTGCATCTGATTCTAATATGCAGGCAGAATTAAGGCATGTTGCTCTGAAACCAATAGTTCTCAAACTTTAGCACACATCAAAATTGCTTAGGGGGCTTATTAAAACACAAATTGCTTTTGTTTCTGATTCTATAGTCAGAAGAACCAGAGTTTCTGATTCTATAGGTCTGGAGGAATTTGCACTTCTCACAGTTCCCAGGTGGTGTCAATACTGCTGGTCCACGAGGCCACATTTTAAAAATCACTGATTAAGCCACTTTCTCAGCCTCGGTTGCATATTAGAATCACCTGAGGAGCCTTAAAAATTATGATACACAGGCTACATCCAGACCAATTAAATTTAGGATCTGCATGGGGAAAGGGGAGTAGTGGGACCCAGCCATCAGTATCCTTTAAGCTCTCCTATGTGATTCTAATAAGTAATCAAGACTGAGAATCACTGCTCTGTACTAAAGTAATGATCTAGATTGTCCAAGAAAGTCTTTGGGGCTCATTACCAACACTTCATCAATGTCCTCTGAGTAAAAAACACTGTGGAAGTACCAGCAAACAACAGGTTTACTTACTGTTAGTGTACTAAGGTAGGAGACTGAGTTTTAGCTCCTCCTCCTCTGCTGTCATCTAGCACATTTGTAAAATGAAGCCAATAGTTCCTGACCATTTCTTAGACTATAGAAAGGTTCTGACAACCAATAACATTCTATCTTTTATCATTGGAGAAAAATTCCATTAACTAAATATATTTAGAAATTAAAACAATCTTTAATGATAGTTATTTTCCATAATTGGGTTTTTATACATAGCTTATTTAGAGAAGAAAAATATTGACTAAAAATTATGCAGGTAAATTTTATCCTACCTAATACCTCCAGGGAAATTCATGTGTAATAGAGGTATACTCCAGGTATATACCAGCCATTCCAACAGTAAAGTCATGAAATAAGAATCTTTTCAATATTCCATTAACCCTCCCATTTTCCTTCATCAAACACAGGGACTTTGACCAAGAAGAAAAAATTCTGGCAGAAGAATTCTGAAAAACAGTGCTGACACTGGACTACAGCAATAACACAGCCTTCTGTTTTTCCTCTCCTCTCCCTCTTTTTCTTTTTAAAAAATTTTTCAGAGTAATTATACCCAAATTACAAGTCATGTAATTTTTACAATACTCATCTGAGACAGGCAGAACAGGTATTACTGTCCATATTTTTCAGCTGAGAAAACTAAAGCAGGCAAAGAGAGACTGCACAAGGAACTAGCCTATAACACAGGCTCTTTGACTGCAGGTACAAAATTTTCTCCTACTGAGGGGAAGAAAAAATGGGCATAACTCTAGACAGGAAAACCAGAGATCTTCAGCCTCAGGAGCCACCTTGGAGATTCACTAGGCGAAGGGCCATTATGGCCAGAAGGGAATATTTAGAGATGAAGTCATCTAATCACAGTCATTTTACAAAAGGGAAATCTGGCTTGCCCTAGACAGCTAGAAAATGTGAAAAGAGTCTTGGATTGACAGGCAGGAGACCTGAGTTCTGGCCTCATTGTGCCACTAAGTTTCAGACCAACCCACTTAGCCATCAACCTACAGACATTTGCAATTGGATGTCTCACAAACATTTCAAACTCAAGTCCAAAATTCTTTCCTCTTCCTCACCCATCCCCCACCTCCTCCATCTCCTGGGATGATCATCTCAGTAAAGGGCCCAGGGCAGGATCCTGGGAATCATCCCTCTCCTTCATCTCTCATGTACCCTCAGTTATACCAAATTCTGCTACAAATTTTCAGATCCACCACCTCCTCCTCCTTTCCATTTCTTGTGCCACTGTCTCAGTTCAGACCCTCACTATCCCTGCCCGGGTTAGGTTACTACTGTTGTCCAACAGGTCTCCTGGCTTCTACTCTTGCCCTGTTTCAATCTATCTGCCACCCTGCCTGCCATCACAGAGAGCTTTCTAAAACAAAATTGTCTGTCACTGTGCTTTCCATCACCAACTAGACGAAGCCTAAAATTCCAAGCAGGATACCCCAATCTATTTGTGATTTGGCCTCTGCCTTCTCCTCTCACTTCATCTATCATCACTTATAACTTCAGCCAAGCCCAAGTTTTGCAGTTCCTCCAATGTCACCTTTGGCTTTGAAACTAATGGTTCATTCTTCCTGGAAGTCTCCGACCCTTCTCCTACCCATTGCCTGGCTAAAATTAACTCAGCCTTCTAGACTCAGCTTAGGTTGAAATTGTTCCTGGCACCCCTTTAAAATGTCCCTTTGATACTCCCATAGCATCTTGTGCAAACAAAAGGGTCACTACTCACCCTGAACTGTTTGCTCACACATCTATGTCCTTCACTAAACCATGAGCTGTAGGATGGCAGGGACAGCATCCTATTCAGTGTTTGGTATTGAATATTCATCCAACAAATATTTGAGGACCAACTTTAAGCCAAATGTTGTAATGGATACAGCAGTGACCAAAGCAAAGATACACCTTTCTATCAAGTGGGAATCTACATCATAAATAAACGATGAGATAAATAAGTAAGAGTGAAAAGTGCTGTGCAGAGAATTAAATCATGTGATATGAAAGTGACTGAGTGGCTACTTTAGATTAGGTATGTCAATAAGTTCCCTCGGGACTTCCCTGGTGGCGCAGCGGTTGAGAATCCACCTGCAAATGCAGGGGCCACGGGTTTGAGCCCTGGTCCAGGATGATCCCACATGCTGTGGAGCAACTAAGCCTGTGTGCCACAACTACTGTGCCTGCGCTCTAGAGCCCGCGAGCCACAGCTACTGAATCTATGTGCCACAATTACTGAAGCCCGTGCACCTAGAGCCCGAATTCCGCAACAAGAGAAGCCACCGCAATGAGAAGCCCACGCACCACAACGAAGAGTAAGCCCCGCTCACGGCAACTAGAGAAAGCCCACACGCAGCAACGAAGACCCAATGCAGCCAAAAATAAATTAATTAATTAACTAAAAAAGTAAATAAATAAGTTCCCTCTGAGGAAGTGACATTTAAGCTGATAAGTGAATGCCAGCGTGCCAGGTATTCAGAGAGAGGAGCGTTCCAGCAGGGAGGACTACCAGTACAAAGGCCGGAAGAACTGAAGGCGGCCCATGTGGCTTGAAGCGAGCGTGGGAAAACAGTGAAGATGGGGTCAGAGAAGCAGGCACGGACCATGTTATATAAACTTTGTCCTCCAGAGTAGAGTGTTCCGGTTTTTTTTTTTTAAATAAATTCATTTATTTATGGCTGTGTTGGGTCTTTGTTGCAGTGGCAGGCTTCTCATTGCGGTGGCTTCTCTTGTTGCAGAGCACGGGCTTTAGGCGCGTGGGCTTCAGTAGCTCCACGGCATGTGGGATCTTCTGGGACCAGGGCTCGAACCCCTGTCTTCTGCATTGGCAGGTGGATTCTTAACCACTGGGACACCAGGGAAGTCCCAGAGTAGAGCTTTGATTTTATTCTAAGTGTGGTTGGGAGTGACATGATCGGATTTACATTTTCAAAAAGATCTCTCCAGGACAGCTGTGTGGATAATGGGCTGTGGGGAGTGGAAACGGAAACCAGTTTGGAGGAGAGAAGCAACGGTGGTCTGGGGGTGGTCATTGCGGTTTAGGACAATGTGGGCGTTTTGGGGACATACGTGTGAGAGAGCCTAGGACTGTTGATGAGCTGGTGAATTAAGACTCAGAGCATGTAGGTTTTTGGCTCGAGCACCTGGGTAGTTGGTGGGGAACGGAACAGGCGCTCCGCCGATTCTAGGAAGAAGGAGGCCTTGAAAAAGTCCCTTCGCCTGCCCGGACCGGGAAACAGTTCAGGTCACGAAGCTGGAAAGAGACACGCCCAGACCCGCTGCCGGTGCCCGCCAGCGCCGGGAGCCTGAGAGAGCCCGGCGGGCGGCGCGCGCGGACCCGGCGTCCAAGTGCCCCGTGGGGGTTTCCGCGGCCTCCGGGCGGGGCCGGAAGAGGAAGTCGGTGCTGCAGTGGCGGCTCCAGCAGCCGCGGCGGCCCCAGCCCAACCCCGTCGCCCGACCCTGTCCGGCCCAGCCACCGAAGCAGCGCCGCGAGGGGATCCGGAGCCCGCCCCGCCTCGCGCCGCGCCGCCGGGCGCTCACCAGGCAGTCTGATGGGGCTGCAGCAACCGCTGACCCCCGCCGCCGCCGCCCTGCTGTGGGGCTTCCTGCTCCCTCTGGTAAGGGGGACGGGCGGGCGCTCGGGCCTCCCCGGGGCGGGGCCGGGCCCCCCAACCCTCCTCCTCCTCCTCCGCCGCCGCCGCCGCCGCCGCCGCCGCCGCCGCCGCCGCCGCCGCCGCCGCCTCCCCCCACCACGGGCTCCCTGCCGGCCTGCCCTCTCCCGCGCCTACGCGGCCTGCTCTGGGTTTTTATTTCATCCCCATCCCTGTCCCACTACTCCCTTTCGGTCCAGCCCCCATTCCCGTCCTTGGAAGTCCCGGTACCTACCCCCGAGAAAGCTACCTGCCGAGCCCCTAATACGACTCGGACTTTGGTGCTTCTCCTCTATAGTTTCACTGTTCCAGGCGTTTTGAATTGACCTCTGAATTTTATTGCCCAGCTTTTCTTACCGCTGCTTAACCCGCACTCCCCCAACCCCAACTCTGAAAGAAGGAAAAAACGTATACCCGATTCCTGGATCAAAGTTTAGCGGTTCAAGGACTGCGCTTTAGTTTAATTGCTCTCATACAGATTTTTTTCTTCCTCCTCTGTAGTTTCTGCTTCGCCTTAGGGCTTATTTGATTCCATTCTGGGGCTTTCTGGTAACAGTAATAACTTAAAATAATTTTTTAAAGAACACACCAAAGTGTAATTCTTATAGTGGGTTTTAGTGGGTTTCAATTCTCTGCCTAGTTTAAAGGGGAGGAGAGCCGATTAAGTAACAGTAACAAATATGTGTACACAAGTTTGTTTTCGTAATTAGAGAAAAGTAATAATGTCTTAAAATTCAACACCAAGCAGAAGCTTCAGTGAATGGGTGGTAAGGACGCCAGTGTTCAGTGTTTCAGTTTGTTTCTTGTAAATTTCACTTAGGGAGTTTCAGGTTGGAAACTTTTATGAGCTTTATACAGAATTGGTATGGTGGTGTATGCCTGTCTAGTTCTTTCCATTAGAATGTGTAGCTTCTCTGAAAGAGTATATTTTGCTTACTCTCCAGTTTAAAGGATTACTACCAGTGAATATATTCAATATGAAAGTGTTTTTAACATTTATTGAGAAACCAAACTCAAAGCCTGAAGTGGTTAAGTGCCTTCGTTGTCTTCATAACTTTGCTAGGCAGCATTAGGAAGAATGTATCTAAAAATTGCTTGAGGTGGGTCGGGGGGAGGAGTAGGATATAATGAGAATAGCAAAGTGGCAGTGTTGGTCTGAATCTTTGAGGTGTTGTTTACCTTGTTCAGACGTGTCCAAAAGATAATTCAGGTAATATGTAAATACACATAAAACTATAACCTAGGTGTGAAATTTTTTGAGTGTTTTTGCACCCATTTTCATTTGAACTTCTTAAGCTAATTCTAAGAATATATACATGTGTGTATAAATTCCCACCTGTCCTTTCTCAACACAGATTAATAATTAACCTAATAATATATCAATTGCTCATAAACTCATATTGAAATTCTTAAGAAAAGCTCTGAAGCCTCTCACTAGAAAAATGGAAGCAAAATTTTCATGTAATTTCAAGTGCTTCACAAGTCTAAAGTTTGTCCGT